>NW_008331789.1:8066858-8100574 GCF_000622305.1 Nannospalax galili
TTCATATAAGAGATATAAATCATATTTATAACCCCCATATGTGCCCCCCCCAAGTCCTCCCCCACCAGATTTCATGCATTCTGTCATATATGTTAAGTCCTATCTGATCAAGAATTTGTACGCAGATGTCCCTTGGTGCAAATTCATCTGCTGGAGTCTACTCAGCCCAACTAGAGTCACTCCTTTAAAGAAGAGTAACCTTCTCCCTTACCCATCAATAATCAATTGCCAGTAGTTCTTTGGCTAGAATTGAGGCCTGCTGCTCATTTCCCTTGGATAGGAATCCTATTCGGTGACACATTCTGTAGTCTGCTATTCCCTAAAACTTAGCCAATTGTGGCTTTCCGTGTACATCACACTCTGTGGTATGAGGAAATTTTGCTGGTGAGAGCTTTGGGATGTATTAGTGTTCTCTCTGCCCTTGTTCTGATATGAGATGTTCCATGAACCTTAGGTGTAGATGTTCCACTGTAGATGTGACTGGGCATCTCTCAGACATATGCTATCTGTGTGTGACCAGTTGTGGAACTCTTGTCGTAAAAAGAAGCTTTTTGATGAGTGATGTATGATGTAGCAGGAGGCCTCCAAAGATGGTGCAGACCCAGAGCCCTGGGATTCAGCAAGAATTCACTTCACAGGAGCCCATGCCTTCGTACCCTGCTCACAAGCCCAGTGACTGCTGACAGACTGCTTGGCATGGACCAATCAGAAAATGATATGCTGACTAAAGGGACCTAGGGGCGGAGAAAAGGGAAATATAAGGCCTGCCCCGTCCTGCATTAAACGAGCCTGCAGCACCTTGCCTAGTGCTTGCTTCTACCAGGGTCTGTGTGTGACTCCGTGCCTCTTGCCCCCCCTAATCGGCAGAGGACCCGATCCAGGTTAGGGTCTGCACAGCTGGCCTGAGAAGAACTCGCAACAGTATGATATACTTGTCAGTAAATATAAGGATCCATACTTAGCATACAGCAAAAAATATAATTTGTCTAGCGATATTACAGTGATACCAAATCCTTGAGGATCTATGACCTCTCCAGCCATGTGCATTTGGTTGTATTTACAGTGCCATCCATGAGTTCTCTCCCACTGAGAGGGATTTAATGGAATTAGATAGTTGTTGATTACCTCCTAGATAAAAGTGATACTACTGCCCCAATAGAGATTGCTTGCTATGCAAACAATCATAGTTATTAGGCACTGGAGCTGTGTTGAACCACTGCTTGATTTTTCTCCCATAGCAGCATGCATAAAATCCTCTAGAACTGTGAAAGCTAATCTTCAGGGAAAAGTCATCTAGGTCAGTTTCAGCTCTATTGTAAAGCATAGGTGATGTGAAAAGCCAGAGGGAAATGTATTAACTCAAAAATCCCTGAAAATGTAGCTACAATATCAGAACATGAGTGTGTGTGTATACCTGAAGGCTATGTAAGAATGAACACAGGTTCAGAAAGGAGAAATCTATCTTTGAGTTGCTGGATGGTGTAGTCCAAGAGACTCCCAAAATAACATAGGCTATTTCCATAACCTTTAATTACCTCCCAGAACTTGAATGTAAGGCCTTATTGCTAAAGACAGGACATATTCAGACACACTTGATATAACTTTTAAAAACGTCTGTGTATGAACTTCTAGATATAGAATATATATTTATATATAATGCGCTATATTTACATTAAACCTATTATGTTAAAAGTAATGCTATGTTTTATAATGTATACCGTACAACATATGTTACATATTACTCAAATACAATATATCAATAAAATATCCCCAAAGGGCCTTGTATAAACAGTTCTGGAATTCATATTGTCACCACTGCAAGACCATATTTATTACCTGATAGACAATATAGAACAATATAGTTGTTGTATGTCATATGAAAAAAGGTTTGCGAAACTATTAATGTAAAACTGCTGTGAGTGTATATGTGTCTTCTTATCTGTGACACTCCGCACATGAGACTGACATGGAGATCTACTTACAGGCTGTTAACTTAGTTCACCTGGCTCTGAGAGATGTAGAGGAAACAAAGATGGGGCAAACAACCAGAAAATAAAATAATTGCTGAGTTCAAAATTTTAAGAAACTGTTTGAAAACTGATTGCTTTTAAAAAGGAGGAATATATACAGTCTTCAAATACTGTGTGATTCTGGGTGCAGTGACACAGGCCTTTAATCCCGGCTCTCTGGAGGTAAAGGCAGGCAGATCTCAAGGATCAAGAGCATACTGGACTGTATAATTCCAGGCCTGCTAGAGTACAGAGAGATCCTGTCTCAAAAAACAAACTACACTACACTACACTACACTACACTACACTATACTACACTGCACTATATTGTACTACACATGTGTTATAGTATTGAGTTGGGCATATTTTAGTGTGAGTCTCTAATTACTCTTCCCATCTCTCATGTACATAGACTTGATCTCTACTTTTCACCTGACCCTTCTCATCTCCCTGCCTGTGTCCCTGTTCTTTCAATTCAGGAGGAGCCAGTGGCAACCATCAGGTGGATTTATGCAATGTTGTACATCAGTGTCATGGCTGATACAGTGGGAGGACATATGACCCAATTTCATCAAATTGGAAGCAAATAGTGAATTTTGTGAACTTAGAAAACTCAGTTATACCAGGCACATGGTCAAATCAGAGAGTCAAATTTACCCCCTTTAAAAAGAATCTTTAACCACTTGTACTCTTTTTCAGTTGAATAGATGCTCCCTGTTCTGAAAGTATCTATTGGGTGGAGAAGCTGAAAATGAAGGAAGACCCTACTGGAATGAACGTCTATGAACTCCAGATTTGCTAAATGTAAGGACTGCACAGATGTAGGGGCATATTTATGACAACGTTATTATACAGTTCCAAAATCGGCACTGATAGCTTTTGGTTGAACTGTCAGGTGAGGAAGAGATCTGCCATGTGTGCTTAGCACTCCACTGATGATGTGATCATTTGAGCGCTCTATGTACTTTCATGATAATATTTGCTAATTGTACTTAAAGGATCCACAGACTTCTTTGAGTAATGATAATGAATCTAAGACTAAACAGATTCTGTTCTCTATCTAACAAGGTTTTTCTACCATATGATATCTTATATATCTCTTAGATCACCTAAGGCAGCAAATACATATTATATTTTTATGAAAGACTTCCTTAGCAACAAGTGATGTCACAATAATGATTTAAGGCTCTGGAAACTTTTATGGTTTTGCTTTTTAGATCTTTCCAATCTTCCTGCATTTGATCATGTCTTCTCTCTTCTTTCTTTTCTTCCCTCCATCCCTCTGTACCTCCCTTTCTTCCCTCCCCCTCCCTCCCTCCCTCCCTCCCTTCCTTCCTTCCTTCCTTCCTTCCTTCACAATCAAAGAAACTTTTATTACCTTGTCTTACTTGAAAAAGGAATTATAAACATGAATAAGACTTACATGGCATTCCATAATTTAGATTTTTATACACTTGTACAGTGGGTGTTCTGAGTAGGAACAAGGGAAGGGTTTTAAATATATAAACCAACTCCAGTTTTTCCCTGTGAAAAAGATGAGCTACAAATAGCCAATAACTTAGAGAAGCTTCCACTGTTATAGTTAAAACAGTGAATGAAGTCATATCTTCTTACTATCTAGGATATTTCAGTGTCCTATTGTATTTTCCCCATTATTCTCAATTCACACACAAAAGACCTATGTGCATGGTTTCATGCAGTTGTTAAAAAGTCATCAAAAATTCTGAAATGGTAGTTGTTAGAGCCCAGGTCTGCAGCGACCCTCCGCCAGTGCAGTAATCCCTCACAAGACAGATACGCCCTGGGGGGGAGGCTCTCAAAAACAGAAATTGAGTCAGTTTCAATATAGTTGGTTTCCCCCAGATAAGTTTAGAAATTAAACAGGGTGCTTCCTGAAATGATATTTTCCTGCCTTCTACATTCCCTACCCCCTACCCCCATAAATACCTCCAGCCAGCAGCCTGAAAACTGGTGGTCTCTCCTCAATCCGGAGTTGAGAGCCACCCTTGGCAACTTCCCAATAAACCTTGTTTTTGCTGGAGCCCTTCTCAGTGGTGGTTTTTTCCCCCATTTATCTATCATATGTTGCCCAAACCCAGGACGCCGCCATTGGGAAGTTACTGGTGAAGGACTCCACTCGACCCAGCCGCCGCTATGGCCCCTGCTCACACCACTGATTCAGCTTTGAGGTGCATCCTGACTCTCCTCCCTTTCTCTGTTCTCTCTCTCTCTCTCTCTCTCTCTCTCTCTCTCTCTCTTCCCTTCTCAACCTTTCCATTATCTTCTTTTTAATTTCACTCAGGATGTCACTGCTGGACCAAATCCAAGGCCAGTGGGCAACACTGGTCTCTGCAATCATTGAGTGCCCAGCATGATTCCTGTGTCTGCCTAACCCCACTTGAGGGGTGGACCTACCCTTCTGTCGCTCTCGAACCCTTTCTCTTAGAGTATCCCAGTCCCGGTGACTAGTTCTCCTAGAGAACAGACCTCTCCCAGCCCGCTAAAAGGTTGTCTGGCTGCCCATTGTGACTGGGGGTCCCAGAGACCTTAGCAGCCTACTACCTATGCAGGGGGAGCAGGCCTCTTGTCTTGAGGTCATATTAATGTTCTGTGTAAACCTTTTGAACTTGGCTCTGCAGATCAGGGCCTCTCTCTTCCTTGTTCTACTTATACTCTCTGGAACTCCAAGAGAAGACCAACCCCATAAAGGCTGGTCCTAAGATGGGGTACCACAGGGAAGGCAGACTCTGGAAGGTTCCATTCTCCTCCTTTTCCTCAGACTCTCTCTCCCTCTCTTTCCTCGCTCCTGCACCTCCCTTTCACTTTCATTTCCTCATGCTCCTCGAGTCATAGCTTTCCTTTTCCACTCTTTTCCTCAACCCATTTGTTCCACCCTCCTAGGGCTCCTCTTCCCTCAGTTTCCACTGGGTCTCAGACTCGCCTATCTGTCTTTCTCTCTCTTTCTCTCTCCCCTCACCCCTACACCCCACATTCGATTTCCTACTCCTCAGCCTGGCTGTGCCACACTCTGGCTCCTGGGCTTTCTGCTTGAATCATAAAACTACACTGGTGTGTCAGAAAGCTCCTTTCTTCTCTGGTTACAAGACCCTGTTTCCAGAGACAGGAACATGCATACCTTCCTGTCCAGGACAGGAACTTGCTCTTTCCTCTCCCTGGTGATTCCTTGATGCTACCTCCAGGCATAGGGAGCCCATTTCGGGCCCCCATTGGCAAGGGATACCTTTCTTGACAGTCTGTCCCACATGGTCTCACCTGGCATGACCTGTGGCCTATGTCTCTGATCCTCCTCCCTCCTGACCTTCTTTTCATTGTGTGTCTTGCTTTCCTGTCTGGAATCTTAGCCACTATCTGAGACACCACTATGTGTGGGGAGAGAGTTCTCATTATCTCTTCCTATGTGCTTGCTCAATTCCTTCTCCATCTCCTCTGTGCTATATATGTAATCTTTCATTATGGGAAACACTCAGTCTAAACCTGAGGGTCTCACATCTCTTGCTTGTCTTTTCAAATCCATTATGCAACTAAGACTTACAGATACAATTAGAGCGAAACACTTAAAATTTCTGTGCGCCACTGCCTGACCACAATACCAACTAGATAGTGACTCTGGTTGGCCAGACACAAAAATGCTAAACTTCAACATTTTAAGAGATTTGCATAATTTCTACCAACATAGTGTCAAAAGGTCCGAGCTCCCCTATGTCCAAGCTTTCTTTGATCTTCAAGCTAACACCTCCCTTTGCGTTTCTTGTTCCCAACATCAAGTGATCCTCACCAAAACTATTCCACATGATCATAACCTGTCTACCCTTACCCTGGAGCCCTCTTCTCCCTGTCCATACTCCTTTACCTCAGTCTTTGATACTAACATAGCTGACGGACTTCCCCCAATTAGGACCCAACCTCAACCTGAGGCACAGCTGGCACCTCCTCCCTCTCAATCTTCACTATATCCCCCTTTGCCTCCACTCCCTGAACCTGATCCGGTGCACCTCCCTTTTATGCCTCAAACCCCCTCATCCTGGTCTTCCCCTTCCCCTCTGCCCCACCACCCCAAGCCATATACTCCTTCCCTCATTGGCAGCCCTAGCCTGATTGAACACAGTGCAGGCCCCTCTGGATGTCAGAATTACTGCCTAGATGGCAGGCCAGGGGTCTACCATAAAGCTCACAGGAACTATGATGTCTACACAGTAGGACGAGTGAGGAGGAGCAGCTGAAAAGAACATTGAGAGCCAGCCTTCGGGACCGAGGAAATATCAGTCTCATCCCCCTAACATGCATGGTGTCTTCTGCCTTAGGGAAGTGTCAGGGTTAGAAGGAGTTGTTAAGGTTCTTGTCCCTTTCTCCCATGGTGGCCAGTCCCAGCTCGAGTGCAGAACAGGCTCTTTCTCTACAAGAATTCAAATATTTCACCCATTGCTATGGGTGATGCCTTCTCCAGTCCACCCTCACCACAATGAGAAACATAGGTTCTGGATAGCAGCACAAGAATATGCTAATGAGCTCCACTCTACCAACCAGACCCATCCTATTGGGATTGAGGTAGCTCATGTACAAGACCCTGGGTGGAATTACCAACTCCCACTGGGGTATCAGGAAGGACCTTCCCCAGGAAGGGCAGCAAGAGACCACACGATCACTTGTCTCCTGATGGGTCTTCACCCTGGTGTTAAATATTGCCCCCTGTAATTTGAGATATTTTCAGGGCCGGATTTAACAACTGGCTCATACCAACTTTAATCAGTTGTCATTTTCCTATCCTCCACATGTATATGAACGCCTGTCAATCTCTGAGGTCCTTTTCCAGATACATGAAGTGAAGACACCCCCCCCACCACCTGACCATACTCTAGACCCCGGCCTCTCCCCACACTGACCCTGACCATCAGGAAGTGGCCAGATGAGAAACGCTGCCCCCATCCTATAACACAAAAGGCTGGAATTTTAAGAGTCCAGCTCTGCAGCGACCCTCCCCCAATGCAGTAACAGTTTACAAGACAGGCCCTGGGGGGCCCCCTCAGAAACAGAAATTGAGTCAATTTCAACATATTTTGTTTCCCCCAGATAAGTTTAGAAGATAAACAGGACGCTGCCTGAAAACAATATTTTCCCACCTTCTGCATTCCCTACCCCATACCCCCTATAAATACCTCCAGCCAGCAGCCTGAAAACTGGTGGTCTCTCCTCAATCCTGGAGTTGAGAGCCACCCCTGGAGACTTCCCAATAAAACCTTCTGAGTGCTGACTTTTCCTTGTTCACCTATCAGTAGTGAGGCTACTTTGTCCATAGATATGATAAATATATGATTTACTGATTTCTTTTTTTCTCCCTTCCCTCCCTCCCCCCCTCCTTCCCTCCTTCCCTCCTTCCTTCCCTCCTTCCCTCCTTCCCTCCTTCCCTCCTTCCCTCTCTCCCTCCCTCCTTCTCCCTCCTTCCCTCCTTCCCTCCTTCTTTCCCTCCTTCCCTCCTTCCTTCCCTCCTTCCCTCCTTCCTTCCCTCCTTCCCTCCTTCCTTCCTTCCTTCCTTTCCTCTGTGGTAAGTGTCCTCTAAAAGACTGTGGCATTTCAGACTCCCTCATTTTAAAATTGTTCTGTCATTTTAGAATGTTTTGTCTTTTCTTCTCACAGACTCACATATCCTCAGACTGACAAGTGGGCTCTTATCAGATGTCACTTTCCAAGAATCAACAGCTCTACCACATTGCTTACAATTACATTTGACAGTGTCCTTGTAAAACTCTGCTGACAATGTAGTTTAGCTTTTCACATATGAATTACACTTTTTTTGTCTAGTCTTCTCTTTGTAGTAATAGCTATTAGGCCCAAACAAATTTCAAGAACATAATGAGGAATAAGAGATGGGAGGGGCCATCCTATGAGTAATTACATTTTTCTTCTATGAAGCAGCATTATTAAAGAGATAACACTGATTAAAATCTTTGGCAGACAATGCTAGGAAATGTCTTTGAGTGTGATGACTGAGTGGCATAGCCACAGGAATTCTGCACTCATTCATTAATTCAGAAAGCCCAGTGAGGTGGCTCATCTCGGTAAGCTGAATGAGCCCGCTCATGTCATATCTGAGCAGCTGTCACTGTACCCTGAGAAACCCACAGAAAGAGAAACGTGTCAGAAGCTACGGAGATGAGAGGGCAACCCTTTAACAGAAGTGAGAAACATAATTTTTATCAGAATTTTATCACTGTCTTGAGTATGCAATTAAATTGATGTAGTATTTGAACACAGGATATAGGAGGTCTCTAACAGAGATAATTGAGAAATGGGCATTAGCTGAGTTGACCCAGGATGCATGGAACTAGTGTTCACTGAAGACCTTCCTGACACACTTACCAGAAAATCTCAACCAGAACCGAAGATACATACCTTTAATCCCAGAACTCAGGAGAATGTTAAGTTTGCTGCCAGGCTGAGTTATAAAACAAGACCTTGTCTCAAAAATAAATAGTCAAGTCTTATTCGACCTCTGAGTTGTGTTCTGGCATTATCTCCTTTGGATGGCGTAACTAAACATTTCAATATGGAACCAATATGGTAAAATGAAAGTGGAACCCCATAATTTTTATTTTATTTGAAGCTAAAATGGGAATTCCTTCATTAGGTAGCAATGATGAGTAGAAAGCAGTTAGGGAATCCTTAGCTTCCTCCATCTCACAAAGAATTTTATTTGCATGGATGACAAAGCCTGTAGCAAACCTGGGATAAGTGTAAGAACTATTTTTAGCGGAATGTATACTCTACATAGACAAGGACTTCAGCTGCTCGATTCACTTCCTCATTATGATCAGCATGTTCACCATGGCTGTGTTGGAAATCACACAGACCACAGGAGGGGGTTGAAGTTGAGCATCCTCAGTTCTTCAGGACGTTTCCCCTCAGCAAATACCTCTCAACTGACCTTACAGTTCCTGGGAACTTGGTTCGCATACAGTCCCAGGGTATTCTGGCATGTCATTATTTCATAATTTCTTCTGCTTCCTGCCTTAGTCACTTGGAGCTGCTGTGATACATTGTTAAAGCCTGGGAGCCTAATGTACAGACATTTGCTTTGTGTAGTCCTAAAGGCTAGGAAGTCCAAAATCAGGATCTAGGTGCTGGGCATGGATGTTTAGTGAAGGTCTGAGTCCTGTTTCATAGATAGCCATTTCCTGGCTACAGCCTCACAGGAGGGCTGAAGAAGTTCTCTGAATCTTTTTATGAGAATGAATTCCATTCCTGAGGGTTCTACTATAGAGACCCAATCTAACTGAAAAAATGAGGTTAAGTTGAACCTGGAGGTACAAGTCCATAATCCCAGCTACTCAGGAAGCTGTGATAGAAGGCTCACAAGTTTAAGTCCTGCCTAAGATACAGAATGAGTTCAGGCCTGCCTGGAAAATTGTGTGAGAATACAATTCAAAATAAAAATATGTGGAAAAAGGGCTGGGGGTGTTGCTCAGTGATAGAGCATCTACCTAACCTGTGTGAGAGCAAGGTTTTATTTCCAGTCCTATAGAAACAAGACAAAAAAAGCAAAATAAAACCAAAAACTTGAGTTAGGGTAAATAGCCAGAGTGGATACATTCATGGAACTGGTGAAGGCTTTATACCCAAATATCGTTATACTGGGGTCAAGATTTCAGCACATTAATTTGGAGTAGAGGCAAAAATAGTTATTCTAGAACAATACACACATGTTACTCTTTCTCTGATAAATATGTCTCAGTCTCTCCTGCTCTTGCTGAAGTGTCTATATGTCATCCCTCCCTCCAGGTGATTCTCAGGCTAGAGCTGTCAGTCTCAGAGGCCAAAATGGAAAACAGAGGATAAGGAAACTAGTGGATTTGATATTCCAAGCAAGGGTTTCATAGTGTCTGAGTCTTGACTGTAAATTATACACTTTGCTTTTCCTGTTTTAGATTTACTTTCCAGTTGTGCCTTGAGTACCTGCCTTAAACCAATCATTTTTATTCTATCAGGTCTTTATTTTTGTTTTGGGTGATATACTTTTTAACCACAAAACATGTCCTGCATCCGACAACCATGTGGAACATATGTAACATGAATACTCACCCCAGTCATCTGAAGAGTGAGAGAAATGTCCAGGTCACAGGGGAAAAATGGAATCTACATTTGATTAGAGGTAAAACTTTATTAAAATAAAAGTTTACTTTTATTTTCTTTTTGTTTTTAGGTCTTTTTGAGACAGGGTCTCCCTGTAGCCCCAGCTGTCCTTGATCTCACTATGTAGACCAGGCCAGCCTTGAACTCACAGCAATCCACCTGCCTCTGCCTCCCAAGTGCTGGGATTAAAGGCATGCACCACCATGCCGGGCAAATGTTTACTTTGCAATACAGTTAACTATATTCTCAGCTTATTAAAAAATTGTTGAAAGGTGGATTAAATTTTAAATGAGCTTGAGTTCTTAAACTTGATGATGTTAACCTTGATAACAGAAGTGTTATCCATAGCATTCAGAGTTGGAGTCACCAGATGGTCTACAAGTGAGAAGGACTGCATGTTACCACAGAAACTAAAATGTATATTACAAAAATTTTAAAACAAACGTGACTTAAAGCCACACTAAAGAAAACTATTTTATTTGTAACAACAGGAAGCGAGGATCCATTTGTTCCATGATGAAATAAATGAGAAAAGTGTCAATCCTATAATTAGGTCACCATCAACTTTTCATTAACAATTATAGATATATGTATAATATATATCTCAAGGTATATGCACACATATATAGGATATATTTTATTATTTACAAATGTATGTGTGCATATACACATATAAATTGATATATGAAGTTTATTTGAAAAAGAATATACAAGTATACTAGTTTTTCAAATTTTGGTATATTTCCAAAAGAGCCCTACTTTACAGTGATGAGATGAGGTTGGCTGGGAAGACATTACCTTCTTGAATACAAATACTGTATTTCTAACCTTGGTGACATTATGAATGCTTTTGGTGGTTTCTAAGTATTTTCCATCAGTACACACAAGATTAAATAAGATAAAATATATTGATATATTGGACTGGAATGCACTCATAACAAGAAAGTAATTTAGAATTGCAAGAATCTGATGTGCATGTCTATAATGCTGGGACTCCGGGCAGAGGTAGATTTATCATCAATTCAAAGTCTACATGTGCTCCATAGTGGGATTTTATCTCAGAAATCATAAAACTGAATTTAAGAAAGAATAACTTGATATACTACTGCTCATGAGGACCAGGATGTGTTCAGCATCTTTGTGTCTAGATGGTAACCGGAAGTAATACCTGTGTAGAGCTTCCATTTACTGATTTGGATGTTTCTCTGTTTTCTAAATCTCTTTGTATGAACTGGATATATAAATGTATACATGTAAAGCTCACATACAGTATTAAAGCTGGCATAACAGAAACAATAGGTACAGTGTGGATGGGACTACTTCCTTTCATTTAAGGAAACAAAGATCTTCCTAGGTCCGAAAGGAAATGGTAAATCTAAACATCTAAGCCTGGAGTTCAGGAACCCTCACAGCATGGCTTCAATATCCCATTTTGATCTTTTATAGCACAGGTTCAAAATTCCATTCTACAAAACTGTTTTGTTCACATTCTTAGAATGCACTTGGAAGTGTCCTGAACCCACAAATATCAAATTTTATTACCTGGAAATATTTCCTACTTTTATGCCTTTATGGCTTCATATTCTACCACTATTTGAATTCTGCCCTCTGGAAGACCATGGCTTCCCCAAGACTCGGTACAGATCTCTAACCCAACTTGAATGAGCAAATGAAAATTGACTGAACTCACAATGGTCACAGCTAAATGATAAGTTATCCAAAGCCTATGAGTCATAAAATCTCCTTCAGTTATATAGATTATACCCCTTGTTAGTTTATATTGACACATATACATATAAATATGACTATAAACTGACACACCACATCAAATCCTGAAGAACATTAAGACAGGATACTACATTTTGTTTTAGAGATTTCATAATTACATATTTCCATTGAATGAAAAATTGTAAGATATCAGCAGACTGTGATTTATAGCATCTTATTGGAATCTCTGTGATATTCCTCAGAGATACAAAATGTTTTCAACGGACTGCATTTCAAGTAAGTCATGTATATGAGAAATTGAGTTGGAGCCATCATCTGAAATTGGAACTTGAATTCCTTGCTTATAACCTGTGTGACCTTAAGTGAATCAACTAACTTTTTGGAATGTTACTTTCCTCCAAAAGTTACAGTGATTTTGTTACTGACTTCATGAAGTGATAAAATTTATGTCACAGTAACTATAACTTTGCTCTTAATGATGAATTCCTTGTACTATTTAGGCATATGACTGCCCATACTCTAACTACCATTACCTGCAATTCAGGCTGTTCTGACTGCAAAAGTAGCACGAGCCTTCCTTACCTCAACTGTGGGACTCAAACTGTTAGGATTTGAATATGAAATATCTCCCCTCCAAACACTGATGATGAATTGAAAGTTTTCTCTCCATCTGGTGGAGCCAATCATTGAGAGATAACTCAAATAAGATGATTCTACATTAACCAAAAGATGAATTCCTTGATGAATGCTTACTATGATGGCATTATTGAAAGACTGTATAAAGTAGGTGGTGGGAAGGTTAGAGGAAGTGGCCAATGAGGGCATATCCTGTCATAAGTGAGCAGTTTTGTTATGATGTTTATGCCTTGCCCTAGGCCTGAAGGCAGTGGAGCCAGCCAACATGAATTGAAATCTCAGAAACTATGCCTTAATAAACCTTCCACTCTGTAATTTGATTTTCTATGGTATTCTGTTATAGCAACAAACCACTGACTAATGTAGTGATGTCATATGTTGATTTACTTAACTAGCTTTATCTTCATTCATAAGGATGTCATATTGATCAAATGGAGCTTGATAATCTTTACATTGGATTATAATTATGTCTCACAATTTACTGATTTGTTCAACATTACATTCTCCTGTTGAGTTGTTAATGATTCTCTGGTCTCATAAAGTAGGTGCCATGTTTCCCTACTCTTGTAAAATAAGTGAAGAATTCATGATTTAAAGAAAATAAATTACCTACTGAAATCTATGGTCTAAAGTACTCATTAAGAGCCATCAGTCTAGGGGCTGGAGAGACGGGTCAGCAGTTAAAAGCACTGACTGCTCATGCAGAGTACTCTTGTAGAGAATCCAGATTTGAGTCTCAGTACCCACGTTGCAACTAATGTGCATAACTCCAGTACCAGAAAAACTGATGCTGTCTTCTGACCTCCACAGGCATTGCATGACAAAGGTACAGTTACATATATGCAAACAATAGTCTCATATACATAAAAATAATAAATAAAATCTTACTAAAAGACCATTGGATTTATTTTTTAATTATCTTGTAAACTTTGGAAAACTGGTTTAAATATTCCAAGTAGCTAATCAATACTGGTAAATTTTTTAAATAAATATTATTTTGAAAAATTAATTCTTTGGGAACATCATACAGTATAGTTTGATCTTATTCAACTGCTCTATCTCATCTTAAATCCATACCACCTCCCTACCCACGCAATTTTGTGTCCACTTTGTTTGTAAAGCCTAGGGAGTCAAATTTGTGTTTCCCAAATAGTTTTGGGTATAGGTCCGTCCCTTGGAATGTTCTCAGCCTACAAGGATTCTCATCTTAAAGAAAACTGACTTTCCCTCTCCCAGAAGCTATCATACCAATTGTTCCTCAGCTAAAGTTGGGACATCAGGCTTGATGTCCGTCTCATCCCCCACTCCATGCTGTAATTTTTCTCTGACTTGAGCTTGCCTGAGTCTCGTGAATGCTGTCCCAACTGCTGTGAGTTCATGTGTGAAACTTATTTGCTGTGTCAGGAAAGCACTGTTTACTTTTCTTGTATTCACCCACCACCTCTCTCTCTTACAGTCTTCTTGCACCCTTTTTTGATGAGCCCTGAGGCTTGGGAATGTGTGTGAAGTAGGTGTCCCATTTAGGACTGAGCACTCCAGTGACTGATTAGGAATAGATTCAGTACACTTACAGCCTGTGACCCCGTTCCCCATTGTAGATTGGCTGCACTGCCTATATTTTTCATTGTTTTACACTCTACAGTCACAACTGCATATACTATCAGGTCATTTATTCTTGTCATAATGTAACATGAAAAATATGGGCGGGAACTTAGTAACTGTGCATAGAAGCACCATAGTAGTCTGGGGTGGTGCCTGGTACTGGAGTTCTGAAATGTAAAATGCAATAGAGATTAACCATTTCACTTGTTTCTCTATATAGAAATGCTGCTTTACTAATGTAATTTCAAAAACAATTTTTTTGGCCTCAGAGAAGTTTCTACTGTAATGTATGCTTTCATTATAGTAAACTAAATTAAGGAAATAATTTTCCATGGAGAAAAATTATTTCCAAATACTTGATGAATCCATAAAATTCTGTAATATTGAGGATAAAAACTGTCCTGGCCAAGACTGTATGAATTTTAACTTTTCATTTCCGAACTGGAAGGATCAATAATGTTACAAAATTCAGAAGATTTGATTTTGTATTCTCTAAAACACAAATGTCCTTAGATTTGTGGATTAGAAAAACAAGTATTAAATGATTTCACATTATCAGTGTTCAATAAGTGGATTTGGTCATTTTCTCATTCAGATGTGTGATTTTTTTTTCTTCAAGGTATTTCCAAGTGGACAGTCTACTTCTTAGCACAATTGTTAATAACCCTTTACCCCTTAGAATGGAAAGTCTATGAGAATGGATATTTTATATCCTGCTTATTCCAACTTAGAAAAGTAACTGGGCTAGAGTAGGGGGGCTGATTGTATTTTGTAAGAATCAATGCTACGTTTTACAGGGTGATGGTTCACTTCGCTAGCTCACCCGAGAACAATCTGTGCGGGTACATTTGAAAAATATAACATGTTTTATCCAACTAGTGTCAGAATTTCTGCAGTGAAAATGTATGGGATTCCAAACTTCTAGGGAAGAATTAACATCATAGAATTTCATGTTCTGATTAATATGAAAGTAGTTAGGAATGAATTACTGTAACTATGAAGTTTTTGCTTTTTTATGTATGTTATTTCCTTTCCGAAATGAAGTGATAAAATAACTTTCCAAAAGTGACCTAAGAAATGCTAAAACATGGTTCATAGTTAAGCCTCTTGATTTACCATTGTTCATCTCTCATTGTACCAACCAACCATGTTTGGATCTGTAATGGGCACTTTAGAAAAGCAGTGCATATTTCAACCAGGAGCATTTTTCACAACTCTCTTTCACAGCTTTCACATTCTCTCCCTACAGGATTTTTTCTCTGTTGGATCAGAATTTCATTTCAATAATTTTCATCCTTTTGGATCCTTCTCAGTATTTACAATGTTTTTTTTTCTTTTTGTCTTTTTGAGACAGGGTCTCCCTGTAGCCCCAGCTGTCCTTGAACTCACTATGTAGACCAGGCTGGCCTTGAACTCACAGAGATCCGCCTGCCTCTGCCTCCTGTACAATGCTTTTTTAATAAAAACTTTTCAGTCTTAGTTCATGCTTCCAAGTGAAGCCAGACATGGTCCAACAGGACCTTTGACTTATCTTCACATAGACAGAACTAGTAACAGAAAGTTCCAGGAGCTCCTCCCAAGCCCATGTGACCCCTGAGGAACAGATCCTCAAATGATCTTAAGTGTAAAAGCCAACTTTATGGCCTTAAACACCCAAAAGGAAAGTATAAACAAAGAGTAAAGTCATCAGTATACTTCTTTAAGAGTTCAAGGGATTACACTTCCCAGACATTAGGCTTAAGTCTATATAAAAAGTTATTTAGACAATTATTTCTCATTGATGATTTTGTTTCTAAGCAGAAAGTGCTGCTCAGATGTAAGACTTCAAATCTTGGTCTGGTGCCTCTAACGCCTTTGTATGTGCAACCTTCCTAATGTCACTGTGTTTAGTTTAGGTAACACTAGCGGCAAACACTATGGACCCGCAAAGTTCAGTGGCTCAGTACAAACACAAAGTGCATTCATTTCTCACCCTCAAGCAGTCCAGCATAGGCATATTACGTTTTTGCTTTGCAACAAAATGGCACACAAAATAAAAAGGAGGAGGAACCCAACAGAGGGATGCTTTTGGAAGCCCTGGTCAAGAAACGCCAATGGACTCTCATATGAACATTTGAAAATTGTCCTGTTCTGACTTTTTCTAGTTCCCTGTCTAGAACTTGTAATGCTAATTACTCTTGCCTTCACTTCACCTTCACATCTCCTATTCATGACTCAAGGACTTTCTTTCCCCTTAGAGACAAGCGTTATACAATTTGGGAGTCCTTTAGATAGACCCACTGAAGGGGTATTCCATTTGCCTCACACTGCCTCCCTGTTCAGCATCAAAGATGCCAGAGTGATCTGCATCCCTATTCCCTATTGGCAATTTGGGTAACCCCTTCAGAGGATGCTGTGATAAGAATAGGAGGTAGGAACTGGCTAGGCAGTTAGTGTAAAAAGACCCCAAAGAAAAGTAGCCAGTTTCTTGGCTAGAAGTCAAAATGTCCTTGGGCCTGTTAGCAACATACTCTGCTCCAAAGACCAAAAATGTCAAAAGTATCTGGGAGCTTGTATCTAAAGCTTAAAAGATTTTAGTGTTACATCTTCAGAGGGGGGAATGTTAGAGTAGCCAAAAGCTCCATAAAAATAAATAAATGAAAGAAGAAAAAGAAAAGAAAAGTGATGGGGAGATATGGGAGGTGTTGGAAGGGAGGGAGTGGGCATGGATTTGATCAAAACACCTTATACACATGTATAATTCTTAATAAAGTTTTTGTAAAAGTTTAAAAAAAAAGAAAAGATAATTTCTTTCTTGGGTTTGAGGCAATAGCTCAGTTGGTAAAGTAGTTCCCTCGTAGATATGAGGAACTCAGTTTGCTCCCTCGAACCTATAATAAAAAGCTAGAGCACGGTGGTGTGCACTCATCATCAAAGCATTGAGGATGTGGAGACAGAAATGATACTTGTGGCTCACTGACCAGCCTGCCTAACCAATGGGAGAGCTACAAGTCAGAGACCTTTCTCAAAGAAATAATGTACAAGGCTCCTAAGGAAGAACACTTGAGGTTGAAACCTGACCTCCGCAGGCACATGTACATGTCAAATGGAACTCAAAATCATACAAACTTCATGTGTGAACAAAGACTTGGTGAGTTATGAGCACGTTTACGTGGTTTGAGCATAAACAGAAAACAGAAAAAGCTGCAGAATTCAGTATGCCTTTGCCCAACATGTCAAAACATAGCTTTGAGATTTGAGAATCAGAGTACTTATTTTTAGACTCTCTACTGAAAGTGTGTTCTATTTCCGAAGAAGTGTTTTCATTCTAAAGGTATCACATGTATCAGTCTTCTACACTTTTCCCTATACTATTGCCAGATTTATTTTAGACCACGAAAATCTTATTTCTATGAGGAGATGAGGCAGCTGCGTTCCTAATAGAGAATGGAAACATAACTATTTTAGAAGTGGGCTGTGGAACATTATTTCAAAATTTGGCATCTTCATTTGGAGACTTAGTGTGAAAGGTACTGACAGAGTATGGAAATTTGGAAAATGTATAGACCAAAAATACAGTTTTCCCTCAAGTCCATGATTTCCTTAAAAGTAAAATAAAGCAAATCAGTAGAAGCATTCCTTCAGGTGTTCCCTTTCCTATCAACTTTCCTGCACCTGGATCTTCAAGCCAAGTGAAATTTTGTGATCTTCCCAGCCTTGGCCATCACTCTACAGGCCATAGACACCAAAAGTTGCCTTGGAAAGATGAAGTTAATTATAAATTAAATAATAAAATTCTAGCTAAAATGAGTACTTTCTAAAGAAATCAGCAGTTCCTCAGGTGACGCATTTCTTCTTGACCTTATCTCTCTCCTCTACTACATATTTTATGAATATTTTAATGTGGTAGATCAGGATAATATTTCTCTGAGCTAGTGTTCAGTGGCCTAGACATTCTTTAACATGACATGATTTTGGAATATTAAAAACAGCTCATAGAAAAGCTTGACTGAAAGATATTAATTTCCAAAAGTAAAACCAAGGCCCAGAGATGGAACTGATTTTTAATATTGTAATTTGAATTTTTTGAAACTTTAGGAGTCAGATGAGAGCAAAGATGATGGTGATGATTATGTGATAGCCATAAAAGTGAGCTCAGTCATAACTTGTAGAGAAAGATGTTGGATAAGCTTGTCCTCCATGTGGCAAGCAGACTAGCAAGCAATAAATAGATGTCTTCCTCTCTAGCTTCTCCCGTCTTTCTTCAAACTGTTTGGACCCTCTCTCTCCTTGGAAGGGAGAGGCAGAGGGAGACAGTCTCCCCTCATACCCAGTCAGTCAGCCTTAACTGAATGATGGTGGGGGACGAAGGATAGACCCAGAGGAAGCAAGAGGGAGAGATGAGGAACTTCACCATCTTGTCCAGTGGCAGTGAATCTGGAAGCCACGGCCAAAATGTAGAAAAAAATAGCCCAAGGGGGTCCATACCTTTATAAGTACCCCCTTACTGCCCCGTACACTCTGTTAATAAGCCCAATAAATATTTTTATTCCCTAAATTGTAGTTTGGAAAAATATTTTCTTGGTTTGCAGTAAGGACTGCCAGAGGAGGATGCCACAGTGGACATGGAAGCTGGGGGCACTTACAGATATTCAAATTAGATAGAATAATGTCTACTTTCACAGAGCTAAGTCTGATGAATGGGCATTGAGTATCAAGAAAAGAAACCATGGGGGACTAGACAGGTGGCTCAGGGGTCAAGAGCACTGACTGCTCTTATAGAGGACTCAGGTTCAGTTCCCAGGACACACAAGCTGGCCAACAACCATCTGTAACTCCAGTTACAAGGGAGCTGATGCCTTTTTTTCTTGTTTCTGAGAGCATTGCACAATATGGGTGTACTGAAATACACATTAAATAACAATAAATAAATCCAAAAACTTAGAAAAAGAAAGCATGGGATGGATTTTTTAATGCCTTTGTTGGGAATAATTAAGAATTCATATTAGAAAGCAAGTATTGAGAGTTTCACATAATTATTTCTTGAATTAATTAGGAATTATGCACAATAAATGTACACAAAGCAATAATAGTCCAAATGATAAACACAAGAGTTTCAAAAGCTACACGATAATTACAAATAGAGTTAAGTGTCTTCTTGCTCCTGACCCTGTAGAAAATGTACTCTATTACTCAGTGTCTGTGCTAGTTAGCATTGTTAACTTGACACAGGATAGAATCATGGGAAAAAAAGTTTCAGTTGACTAATTGTCTTATCAGATTGACCCATGAGGGATTATTTTGTGAGGGATTGTTTTGAGTGCAGTACAAGAGAGACCACTGTAGGTGGCACCATCCCTGGGCAGGTGGTCTAGGGTTGAATAAGAAAGCTAGCTATCCATGATCCTGTGAGCAAGCCAGACAGAAAGTCAGCAAGTGTGGTTTCTGTCTCAACCTCCTCATTGAATTCCTGCCCTGACGTCAGTCAGTGATGATTTGTGACTTAATCATATAAGCTAAATAAACCCTGACCTCCTCTAGGTGCCTTTGTTCAATGTTTTATAAGGGCAAGAGAATGCAATTACAATAATGCTTTTTAGAAATAAAAATTAGTTATATTATTTGTCTCCATGCTTCTTTTTTTATTTATTATTTTTATTTTGTGTGTTTGAGTGGAGGTGTACCTATGTCGTGAAAGGCTCATGAAGATCAGAAGAGGACATTGAATCCCCTAGAGCTGCAGTTACAGAAGGTTGTTAGCTGCCATGTGGGTGCTGAGAATCAAACCTGGTCTGTAAGAGCAGCCCGTGCTCTTAACTGCTGAGTCATCTTTCCAGGCCCCTGTCTACATATTTCTGTTTAAAAATAAAACAAATAAAATAGTTACTTTCATTTGGTCAGTCCGCTCCCTCCCTCCACACCCTTCCTCCCCTCCTTTTTTGTCTTCTTGCAGAGCTACAGTTGATCAAACCCAGGACCTCATGCATACCAGGAAAGCATTTTGCCACCAAGTTAAAGCTTCAAACTTTGATTTGGTTAACTTTTCCTTAAATATATTTGACTATCCTAAGTTTTAAATCAGAATTGTACATTGAATTTAGCTATTGTATCTAGCCTGTTCCCACCCACATTCCTCTACCTGAGACTGTTGTCTGTTTGTTCTTGTTTTCATGAGCTTGAAACTCATTCAAATGTTCTGTTAATTAATTGGAAGATTGTCCCCGAATTTGTATTTGCTTGAATTTTACTTTCAAATTACATGTTAAATGTTGTAGGAAATGATCCCCCAGAGGTTATATCTTTCTCCAGTAAGGCCAGTTTTCACATAGCAGATAGTAGTATACATAGATAACAACTATAACAACTTTATTAGTACCAAGCCAATTCTAAAACCCATAATTCAATTGCTTTATGGCCTTCATTGCTCTTCTCTGAGCAGTACGATATATTAGGCACCCCATTTACATGAAGAAATTGGTTTCATTGTACATAAGGAAACAAATTCCTCCAAACATAGCATGACTTGGAGGCCATGTCAGTCATTAGCTGGAGACTCATGCCTCAGATGCCAGTCTTCAGATCCATAGCTCACAGATTTCCTCAAAAAGTTTACTGTAAAAACCTAAGAACTTCATGACTTGACGGTATCCTAAAGAGATTCATGTGAACTCAACATTTTCTTTCATTTCCAGCCATAAGGCACTAATTAGACATGCCACCTTAGTTTCACATGTAAGATTCATGAAGAATGCTTCCTTAGAAATCTACCACTGGTGTGCTGGCCTTCCACTTCCTTTCTTGCTGCACTCCTGGGTAAACCTGGCTCTGCATGGTCATGAGGGAAACAAGGCTTCTTCCTCTTCTAATTGGAGAAAGGTGTGCCACCTCTTGGGGTTGGTGACTCTTGGCACCTTCAAAATAAACCTGGATCTTGAATAATGATTTGGTTCTGCAGAAATGAGTGCTTGGAACCCTGCTGAAGTGCTGCCATCAGAACAGAAAAAAAAATCAAATTTTACTCTGAATGAAGCCTTAATAACAGTTGGAAACTTCAGCCTCCTGCCTATAATTTATTTACAAAGAATCTTTTTGATGGGAGCTATCTTGAAGATTTCTCTGTAGCTTTGATGTTTGCAAAAGTTGCCCTTTACAGATAGATGGAGAGATGGTAGAAAAATAGATGGCTGTAGCAACTTGTGGAAAATAAGACAGATTAAAATAAGATATAGTGTTTTTTAGCAACAATTTTGAGGGTATTTTTTTTTATTTTTCCAATGGGCAAATGCCTACCTTGACCCTGATAAACATTTTAACCATCTGTGCTCAATGCCTTAGCTTGATTCTTCCATGGAGACATGTTTACAATGTTTTCTGTCAAAGCAAGATTTTATCTTCTTGGGGAAATGTAGGTTAGGGCATTGAGGCTACTGAATGATACAGGAAAGTGAAGATAACTGGAGTGTTTTATGGTCTGATTGTGCCACCCCAACCTTTTAATGCTGAAGTCCTAATACTCAATGTGATTGGACACAGAGATAAGGGCTTTTGGGAGATAGGCTAAAGGAGATGATAGGGTGGGTCCTGATCATGCAGACCCAAAACATCACTAACATGGTATAAAAGAAGAAATTTCAGAGAAACCTTCCTGCTTCATACTGTGTGTGTTATTTGCTGTGATGTTCGTATGTGTGTGTGTGTATGTGTGTGTGTGTGTGTGTGTGCACAGATGTAAGGCCATACAAAGACAGAAAAAGCAGTCATCTGCAAGACAAGGAAAGAAGTCTATCAGCTTGTTGATGCCTCAAATAAGACTTGGCCCCATAACTGTGAGAAAATAAATGTGTTTTGCTTCAGCTGCCTGGTCTGTGATTTTCTATGATGTCCTGAGATGACTAACTCAAGACACAGTATTAATCCAGCCATCTCAGGAAGCATATGAAGTATAATTCTCCTGGGGAGCTCTAGGCATTTGGCCACCTATGAATCATTTCACAAGAAAACCGAGAGCATGCCTCCACACCATCTTCCAATAAACTGTTTGCGGAATACTACTTCCATGGTTTATTAAGGTTCTCAAACATTAATTCTTAGTCAAAATGGGCCTTTGTAATTTGAACATGAAAAGGAGACCCAAGGAACAAATATAGATTTCAGAAGTTAGAAGTGGTGGGAGCATAGGGGGAAAAGACTGTGGATGCACACAGGTCTCAAGTGTGGCCCACTTTACCCAGCAAATAAGCACAAAGGTTTAGTATTAGAAAGCTCATCCTCATCGTATCAGGAAAGTTATTGAAGAATCTGTAGTGTGTGTGCACGTGTGATGTGTGTGTTTGTATGAGTGCACGTGTGTGTGTGTGTGTGTGTGTGTGTGTATAAATGTGTGGTATACTGTACATCACATTAAGTAAGGAGTAAAAATGAGGTCATCCTACGACTGACAACATTGACTGTGCTACTTATCAGTTCTGCCCACTTACACTGACTGTACCATCATCATCTTTCTTCAGGCAGTAACACAAAGAAACAACTCTGTTGCTTGATCCAGCCCCTTTAACAGCAATATTATCTGAGATCTTTGAACATGATATAGTTATACTAAGGCAATTTAAGAGGTTGCCCGTGAGACAGATTTGCATTTAGTTAGATCAGCATCTACCATTCCATCTGCATTCTCTTTCCTTGTTCTGATCTTTTAAATAAATACCATAATTTACTATTATGGACTCGATGCAGATTTTGTTTTAAAACCACACAGTGTAACAGTACCATAGTGAAATGCCCTCAGTATACACTTTGGAAGTCAAAAAGAACTGTATATCATAAACACACTTCCGTTCTTTGAAGTCAACTTAAGGTTCACTTTTGCAGAACTCAATTATATATAAAAGAAAAGCAACACATTATAGTGTATTGTGAAGTAACATATAAGAAAAATAATGTGTAGGTATAAGCTTCTACAAAGACTTGTGCAAGGTCTATATAAATTCATTTTATATTCCTCTGAGGTCCATGAAAAATATTTTTGGAGAAAAGAAAAGCTTTGTATACTTTTGTATAAAGATGCAATATTTCAAATATGTCAATTTCTGAAATGCATGCACATTGGTGAGATAACAAAAATGCTATAAGCTTTTTATTGATATTAAATACATTTTTAAGCTCTAATTATAAAAAATGGTAAAGAATCAGTAAAAACATTCAATAAGAAGGATAATGAAGGACATTCTAATAAATACGTATTCTAAATATTTAGAGACATATGATGCATCACAGTCACATGAGTAAATAGACCAAGGAGGTGCAGAAAAGATCCAGTGCCAGATCTAGTTGGGTCTGACATTTTAATTTGGTGGAAAATGCAAGTTTCTTAAGAATTATTGAGAAAATTTGATAAACATCAGAAAAGCGTTAAAAATTAGATTATTTATGTCATGGTCCACACAAAATATTTTAAAACTATGTTCATTGTTCTCTAAACAAAAGAATATGAGCAATAAATTAAATTTTAAAAGAAAACTCTTGAGGTAAAGAAAAATTTATAATATCAATGCCAAAGTTATAAAAGAAAAAAATCTATAAATATGATTAAACATAGACTAAATCAAAATATAAAAGTGAACATTAATGTCAAATGATATACTTAAAGCAGGAGGGATGTATAATCATTTATACCTATAAGACCTTAGTTACAATCACTTAAAATTCATTAATGAGCAGGCTGGAGAGATGGCTTGTCGGTTGAGAACACTGATTGTTCTTGCAGTAGACCTGGGTTTGAATCCCAGCACACACATGGCAGCTAACAACTGTCTGTAACTCCAGTTCCTGGGGATTCGACAGCCTCTTATGACCTCCGCGGTCATTGCACTACATGGGTGCACTTACCTACATGCAGGCAATACACACATACATAAAAAATAAATAAAATAAAAGTTTAAAAAAGTTATTAAGGAACAGTGATAAGCACAAGGATGAAGAACAACAGCTTATACTATGTGTGTATGCATACGAATGTACAAATATGTTAAACAGAAAGTAAAACTGATGCTAAACCATGTAAAGAACATTTTTAGCATGAAGGAAATCAGAAATCCATAACACAGATATTATAATCATGTTAAGAGTAAAATGTTTGGTATGAATGTTAGTGGCAATATATAGAAACACAATTTCTGTGGATGGAATTATAAATCATGAAAGTTTCTCCAGGTGATACTTCAATATTCTAAACATCTATACACTGAGCCAAAACAGCTATATTCGAGGAATGTATCATATGGTGATATCCATACATTAAAAAGTTAAGTAAGTACCAGGCAATCAATTGTAGTGTTGCTTACTAATAGCAGCTCTTGGGCTGGAGAAACAAGGTCCAACACATGCCTTCAACTGGGGGCCATGTTGTGCTTTTCAACATGATGAAGCTTTTTTAAAAAGTTAGAGGGAAGTATTTAGAAAGAAAGAAAAGAATCTCTCTATGGTTGTTTCTCAACAAAATCAAGGCAGGCCACAGAAACTTCCAGAGAGCATCTGGGTTGCTTGGGTGATTTAGCCACATCCTTCCAAGCCCATCCCCTAGCTTTGGGAACAGCCCTAGTCTTGCTGTTTTCAGAACTCACCATTCTATCTTCTAGCTAGTAAGAACCAATCCATGCTGTTTGCATTGGCCCTCCTTTGGCCTTGGCTCCTCCCTGCTGAGACTGATAGTGAGCACCTGACTTGCTGGGTGAGTAAACCAGATCCTGAGATTGAAAAAGATACAGGAGATGAAAGACCTTCTGTGCTCTTAGGTTGGTAGAAATAATATTATGAAAATGACCATCCTGCTAAAAGCAATTTATAGATTCAATGCAATCCCAATCAAAATCCCTATGATATTCTTCACAAAAATGGAAAAATCCATCTTAAAATTCATCTTGAAACACAAAATACCCCAGATAGCCAAAGCATTCCAGAGCAAAAAGAACACTGCAGGGGGGAATCACCATACCAGACCTCAGTCTGTATTCCAGAGCTATAGTCATAAAAATAGAAAGTATTGGCACAAAAACAGACTTGTGGGTTAATGGAACAGAATAGAAGACCCATATATGAGTGCATGTGATTTCAGCAACCTGATATTTGACAAAGGTGCCTAGAACACACACTAAAGGAAAGACAGCATCTTCAACAAATGATGCTGTCAAAATTGGATCTCCACACATAGAAAAATGAAATTAGACCATTATTATTAACATGCACAAAATTCAGGTTGAAATGAATCAAAAATCTCAATATGAAAACTGAAACAATGAAACTGTTGGAAGAAAACTCACATTATACACCACCAGACACACTTGGAGGAAAGGACGTAACTCAGACACCAGTAGCTCAGTTACTGTGCTGAATAGCTTCAGTTGTCAACCTGACAAGGTTAGTAGAGATCACCTCAGCTGAGGAATTTTCTCCATTGGATTGGCCTCTATCTGTGTCTGTGGATCATTTTC
Organism: Nannospalax galili; assembly: GCF_000622305.1. Taxonomy (NCBI): domain Eukaryota; kingdom Metazoa; phylum Chordata; class Mammalia; order Rodentia; family Spalacidae; genus Nannospalax; species Nannospalax galili. The sequence continues at coordinate 8,092,444 of NW_008331789.1, forward strand.
TTGATTATTAAGTGATGTAGGAGGGCCCAGCCCACTGTGGGTGGTGCCACCTCTGGGCAGGTGGGCCTGTATTGCATAAGAAAACAGGCTGAGCATGGACCAAGGAACAAGCCAGTAAGCAGTGTTCCTCTGTGGTTACCTAGAGTTCCTACTTTGGCTTTCTTCAGTGATGAACTGTTACCTGGGAGATAATTAAGTTAAAATAAATCCTTTCCTCCTCAAATCAGTTTTGGTTAGTCCATTCCTCCTCAAATAGATTTTGGTCAGCCTGTTCCTCCTCAAATCGGTTTTGGTCAGTGATTTTATCACAATAATTGAAAGCAAAGTAGGACAGGAATTAAGCTCAACAATTGATAATGGGACCTCATTAAAAAAAAAAAAAAAAGCTCTGTACAGCAAAGGAAACAACTAATGAGCCTCAAATCAGTTTTGGTTAGTCCATTCCTCCTCAAATAGATTTTGGTCAGCCTGTTCCTCCTCAAATCGGTTTTGGTCAGTGATTTTATCACAATAATTGAAAGCAAAGTAGGACAGGAATTAAGCTCAACAATTGATAATGGGACCTCATTAAAAAAAAAAAAAAAAGCTCTGTACAGCAAAGGAAACAACTAATGAGAGAAGGAAGAGCAAAGGAAACAACTAATGAGTGAGAAGGAAGCCCACAGAGTGGGAGAAAATCTGTACATGTGGCAGATAATTGTGGAGACCTAAAAGCCCCACCTGGCATAGGTCCAAAAGGAAGTTACTGGGGGCGCGGCCTGGCTTGCTTTGAAAGTCTGAAGAATACATCCACACTGCTGAGGAGTGCGTGATCAACATGGGACCATCCTTAAGATATACCTTCAGGGGGTAAGGGGGGAGTTCCAGGTGCATTTATAAGCTTTGTGACACTTGCAATAAATGAGTCTTTGCCTAAGACTCCCAGTTGTGTCTGAGTGTCCCAGGGTAATGGGGGCGGCATGGGCTGGAGAATGGCGTGCTTACTCATCTCCAATATTCATCTTGCCGGGAGTCGCTCGTTCGAACCCCCGGCATCTGGTGCTCAATGTGGCGCTTGAAGGAAGGTGAAAAGAAGAAAAGAAAGAAGTAAGAAAGAAGCGAAAATGGATTGGGGCCAAATGAGGATGTTTGGGGTAAGCAAGACCCTAAAAATGGGTAATGCAATTTTTAAGTTTGAAGACCCAGCACTTGAAACGCTGAGAGATATGCTTAAAAGCAGGGGATTGGATTTGTCAGATGCCATAGCTCAAAAGGTTTGGGCAGAGGTGATTCATTTGGCTCCCTGACTACTTGGGGCTAATGTTTTTACTGGGGATACATGGAAACATGTGGAATGTCTAGCTTGACAAAGGGAGGTTCAATTGGGGGTTGATTCACCGCTGGAGTTCTACCCTATTATTTCGGCCTTAAAGACATGCTTTCGGCCCAAGAGCCCTAAGCCCTTGGCACCACCTCCTGACGAGCCTTCAGAAACCCCGACATAGGAATCATGGGAAGGGTATGAGTAAGAATGCAGAAATGCAACAGAAGTGAATCCAAAAGCAGCCAAAGTAACAAGCCGCATCTTGGGCGTGCCCTGGCCAGCTTCAGGGCTTCCTGAAACCCATGAAAACCATCCCAATTTCCAGGATTCTGACCCCGCTCAGGAGGCTTCTGTGAGGCCACGGGTAGAAGAATATCCTATTAATGTGAACTCAGGAGGCGCATGCCCTGACCCCTGGTATCCCTGGGAGGCGAAGGATTTGAAGGAATTAAAAAAGGTGCTGGCTGAGGATGGCCTGGGATCACCCTGGGTAGATACTCTCCCCCAAGGTTTGGCTCACCAGCAGTGTACTACAAAGGATTGGCTGGACCTCACCAAAGCAGTCCTTCCTAGCCCTATATATATTAAATGGTGTGCCCTCTTTAAGGAGGAATGCACGATACAGGCTGAGAGGAATGCAAGTGCCAACCCACCGGTCCCCATTACTTTTGGGATGTTGACTGGTTCAAGTGACCGTTATGCCACAGGGGAGCAACAGTCGGGCATTCCAGCCCCATATACAGAACAGGTCAGGGTCATAGGAGTAAATACTTGGAGAAAATTGGAGTAGGGGCCTACCGAATTCCCCCTTGCAGGAAATAATCAAAAGCCTGGTGAACCCCTCTATGAGTTTATAGACAGAGTGGAGAAGAGCTTAAAATGAAAATTACCCCCAGGCCCATTGAGGGAGCAATTCACTAAACTCTTGGTATGGGATGGAATGGATGCTGATCACAAGACAGCCTGTGCTGGCCTTAAGGACAAGTCCATGGAACAATGGATAATTGCCTCCAAGGAGGTGGGAACCCAGAGGGGGCAAACCAAAGCCATGGCTGCTGTCTTACAGATGCAAACAGAGGCTCTGACCCCATGCCTTAATCCAGGCATTTAATTCACTTAATTTGGGTCAGCAGGTAACAATGGGGCCTAGAGGGATAGAAGGTCCATGTTTTGGCTGTGGCCAAACTGGCCATATTAGAAGAAATTGCCCTCAGTGAGAGAACTGGCCTAAGCCTTGAGGTGGGGTATCAAAAAGACCCCAATCTATGCCATGTCTCCAGTGTTGCAAAGGGCTCCATTGGCAAAAGGAATGTAAATCCAGATTTTATATTAAAGGAAAGCCTTTAAACTAAGTGGGGGGCAGCCTCCAGCGCCGATGACAAAAGGAGGACTTCCCCATGATCAGCTACATTTACAATGCCATTGGCGAAGGATCGGGAGAGGAGAAAAACCTATGGCGAATTGGACAGTCCCTATTATCCCTGGTGTAAGGCCCAAGATGTATCTTGAAATAGGTGGCAGGAGGTTTCGCTGCCTAGTGGACACGGGGGTTGATAGAAACATTCTTAGAAAGGAGGAAGTCCCATCATGATGGCACCTAGTTCCTGGGCCCCAAATTCTAGGTGTGGGAGGATAAACCCCATCAGAAAAGACTCGAGAATGGCTCACCTGGCAGGATGCAGATGGAGCTAAAGGGTAGTGGCAGGGTTATCCGTCAACCTTATAGGACAAGATATCTTGGGGGACGCACAGGCCTGCATACCCACTGATAGCAAGGCCTTTTATGATGACCTTTTGGATCTTGAAGAGTTTGACAGGCTTCCTGAGTCAGCAACTCAAGGGTTGTCTCACCATATCAATTACAGGGGGCACCCAAAGAAAGAGCATCGGGTTCACTCCCAATTCTAAGGGCCACTGCCCCTCAGGTCCCAACTATCCGGTGGTCCCCTGGGGCACTGCTCTGGGTGGAGCAGTGGCCATTACCTGAGACAAAGCTACAGGCTTTAAAGGAAATTGTACAGGAACAATTATGATTGGGCCACATCTGGCCTTCTGTAAGTCCATGGAACTCACCTGTCTTTCTTATTAAGAAAGCCTCTGGCAAATGGAGAATGTTGCAAGATTTGTGTAAAGTCAATGCTAGAATGGACCTAATGGGTACATCCTTAAGGGGGCTGCCTTGGATCCCTGCTATTTCCTCAGGTTTATTTCTTATAGACATTAAAGATTTTTTTTTCTATCCCTCTACAACCCCAGGATTGTGAAAAATTTGCTTTCTCTGTACCTTCCACCAACTTTAAAATGCCAGATGAGAGGTATGAATGGACTGTTTTACCCCAAGGTATGGCCAATAGCCTAGCATTCTTCCAAAGCTATGTGAAGAACCTTTGGGGGACTGCTCACTTGCTGCCATATGCCACTGTGCACATTTATATGGATGATATAATCTTGGGCGCTCTAAGCCCCCAACAATTAGAAGAGTATATATGGTACTCAGAAATGTCTACAGACAGGCAGACTCCATGGATCCACTAATAAAATACAGACTATTACTCCCTTTAAAATTCTGGGAACCATACTCTCTTTGGTAGGAGTAAGTACTTTAAAACCACAACTGGCTGTCAAGCCCACCATAACCCTCACAGAGCTACAAAAATTATTAGGAGAAATTAATTGGCTACGAACCTGGATGCCTATTCCCACTGAGACTTTAAGACCACTGTTTCAGTTGCTAGTAGGGAAACATCCTTCAGAACTAATTCACCTGGCTCCTCAACACCTGGACATCTTACATGAGGTCCAGGATACCCTGGACTGTGCCCAAATGCCTGGTACATGCCTAGTAAAGATCTTGAGTTATGGGTACTCTCTGTTGAGACCCTGATGACACCCATCCTTGCACAAGATGGGAAGCCCATTCAATGGGTGCATACCTCTCTGGGAGGTGTACCATGGGTTTATACATCCATGGATCAATTGGCTGACCTGATTGAGAAAGGACGTGATGTAGCTCTGAGACATTATGGCATAGACCCTCTTAAAATTGTTATCCCTTATCAGCTTAGGGATTTTGAATGACTCTGCAGAAATAATAAACGAGTGGCCATAGCCTTAGAACAGTTCCTGGGAAATTTGGACTGTCATTATGGCCCTCATAAATGCGTGACCTCCTTTTGCGCCCTCTGTTGGGATGCCCCCTGGCTCTTTGTCAAGGAGCTGTTAGTAAAAGCCTATAATGTTTTCACTGATGGGGGCAGATTTGGAGCTGCAGTGATACTATACCCAGGGGCAGATGAGCAAAGAACTCATGGCCATTGCTTTAGCATTAACAAAGATAAGTGAGCCCATGAATTTGTTTTCTGACAGTCTGTATGTAGTCAATCTTCTTCCACGGCTATTAGGTTCTTATATCCAGTTGGATGGGAACCCCAATACTCCCTTGATGACTCAGACTCTTACACTCCTTAAAGAGAGAGAAGCCCCTATTTTCTTACAGCATCTTAGGGGGCACCAAGGATTCCCTGTCTTTTATCCCAAGGCAATGCAGAGGCAGATGAGGTGGCTTCAACCCAGGTCCTGTCAGCAGGCCTGAATGAAGCTCAGGGGTTACATAACCTCACTGATGTAAATTGGCAGGGACTTCATGAGAGGTTTCCTCAACAAGTCCTTTCAGCAGGCCTGAATGAAGCCCATGGGTTACATAACCTCACTCATGTAAATTGGCAGGGACTCCATAAAAGGTTTCCTCAAGTTCCCACTAAGGACTTAAAGAAGATTGTACACACCTGTAAGTCTTGTCAACCCTTTCTACAGGTACCGCCTCTGCAACAGCCAGGGGTAAACCCCAGGGGACTCAAGCCCAATTCCTATGGCAAACGGATGTCACACACTATTGCAGGTTCTCCTCAGGGCAGCTGTGAAGACCCTAACCTGGATCGAGTCCACTGCCAATTAGGGGGGTAAGAGGCATGGAGTCACAACACACAGACCCCAGGAGTAGGGTAGAAGGCAGCATTAGGCAAGGTGCTGCAGGCTTGTTTAATGCAGGAGGGGGCATGCCTTATATCTCCCTTTTCTCCACCCCCAAGTCCCTTTAGTCAGAGTATCATTTTCTGATTGGTCTGTGCCATGCATTCTGTCAGCAGTCACTGGGCTGGTGAGCAGGGTACAGAAGCATGTACCTTTTGGCGGGCTATTTGCAGACCAAGTAGTGAAGTAAATTCTCACTGAATCCCAGGGCTCTGGGTCCGCACTATCTTTGGAGGTCTCCTGCTACATTTCCACCCTTTTTCTTTAAAAATGACTGTCCAGCGAGAGCCTGTAGGCAGCTCTGCCTCGGGATGATCCCAGGATCATGGACTGTGCCTGTCTTGGGTTTTCCTATTTGGGCATGAACCTTACCTGTCATTGGAGCATGGGTGTACACATCCATGTCCTGGCTTAGGTTGATTCAGTCCAACAGGATCTTACCCATCAATGACTACCAGACCTCCAAGGGGTATTGTCCAGGGGGATCAGTCGAGGTGGGGAATTATCTGTAGGAGGCCTCGTATATTTGTTCAAGCCAAGTCTGTCAGGTTGCATAGGGCGCATTGAAATCATCTTCGTGTATTGCTCTGAGGGCCTGATACACCGAGTGATTGAATTTTTTCTGACTGCGGGAATGAAGAACAAGGCATTTAAGATGATAACCCAGCAGAGACACCTGAGGAAAACAAAATCTAGCACAAGCATTAGAAACATGCTCCCATACCTTACTAAAAAAGGAGGAGTCCATCGATAGGACTGGGGCCCGGGTATAATTTAGAGCAATAATCTAATTGGTCACAATATGGAATAATTAAGAAATTGTTGGTTCCAGTGGCCATGAATACAGTCCATGAGTTGTAGGCACGATTTAGTAATATTTTGAATTCTGTAAGGGGTGAGACAAAGTGACCTAAAGCGAGGGTCACAAGCTAGCAGAGCCATGTCTTTGGTAATTGCCAACTCTTCACTTAAGAGATCAATTTGTTGTTGTAACACATTAATTGCCTGATGAAGATACTGATTGATAAGGGACTGAGTGTGAAAGGCAGAGAGGTTTTGGACACAGCCTCATTGAGTGTCTCCACAGCAGTGGAGGATTGGGTGATAGCTACTGCAGCAGTGGCTGCTGACCCTAATGCAAGGATGACGGCTGAGATGAGAGCAGCAGTGACCCCGAAATCTCATTTTAAGTGGGGAGATTGTGACAAGTCTGTCTGCTCTATAAGGGTGACAGCATGGAAGTGGGTTGCATTGGTGACTGGAACCCTAAGGGCCACGGGTTCATGCATAAAGAGAACTATGTGGTCTGGATGGTTTCAGCAGGCTGCCAGTACAGAGGTGGTGTTGGTATCAGAGCAGTTGAGTTGTCCCCGATGGTCAGAGGTAACATTGGCTAGCAATAAGGCAAACAGGGGCCACACACAAATGGGGGTAGGGGGCCAGGATGTTGTGTGATCAGTGGATGTAAGGATTTTGTTTTCAGCACAAGTAGAGGGATTGGTGTTAGTATAAGTGCTGTTGGAAAGCTGAAGGCCCTCCTGTACCAGTAACGACCTCATGTCCATGCAGGCGTGAGGACCACAGAGGTCCCAGTTACTGAGTATTGATTTGCGGTTGGTATGGGAGATCTTAATGTCACAGGGATAGGTGGGGGCCAGCTGTCTCCAAGATCCTAGGGGGTGATTAGAGGGTGAGTGCCTGAAGCGGCAAAAGGGAGGGATGGCATGGTTGGGCTTAGGGTGGCATCTCTGCCACGGGATAGGGAGCATGAGGAAAAAGGGTGCAAGGGAGTGTATGCGTGGGCAGTTGGGGAGTGGTGGGCATATAATGGCAGGGCAAAATGGGGGTGGAGGGGTGGCAGTCCCCTCCGCCTCCCCTGTTATTATTGTCCCCAGTGCAGTGAGGACCGAGTGTTGTTGAAGGTAGGTGAAAGGCCCTGGAGTTGAAGCATGTAACCCGAGGAGGCACTGCCAGTATAATCTTGGACGGTCAGGTTAAACAGCCCAAGGCATGAGGATGCGTTGTTGGTAGTGAAGCATAGAGAGTTATTTAGAGGCCAGGAGCCATTGAGTGATTCCCAGGAAGTAACTGGGTCCATGGTGGGGAGGCCAAGTGTGGAATTAGTTGAATAGAGGGTGGGGAAGGTTGGTTGGTTCCTGGTCTTACATATCTCACTGGAACCCATACTGGCTTTGTTTCTGTCTGAGGAAACACACAGGAAAAGCAAACCAACTATCCAGATAGCAGAGAGGTCTCTGGGTCCTGGGGGTCCTGTTGGTCAGTTACTGGTCTCACATCTCTCGCTGGACCCCATACTGGCTTTGTTTCTGTCTGAGGAAACACACAAGCATAGCCTCACTGTCATTAACAAGGGGGAGGGCGGTTGCCATTGACATGTTATGGGGTCCTTCCATCTCACTAGCGGCAGGGGTGCAGGCTTAGGTATGGTGGCCCAGTGTTTGTAAGCCAGGCTCAATCCATTTTCATCGAAGGACAGGAAATTAATGCTGAATAGGGCTTCAATTAGAGCCAGGTGTGAGTCCCTTTTAGACTCAGGGGTAGGAAATTTTTGTAATGTTTCTTTGAGGGTCCTATTTTCCCACTCCACAATGGCTTGTCCCTGTGGATTATAAGGGATGCCAAGGGAGTGGCTAATTTTCCATGTTGACAGGAATGATTGGAATTGTAGAGAGGTGTAAGCTGGCCCATTATCAGTTTTTAGGGTCCATGGCACTCCCATTACCAGATTTGCTGATTTGACCACCTTAATGGTGTGTGAGGCCTTTTCACCAGTTTGAG
>NW_008331789.1:8100821-8117247 GCF_000622305.1 Nannospalax galili
CAGGTGAAGTTGTTGGTGTAAGGCTCTGGCTTGTTCTAGCAGAGGAATCTCTACAGACATAATAAGTTTATCTACTTTGTCATTTCCCTTTGCCAAGATCCCAGGGAGCTTGGTGTGTGATCTTATGTGGGAGATGTGCCAGGGCCACTGTCTGTTATCTAAGATAATTTGGAGAGCTCTCATCATTCTAGTGATGGGATCCTTATGGCCTTTTACTTGAGCAAAGGGAAGACATCTGAGGGCCTGAACTGCATACTGACTGTCGAAGATTATATTGAGCGGCTCAGTCTGGCAGATTTGGAAGATTTTTAACAAGGCCAGGAGCTCCCCTAACTGGACAGAGCTGGGATTGGCATGTACGTAACGGGTGTCATCCTTTCCCATGCACTGAATGACAGTGACATAATGGGACTTATTGGTATCTGAGAAGGCTAGCGTGGCTAAAGGTAGGGGGTTTTTGCAGGGGGAAGTGTGTGGCTGAGTGGTGATTTCCAAACAGGCCATGCTGGCCAGTCACTTATCTGGGGATGTGTGGTTATCCAACTCCCCCCGTGAACCCAGGCATCATTAGTTGAAAAGCCAGAGAGTCTTCCCATAATGTTTGGGAATGCTTAAGAGGAAAGGGCAGTATAATTTTGTCAGGTTCCTTTCCGAATATGCGCCTGGCTGTTTGTCGGGCCTTAATTGCTAACTTGAAGACAATATCATATTTAGAGCTAAGCCTAGTTAGGTCCGAGGTAGCCAGGTGGATCCACACCAGGGGGTCTTGCTGCCATAGCGCCCCCAAGACACCATTTTTAGTCCAGAGGATCAAGGCCAGTAATTGTTCTGCTGGGTCATGATGTCGGAGTGACGCAAACCAGCGTATATGATCTATTTTATTATGAAGATCCTTAGCTGACTGGGTGAGAGGGATTCTTGAAGTTGGTGAATTATGGCCTTCCAGCAGGGAGAACAAGGCCTGGAATGCCAAGTCAGGAACTGGTATAAATTGTTTGAGCCAGTTTATAGTCCCACAGAGTTCTTGGAGCTCCGTCAAGGTATATATACAGTTTTTTGAAAGATGGAAGGGTTAAGCGGTTTAATTACAGTATCTCTATGATAGCCAAGGAATGTAAAAGGTTGGATGCATTGTAACTTATCTCGTGCAATGTGGAGACCTAGACATTCTAAATAGGCAAGCAGACTGGGTATTGCAGCCTGTAAAATATTGTGAGATTTGTGTGCTAGCAGTATGTCGTCCATATAGTGGATGACAATTAGGTCCTTGGGGATGTTGGTTAAGGCCTTATTAACATATAATTGGCAGATTGTGGGGCTATTTTTCATACCCTGTGGTAGTACCTTCCATTGGTATCTCTTGGCTGTTCTTTGAAAGTTGGGCTCCCATACTGTGAAGGCAAAGTGAGATCTAACTTGTTCTGCTAGGGGTATTTGGAAGAAACAATCTTGGGTATGAAGTACTATGATATGATGGGATGGGGGGATAGCTGTAGGGTGTGGTAAGCCCGCTTGTAGTGAGCCCATCCTTTCCATCTGGGCATTGACTGGTCTAAGATCTTGGAGGAGCCTGTATTTCTCCGATTTCTTTTTAATAACAAATATTGGGGTATTATGTTTACTGAGAGAGAGCCCCTGATTACTTTTTAATAACAAATATAGGGGTATTATGTTTACTGAGAGAGGGCTCGATCTGGCCAAGCCTCAATTGTTCAGCTACCAAATTTTTGAGGGAAGATAATTTAGGTTCTATTATAGGCCACTGGTCCACCCAAATAGCATCATTAGAGAGCCAGGTGATGGGGATCGGCTCTGGGGCCAAGACTGGAGTCAATCCTGGGTGGGCAGTGGCTGTTAGGATTGGGGGTGATGGGCAAGGTGTTGTCCTTTCCCTGATAGTCCCAAGTTATCGTGGAGCATGATATCATCATAAAAGGTATGGTCATCCATTGTAAGGACCACGCCCATGTCCTCTAGGAAGTCTTGACCTCACAAGTTAAGGGGAACTTCCGCTACTATGGGGGTAACTGTGCCCTGGTTCCCATCCAAGTCCTTCCAATATACTGGACGTGTGACCAGCTTGGTACCTTGTGTGCTGCCAACTCCTTTTATTGGTGGGCCTGGCCGGTATTTCCAATGAGGGTATTTAAGTGATTCAGTTTCTGATATAATGGTGACATCAGCCCCTGTGTCTAGTAGGCCCTTTATGGCAGTTCCATCTAGGAACAGGGTCATTAGTGTGTAATGGTTGAGGATTGGGAGAGTTCATAATATCTGTCTCATTTCCCCTCTTGTGGGCAGGGCTGAGGGGCACCCTGGGTGGAGTTTAAAGGAACTGAGTCTGGTTGAGGCTGTGACCTACAGTCTTTAGCCCAATGGAACCCTCTTTTGCACTTGGGGCAGCGAGTCTTGGGGCAGACTGTACCTCTTGTACAGTGGCTATGAAAGTGGCCAAGCCCCCCACAGTTCTAACGGCCTTCCTGCGAGCCAAAGTGGGCAGGTTTTCCTTGAGACAAAAGAGTCTCCAAGGAGGTGGTCAAAGCCTCAATAGGGCCCACCCTAGGGTCCAAGTCTCTAGTAGCGAGTCCCCATTTGTGAATGTTATCATTGCGGACAGGCGCAATAGCATTACGAGTTGGAATGTTTAGTCTCTCCCAAGTTAATTGTTTGATAAGCACCTCTTGAGTGGGTCCAGAATCCACCCTCCACTCTACTGCTTTGATGACATGGGTAAGGAAGTCTGTGAAGGACTCCCCTGACTGTTGAATCAAATTATGGAAAAAGACTTGTGGGTCACGGGGGGGGGGACAACTTTTAAGGGCCTTAAAGGCTAGGTCAGAAACTTGTTGAAAATAGGCCTGGAAGCCAATAGTAGACTGGGAGATAGGTTCAGTATATTGTCCATGTTCCATGAGCATGTCCAATGTAATGTTGAGGCCATATTGGAGATTTAGGCATGCCTGGCTTTCAGCCTGATTGTCATAGGCTGCATGCCAGTTTAGAAAGACTGAGGGTTCTAAGATTGCCTTTAGTAAGTTATACCAATCATAGTGGGTTTGTAACTGTAAGGACCACTGGCGAAGAACCTGTTCGAAATATGGGGAGTCAGGGCCCGATTGCTCAGCTGCCTTGAGGATAAGAATGAGGTCAGCAAGTGGGGTGGGCAGCCATGGACACTGTATCACATCGGGGCCAATGTTAACTGGAAATGCAGACAAAGGCGGGTGAGGGTTTAAGGAGGGCAGTCTAGGAGGGAGGGGCACGTTAGCAGGGGAAGGGGCAGAATGGTTATGGGGGGAGAGTAAGTCCTTCCACGGGTAATGGGACGGGGGAATTTCTGGGCATGGTAGGTCTAGGAGAGTATCCTGAGATATAGGCAAAGGAGCTCCTTCCTTATTGGAAGTGGGCTCAGAGGCAGTGTCCACCTCCAAGTCCGGGGGGTCTGGGGTCGAGGTAATAGCCAGATCTACACTAGATTGCTCCCAACAGTGTTTTTTGTGGCTGAGATGACTTCCTCAGGAGAGGAGGATTTAAAGCTAGCAATGATGGGTAGGAGGATCGGTACGAATGATGCGGGGGGAGTGATCCCTGACCCAACCTCCCTTTCTCCGGCCAGGAAGAGGACCTGCATCCACATGTCAGGGTCCCACATGTTTTCACGGGAGCCCAAAGGAGCCAAATTAGTAGCTTCATGCCAAAAGTGTTCGATATCTTTTGGTTTCACTTTGAACACTCTGGTTTTAAGGAGCACCTTTAGTGCTGCCGTTTGTGTTTCCCTGCATTGTGGGTGTAAATTTCCCATTGTGGAAGGGTCTCATGAAGGGGAATTTGCCACAAAAGTAGAAGACGAGGGTGACTACCAAGAGGGCACAAAGGAAGCAAAGAAGCACTGTGAGCCACTAGGATGTAAACCGCTCCAACATATAGAGGTGTATCGGATCCAAATGTCTTGTGCTTAGTGAGGGACTTCTGGAGGTTGTGACACCTCCAGCCGTATGCTCACATGGTGTCTCCAGGACAGGCAACAGGGTGACCCGAAGCCTGGGCTCTGAATTCGGGGTGGATCAGCCCTTATGTGAACTCACTGGGACGAGCCGAGAGGGGGAAGGTGCCAAGTGGGTTTCGGGATCACGTGGCAGAGTATGCCTCCCTGATCTAACAAATAAGTGGAGGGGACAGAGGAGGGGGCTACTCTCTTACACTCGAGCAGCCAAAGAAACAGACAAGACCAGGGGCCTACTTACTGAACGAACCGAGGTTCTGGGTGTCACCAACACCTTGGGCAGAAGTCCCTGTTCAGGCACCAGGTGTTGCGGGTTCTCCTCAGGCCAGCTGTGAAGACCCTAACCTGGCTTGGGTCCCCTGACGATTAGGGGGGAAAGAGGCGCGGAGTCACAACACACATACCCCAGGAGTTGGGTAGAAGCAAGCACTAGGCGAGGTGCTGCAGGCTTGTTTAATGCAGGAGGGGGCACACCTTATATCTCCCTTTTCTCTGCCCCCAAGTCCCTTTAGTCAGTGTATCATTTTGTGATTGGTCCACACCACGTGTTCTGTAAGCAGTCAGTGGGCTCGCGAGCAGGGTATGGAGGCGTGGGCTCCTTTTGGAGGGCTATTTGGAGACCAAGAAGTGAAGTGAATTCTCTCTGAATCCCAGGGCTCTAGGTCCGCGCCATCTTTGGAGGACTCCTGCTACAACACACTATGCTCCTTTTGGAAAGCTTAAGTATATTTTTGTATCCATTGACACATTCTCACATGCCTGTTGGGCTACTGCTTATACAGGAGAGAAGTGTAAACATGCTCAGTCTCATTTTCTCCAGTGCTTTGCTATGTTGGGATTACCCTAAAGAATTAAAACTGATAATGGACCATGTTTTGTGAGCAAAAATTTACAAGATTTCTTCTCACTTTGGGGAATTCAACACAATACAAGAATTCCCCACAATTGCCAAGGTCAATCCATTATAGAACACAACCATCAAAACCTAAAAATTCAATTACAAAAACAAAAAGGGGGAATAAGCCCCCACCAACAGTTGGGTATGGCCTTATTCACTATTAATGTTCTTAATTTTCAAAAAAAATCAGTTGCAATCCAGTTTCAGAAGCATTGAGGATGACAGGAGCAGAGACCAGAGGTATGGGTAAGATGGAAAGATTCCATCACCAGGCAATGGAAAGGACCAGATCCATTTCTAACCATGGGTCAAGGCTTTGGGTGTGTCTACTCTACAGGAGATTCAAACCCCATACGGGTGTCTGCGAAAAACCTTAAGTGGGTAGGCCAGGATCCAACTGACTAGCATGGTGGTCCATGGACAACAGTTCACGAGAAAAAATTCCTCTCTTTATTTATATCCATCTGAAGTGAAGGACCCAGTTCCTTGATTTCATTGCAGCCTCTTTGACAACTGGCTGATTGGCTAGAAGGTACAGGGTCTCAGAATTATTTCAACTTGTCCTACGCCATGACTTGCTTTGTTTCTCTTGATAATGCTTATCTTTAAGTGTTTTTACCAGATAATTCAGTGACAGAGGACCCTTGGAACTGCCACAACCCACCTCCTCTGGTTGCCCACGCATGGCCAACTGAGTTAGGCAGAGACTAAGACTGTCACGGGCTGGCATTACCCACCCGGCTGCCCTTAATCACGATGCATTTTTAGCCAAAGACAGGTAAGATGTCCCATGACAAGTACTCCTAAGACAGGACATGCACATGGCCAGGTGCATGATCCAGTGACGGGCAAGGCTTGATCAGAGGTAACACAACCTAAGACAGGGAAAATGCATAAGATTAGAGGAAGGAGATAGCCCTCTCTCCTCAGGGAGCTGCCTATGAAGTGGGTAACCCATGAAATAAAGTCAGTCTGGCCTTAAAATAAAAATAAAAAGGGGGCTATGTGGGGACCTAAAAGCCCCACCTTGCATAGGTCCAAAAGGAAGTTACTGGGGCCGTGGCCTGGCTTGCTTTGAAAGTCTGAAGAATACTTCCTCAGTGCTGAGGAGTGCATGATCAGCGTGTGACCATCCTTAAGATACACCCTGGGGGAGTTCCAGGTGCCTTTATAAGCTTTGTGACACTTGCAATAAATAAGTCCCTGCCTGACTAAGACTCCCCGTTGCATCTGAGTGTCCCCGGGTAATGGGGGCGGTGTGTGCTGGCAAACGGCATGGTTACTCATCTCCAATCCTCACCTCACCAGGGGTCGCTGCTTCAAACCCCCGGCAGATAATTAATATCCATAATATGCAAAGAACTCAAAAAACAAAGAATCAAGGAACAAACTGTGGATCTGAGCAGAGTGCTCTCAAAAGAAAGAGTATCAGTGCCTAAGAAACACATTAAAACATGTTTAACATACTTGGTAATTATGGAAATGCAAATTAAAAGCACTTTAAGATTTCATCTTACCCAAGTCTGACTGAATAAGGTCAAGGGAAATAATGACACCAAGTGATGACACAGACATGTGGAAAGGGGAACCATCATCCACTTGGATGGATTGTAAACTAGTGCAAGCACTATAGAACTCAGTATGGAAAACTTTTTACAAACTAAAAATAAATTACCTGTGATCTGATAATGCCATTCCTTGGCATATACTCAATAAACACATCCTACTACAGCAATACTTACACAGCCATATTTGTTGTTCTTTTCACAAGAACTAAGAAGTAGAAACAACCTAAATGCCCCTCAACTGATGAATAGATGATGAAAATTTACACAATGGCATTCTACTCAGAGGCAAAGAAAGACAAAAACCATGAGATCTGCAGGTCAAAGATTGGAACTAGAAACTGTCATTCAAAGTGAAGTAACACAAACTCAGAAAAACAAGAGACTGTGTTCTCTGTTTTTTGTGGATCTTAGCTCCAAAATCTTGGAAATGAGTATATATCCTTCTGTAACCAAAGAACCAGGAAAATGGAAAGAAACCATGTGGTTAAGAGAAGAAGGAGTTCAAGGGGGGGGGCTATTAGGAGGTAGGTGTTACCAAATGAGAAATAGGGAAATGGGTGACACTTTATCTGGGGATGGGGTCGGGAGGGTTGGACAGGGACAATAAGAGGGTAAATAAATAATGCTTAGATGGTATGAAAAAACAGAGGGAGATTATTATCTCAAAGTCCTACTGAAAATACATACACGTATATAATTATATATCACACATACAAATACACAAAAAACATAGCACCAGGTAGGAGCAATCTCCTCATGAGCTGTTGATCAGGATAGTCTGATCACACACACACTATGCCTCAGCCCTTGATTACCTCCCAGAACTTGACGGCATATTTCTGGAGACAGGCCACACTTCAGATGCAAGACTTGGACCAATCAAACTGTAAGTGACCTGGAAGCCTTCTCCCTGAAGTGTAGCCTCATGTTATTAGAAGACAGTATACAAGATGACAAGAGAGAAAACCAACCAATGGTCCTACCTAACTTTAAAGCCTAGCAAATAGCAGTGACTGCCCAGCAAATTAGAACTTTTGATGTAGTAGTGACACTTTCAGCCTGGGGGGAATCAACTGTTGTCTAATTGGGATTAAGACCTGCTCAATGGAAGTGGACTTGTGCATGGTATTGTAAACATAGCCAAATACATATGACTGGAGATGACATAGATTCTAATGAAAAACTACTTTTGTCATGTCTCTAGACCTATGTAATTTCTCACTGTATTCTAAATGTGCCTCCTCATATTTACACACAGTTATACCTCTCACTATTCATCAAAGAAGCTTCTTTTTGCAACTTGTGGAGATTAACACGGAGTTCCACAACTGGTCAAATGCAAAAGTTAATTGTCTATGAGATGTTCAGACCCCAGTGACACATTTTCAGTGCAACTTCTTCGCACATGAAGGGTACATTTCTCAACTCTCACCAGAGAAGTGTTCTTATATAACAGATGGTGAGTAACATGGAAACCCACAATGGACCAATGTGCAGAGACCAAGAGGCTGCAGGGCAGTTATCCTTGAACAGGGCACCTATATCAACTTCTGCCCTCCAATGATCAGGGATCATTGCCAAAAAACGTGGGCAGGAAAAGTGTAAGAGCCAGAGGTGGTGGATGACCACCAAGAAACAGGGTCTTAAAGCAGCTGGTCAGTTGCTCATATGAACTCAGCAATGGTGACAGCAGGCACAAGTCCAATGCAAGGATAAGCCAGAAAAAATTCCCAGCATAGATGAGAAGAAGTGAATAAAACATTCCAATTCTACCTCAGTAACTTTTGACAAAACTAATGGCTGCTGGGAGGGGGAGGCACGGTGTCTTATGGGGATGGGACTCATAGTAGATTAATCAGGTTCTAGCGAATGGGCCAAACTGAATGACATTTGGTGATACAAATCAGACTCTATGAATAGGGTACATTAAATTTGGCAGGGGATGTTAAAAGGGAGGTGCAGATAGAGTAGGGGATCTGAATATCATCAAATTATATTGTATGAAATCTGTGAGTATTCAATTTAGAAAAATCAAGGATTAACAACTATCCACTGTTTTAAGAAGCTTCTCTGACAAAGGTTAAGAATGGAACACATCTATAGATACAAACATAAACATTGAGAAGACAGTTTGACAACATGGTCCATTCACTAATCCAGCACCTCAATAGTTTCTCCTTTAGGGCATATGGCTTACCTAACCAAGAGTATTGGCCTTGCTTACAGTATACACATGAATTTCCTCTGATGGAGAAGGACTCAAAATCAATAAAAAGAGTCATTGGTTACTCTCAGTAAACCAAAGCTAAGGCCTTTGTTGTGTTTTGTCCCCCTGTAGCTTGAATAATAACACTTACCACCTCTGTGGAGGATAGCCAGCAGGGATCAAGCTTCCTGGTCAACTCAACATTCTATTCTGTACAACTGAAGAATATGGTATCTTTAGCAATGGGGTCTTATATTCTAGTTATGGTGGGCAACCAAAAGTAATGGCAACTTAATGTGACTGATGTTTGCCTCACCCTTATATTGAGTGTCTTTTCCTTAGAAGGGACATATGTAAGAGTACCCCCATATCAAGCTAAATCATTTGATTTTAATTACAGCCTTTATTCTGTTTATATTTACTGAAATACACAGGTAATTCAGTTTCAGACTATTATGATACTATTTTCTAGTCTTGTGCAGGCTTTTAGTTTTTCAGCTAATGTATATCTACTTTTAGATAGTTTTATTTTTCCATTTTATTATAAATGTATCAGTGTTTCATCTTTCTTTAACACTTTTCCAAAAAGTTTGCAGATAATCCCTCAATTTGCTAATGTCTAGTAAAAAGATAAAAGAAATACAAGAATCATATTAGCATTATTAAGTCCCTCTGAATCATATCTGCTATCAGATAATTTAATTCCATAGAGATCTGAAAGCTCATAGGCATTGTAATTCAGTCAATGTTCATTTGGAGGTGTACATGTGTCCCTTTTGCCCTTGGACTTGAAGTCTTCCTTCATGTCCAGACTCTATTTAAGATTATCTTGATTTTGCCTAAAGGATAACTTTAATGTTTCCTTCACTGTGAAGCTAAGAGTAATGAAATTTCTTAGCATTTATTTGCTCAATGTTTTTTTTACTCAATCTTTATATCTTTATTCATCATTTTAAGATTTCTTTCTCTGTATCTCTTTTTTAATTTTAACTTTTACAAAAACTTTATTGAGAATTTCATACATGCATATAAAGTATTTTGATCAAATCCATGCCCACTCCCTCCCCTACAACATTCCCCCCTCTGAAGAGGTAACCCTAAAATCTTTTAAGGATTAGATACAAGCTCCCAAATCCTTTTGACATTTTTGGCCTTTGGAACAGAGTATGTTAGTAACAGACCGAAGGACATTTTGAATTTTAGCCAAGAAACTGGCTACATTTCTTTAAGATCTTTTTACCCTAACTGCCTAGCCAATTCCTACCTCCTATTCTTATCACAGCATCCTCTGAAGGAGTTACCGAAATTGCCAATAGGGAATAGGGATGCAGACCACTCTGGCTTCTTCCATGTTGAACGGGGGGATGCAGGGTGAGGCAATTGGGGTACTGCTTCAGTGGGTCTATCTAAAAGATTCCCAAATTGCATAACTCTTATCTCTAAGGGGAAAAGAAAGTTCTTGAATCATGAGTAGGAAATGTGAAGGAGAAGTAAAGGCAAGAGTAATTAGCATTACAAGTTATAGACAGGGAAATAGAAAAAAAGTCAGAACGGGGCAATTTTCAAATGTTCATATGAGAGTCCATTGGCGTTTCTTGACAAGGGCTTCCAAAAGTATCCCTCTATTGGGTTCTTCCTCATTTTTCTCTTGTCTTCCAGGGCGTGACTATTTGGCTGGGAAGAGTGGCTGGATACTCAGGCAGGGGTCCAGTGACCCTGCATGGCACTCCTTAATGAATGAGCACAACCGTCAACAAGCCCAGTTGTAACTATGTTTAGTGATCAGGCTTGGTCAAAGTCGTGATGATGGTAGTTATTTCATGCAGAAGGGACTGATGTATGTCATCATCTTATTAAAAGAACCTGCAATTTAAAAGGATTTTGTCCTAGGAGCCACAGATGTGGGAGAACATACATTGTTTGAAGTGGTGAGTAGCGAATTTATTCTGGTTTACGGTATATAATATGACTCTAATGTCACAAATTTTTGCCTTCATCCATGAATAGTAACAACTATCAGTCTTAGTTTTCTTCTTTCAAGTTAACATTTCTGTTTAGTTGTCCTTTTCCTTCTTGAATTTACTTTGCCCTGCTTTTCACTTAAAAACATGGTCTTGGGGCTAGAGAGATGGCTCAGTGGTTAAGAGCACTGACTGCTCTTGCAGAGGACTGGGTTCGATTCCCAGCACCCAAAAGCAGCTATGAACCATCCTTAACTCCAGTTCCAGGAGAATCTGAAACCCTCTTCTGACCTCTGTGGCATTGCACGACATGGGTACACTCACATACATGCAGGCAATATACTCATACGTATAAAGTAATAAATAAAAAATATTTTAAAAAAGTCTTTAAAATGTAGTGAAGCTGTGGCCTTAATTCGGATTACATTTCTCTTTAGGATACTCAATCCATGCATTTTTCTACTGTCTCCTTAATCTAAGACATTTTATCAATTCCCACTACTGCTTTTCTCCTTTCTTATTTGTTCTTTTAAGACACCAAATCTTTTATGTCAGAAAAATTTACCGTATTCCAAATCTCCTTCACCATTTAAAACATATTTCTTTCCACAGTTTAGCCCATTTTCTTCTGATCCTATCCTAGCTCGTGCTGGTCAGTTGACACTGAGCTCTGTCTAGTCCGTGTTGAGTCACTGTCTAATCTGTTACGAACTTACTTGGGGTTTAGTTATTACAACATCATATGTGAACATTATATATGGTAGAGATTTTGTGGTTTCTCCATCATCACTTCCTTAACTTTAACGAAAGGTTCAAAATATATACGACTGTTTTACAGATCAGTTGAGGTTATGTGTGTGCTCATACTTCTGTAGAGGATTTTCACGTTCATAGACCATAGCTTCATGTATGAGAAGACCAGTTTCACGTTTATCTGATTTTAGAGACAGATAAGAACAGACTCAGCGTATATGTAAGCAGGACTGTACACTAGAGTGTTTACCAGTTCCCTACTCCATTCGTGCATCCTAGCCGCTGCCTGCTTCCCTTTCATCTCTGAGGGATGCCCTGGTCTGTTTGGGTTGTCATAAGGAAAGAGAGCAGACTATCCGACTTAAACAAGAGACAGTTATCCCTCACAGTTCTGGCACCTGTGAGTCAAAGATCATAGTATGATTTTGTTCTGGCCAGGTTTTTCACAAACTTGCATGCGCACACACATGCACACACACACACACAGACATGTGTGCACACACGGCAAGAAATTTCTCAGAATTTCCTTGTGTAAGGGCACTGATCTTATCCTGAGTATCCTATTCATATCACCTAACAAAATCTCCACCTTCAAACACCAGGTCATCATGGGCCAGGTGTTCAACATAAGAATTGTGGGAAGATAAATATTTAGTCTGAACTGGAAGCTCTCGGTTCTGTTCTATCTCTTAGTATTATATCAGCTGTTTCTTTAAGTCAGTCATTAGCAGTAGGTTATCAGGGTTTTAAGAATCAGTTATGCTTTTGAGTTTTATATTGATTCTGCATTGCTGCACAATAAATCTTCGGTTCCTTCTTTCCTTTTTTATCCTCAGTTCTTTCTCTCCGCTCTTATTCTCTTTAATGTATTTATAAAAGGTATAAATATTGTGTTTCCTGTATCTCCTGGAACTGGAGTTATGGTTGGTTGTTAGACACTATGTGGGTGCTGGTAATCAAACTTGGACTATCTATAAGAGCAACCAGTGTTCTTAAGTTCAGAGCCTTCTCTCCAGCCCAAAGATTTTTTGTTGTTGTTGTTTGTTTGTGTTTTAAACCATTAAAACCTTATACAACTGCACTGGATCAACAGTTTCTTCAGTAATTTCCAGAACAAACATTTCTTTTAGAGGAAAGCAGGGTATGGTGACATATCTGTAATCTCAGTGGTGAGGAGGTAGAGGTGTATGGATCCCTGGATCTCACAGGCCAGTCTTTCTAAAGAAGTTGTGAACCAGTGATAGACTGTCTCAAAAACAAACAAACAACAAACAAACAAAACCAAGATTGTTTTCTGGTGTCCACAATGCATCTGGACATATACATATGTACACAAATACCTGCATGCACATGAACACACACACACACACACACACACACACACACACACACGTACATATAGATGTAAACCCAATGACCCTGAAATACTGTAATTACTAAGAGCTTATTTTAGAAAGCATTTCAGTATCAAAACCCAGATCTGGTAGCAAAGCAAAGTGTTCTTTGAAAAACTGCCTATGTGCTATAATTTGCCATCAGGTTTTGACTCCTTAGATATAAAAATGCATGTGATAGGCAAGAATCTAAACGAAGCTCAAGCTTTCTTTTCTCTGGTAACACTCCGTGATAATACTCCCATGGACGGAGGAAAGAACTATGGTGAATATCCCCTTATAGTTAGGAAACGTCTGGTTTTATGACATTATGGAAATCAGTTAGTTGATTTTAACTAAAGCAATGGTGTATTTCCTGGACGTGCCCAAACTAATAGATTGAGATCTCTAAGTGAAAACCCAGAGGCTGGGGATATGCCGCGTTGCTACATCAATACTACAATTATCTGAGCAACAAGCTTGACTCTTAGGCAGGAAGTGTCAGATCCTCTGGAGCTGGGGTTAAACACACACATAACATATGACTGAAAATAATACAAACAGTTTTTAACAGTGGACCTGAACTAGGATGACATATTTTCCCCCAGATATCTCTTGGGCATGTTTGTCTCCTGGAGCTGTGCTCATGAGTCAGGCCTCAATTACATTTTTTATCCAACCAGTTTCTACAGCTTCACTGGGGAAGTATAAGATTGACTGCATCCTTACCTTAACAGACTTTCCTGCCTTTTAACCCCTAGCTCTAGGATACCTCATTCACCTAAGGTCAAGGGTCCTTCCCAATCTTTACTGTGTGCAATGAAGATGGTACTGTAATTCTCAAGCATATCCAGACTCATTTATTATCTTTTTGGGTAGAATGTGAAACCAAGGTTGCCAAAGAAACACCCCAGTTACGAGACACAGGTACGTTGAGCTTCCAAATGTTAACTTAGAAATATTAATCTGGATTGTATCCATTTTGTAGAAGTGACTCTGTCAAGGATAGACGATGGCAGGTAGATAGGATGCAATAGAAATTTTTCTCTTATTGGTCCTAAAGAAGAAATCTGTTATGTTATTTCCATGGGGCAGTGAGTGCTGAGTGATTGATCTCTGGGAGTCATGGGTCCTAGAGTTAAAAGTGAGAAGACTATTGTGTCAAGAAGCAACTACCATGGAATAGCTCTTGGTTTCAGCTTGGTGAGATAGAGGTAAAGTACTCAGAAAATATGTCAGAAATGTTGACCATGGAAGCTATAAAACAATAACTTTGTGTTGTGTTAAAACTACAAAATATGTTCTTAATTACTATGACAGAATAAGAAAACAATATGTACATACAGAAAATTAGGGAAAACATTTTATTTTTCTTAGATAACGTCTTCTCTTTTAAATGTTGCTTTATTTAATAACTTAGGTCAGTAAACTCATGTCACTATATAGCCCAAAATGTATCTTGACCTCTAACCCCTATTCTGCCAAATACATCAGAACCAAATCAGGAATCACACATTTGTTCCATCGAGTTTAATTTATGTCCTTATTTGGAGCTGACCTAGTTCAAAACTGGTCAGCAATTAACAGATGACAAGCTCAAGTCATCATTCCTGGGTGTTCATTTCTGAAAGAAGGCTTTGTCAAAATGTCAATCTTTTTATTCTGCTGTACTATAATCTGGTATCTTTCTACTTCTTGCTGAATAAGGAGCTAAATATGCATTTCTATTTTTGCTACTAATTAAATGTGCATGACATAGTTGAGTGGAGAACAGAGCCTACAAGCATGCTGGCTTCCTTTGTGGGGTAAGCGCTAAACCAGAAGTGGAAGGGAACCAGCTTTATTGCATCTCACCGGTTCATTTTAAATATTGAAACATACTGACAATTTATTCTAGGACAAAAGGATGATAATATTCTCATATGTTAATTTGATTTTCACTGGGAAGTGATGCAAGGGACAGTGTGGGGAAAGGAACTCAGAGTTCTGAGAGTCAGAACATCTATTTGGTGGCACTTTTAGACCAGTGGCAGATTAGAGGGTTCAATCCTCAGTATCATCATCAATGACTCAGTCAATAAAAAAGAACTATGACCAAGGGAAGTAGCCTAATATTCTTATGAAGCATTTGACTTTGACCTTGGAAAAAATTTTAACCTGTCTGAGGCTCAACTTTCTCATCTGTATTTAATAAACTTCTGTTCTCATCTTTCATGTTGGAAACTACCTGAACAATGGCTGTGAGTGATGATACCCTTAAATTCTCTTTTATGCTTCACATTTCCTTTATCTTTTTATATTATTTATTTAATAACCACATACTTAGAAGAAGCATTTCATTACAACAGCATTGACATATTCAGTAACAATTTCCAGAGCTAAGATGCATCTTTTTCAAAATTGGCTGTAAATTTTTAGGTTTACAGTTGAATTATTACAGTTATACAATATAGTACTCAGTATAAACCCTATGAGACATAAAATTAAATGAGGTTTTAGCCCTTAAAAAAGATCTCCATTTCATTATTAAAATATACAGTTTCATACAGAAAAACTCATTTTTAATGCAATTGACATTAAGATGTTTGCACATGCATTTCTAATCTCTATATATCTGATTATTGCTAGTCACAGTCAGTTACTTTCTGAGCTCCTTGGCATCTGAGCATGGATATAAAGTTGTCAGGTAGATTTAAATGGTAATGTTCTTCACATCTAATAATTATTAATGAGCAAATTTTTAGGCTCTGAAGAATTATTATTTTTTAAATCATTTTTAAAATTTTTAATAGCTACATGATTAGAAGAAGCATTTCCCTAGAGCTTTAACATATTCAGTAACACACTCCAGAGCAAGGGTACATCTCTTTCACAAGTGGGTGCAAGTTTCTAGGATCACAGTTGAATTAACACAGTTATAAAATATTGAACTCACCACCATTACAGGACATTTTGAGAGATGCTCATAGTCCCCTGGAACTAGTCGACCTAGGCGGGCAAGAAGCAAAGACTGTCCTTTCTGTCCCTCTGACCGAATTATTATAGGCTTCAAAGTATGTCTGTTAAACATCCAAGGTTAGTTCCACCAGTCTGGTACTTTTTCTTAAAAATAGAAAGCACATTCTTTATTTCCTTCATGTATTCATGCATCTATCCATTTACACATATGTATTTCTATGATTGCATATAACCTGAAACTCCAAAGTAACAGCAATTCAAACCTTGATTTTTGAAATGTTTTTGCTATATGATCGATTATAAATTACTCCATGATTTCCTTGGTGGTTGATTCCATATTTTTTTTCAGTCTGGTACTTTTAATTACTGTGTGTCATGTAGATAAATCTTGGGCAAAGACCAATTGTTCTCAGATAAACCTTACCTAGACATATATTTGTTGATCTGCTATGTATAATTTGTCAGTAGGTTTTAGGAATAATATGGTTCCTTCTGGATTTCAAAACCAGCTAGGCATTGTTTATCTCTCATATCATCTCAACCCTTCATCATGGTTTTCCCACTTAAGGTGCCCCCATTTTCCCCTTCTCCCTTAATATAATACCCTTCTCCTACAGTCCTACCTCTCTTGAGCTCCTTCTTTCCCTTTATCCCCTAGGTTCCTTGTATACCCTTCCCTCCCCCCTCCATTAAACCAACCCAATTT
>NW_008331789.1:8117872-8118340 GCF_000622305.1 Nannospalax galili
TATCCACTCATCAGTTGAGGGACACTTAGGCTGCTTCCATCTTTTAGCTATTGTGAAAAGAGCAGCAAAAACATGGATGTATGAGTGTCTCTGCAACAGGATGAGTTCTTTGGGTATATGCCAAGGAGTGGTATAACTGGGTCAAATGGTAGGTTCATTTGTAGTTTTTTAAAGAGTTCTCCACACTGCTTTCCATAGGGGTTGAATAAATTTGCAGCCCCACCAGCAGTGAATGAGTGTTCCCCTTTCCCCACATCCTCTCCAACATTTGGTATCAATTATTCTTTTGATCTTAGTCAGTCTGACTAGGGTAAGATGAAATCTTAAAATGGTTTTACTCTAATAACTACGTATGTTGAGCACTTTTTAGGTGTTTCTTAGCCATTTTATTCTTTGTTTGAAAACGCTCTTTTCATGTCCTTTGCCCATCTTTTTATTTGATAATTTATTCCTTATTTGTTTTCTCAG
>NW_008331789.1:8119055-8120333 GCF_000622305.1 Nannospalax galili
ATGGTCATAATTCAGTCAACTAGTTTAAGGAACAAAATATATATCTAGTCAAGGTTTATTTGAGAACATTTGGTTTTTTACACAAGCCCTATCTACATAGCACATGATAATTTAAAGTATTAGACTGGTAGAACTAACCTTATCGGATGTTTAACAGACATACTTTGAGGCCTATACTAATCTGGTCAGAGGGACATAACGGACAGTTTTTGCCCCTTGCCCTCCTAGGTCAACTAGTTCCAGGGGACTATGAGCATCTCTCACAATGTCCTGTAATTGTGGTGGGACCAGTACCATCTTGATCAAGGAGGCTAAGGAGACCCCACCAGATGGACTGAAACAGTGTCCAGTCTACAAAGAGGAGGGTCAACACAGAGGAATCATTTCCTCCATGCTTCCAAGCAAAGCCAACCATGGTCGATTAGGACCTTTGATTTATCATCACAAAGGCAGAACTGGTAAAAGAAAGGAGCCAGGGGCTCCTCCCAAGCCCATGTGACCACTGAGGAACAGATCCTCAAATGACCTTAAGAGTAAAAATAAATTGGTTTATCTGGGCCAACTGTATAGCCTTAAACATCCAAAAGGAAAGTATAACCAAAGATTAAAAGGGCCAATATAATTTCTTAAAAGTCCAAATGCATAGCTAAAGGCTACATAACAAGCAACAATGCCACATAGGCGACACCTTCTTTTGAGTTGTTGGCCAGGTTGGCCAAAGTGATTCCCAGATAGTAACCCAGCACAGAACTTGGAAAATGAACAGCAGACCCCAATCTTTTCTAAAGGAATATTGACAACCGATTTCTGCTAGATGAGGAACAGCTGATCTTCCTAAAACAAGGATCTCTAGATCGGCTGACTAGATTCAGCAGACAGACAAGTACTGGAGAATGGCTGGGGGTGTTGACAACACAGTGGACAGTAACAGGGATGACAGAGGATATGGGCTCCAGCTCTAGTTGGGGGCGGGAGGCTATGGGAGGGTGCCATCTGGGAAGTGGGTGTATAGTTGAATAAGGTCACTTGGGATGTTCTGTGTGATATACACATACACAGAAAAAAATTAACAAATTGAAAAAAATGAATTATATTTAAGGAGGAAGCATGGAAGTTTGCATCATGTTAATTAGTAGAGGTGATAAACATTACCACTGAAATCTACCCGATGACTTTGTGGACATGCATAGGTGCTGGGGATCCAAGTGCAACCGATTGTGACTAGAAATAATAGGATGCATACAGATTGGAGATGCATGCAACAACATCTCAGTGTTG
>NW_008331789.1:8120428-8120562 GCF_000622305.1 Nannospalax galili
TATCTTTTAAAAAACATTCTTCTCGTCAATATGTCATAAACATTGACCTTATTTGGATAACACAAAGTGAAAATGGACCAACTATAATTCATTTATGACCCAAATAATTCCATCTGTATAATTCAGTCTCATTT
>NW_008331789.1:8120589-8151138 GCF_000622305.1 Nannospalax galili
TGGTCGTTTATGCTGAATCCAATGTTCTCTTTCACCCCTATGTTGTAGATGATTATTTGCCATTCTTTCAGAATCTCTCATCATTTCCCAAGTTCCCTGTTATCAAGAGAAAGAACTAAGTTGAACTCTTGGTGATAACCCATAAGGTTCACGATGATCTTAGCTTTCTCCTGAACTAGAATCCAGGGCACCGTGTGTTCTACTTTCAAAGAACTGTCCTCTCTCAATGCCTCTTTGTATCATGGCCTCAAACTCCTTTGTCTATTGAAATCCCTCTTTGGTTACAGGCCTTGGGAAAGCCTTCCCTTGCAATATTGGACAAAGTCAGTTCTTTTTTCTCTGACCCCCATGACACTTTTCTCAATAACTTTCCATAGCACAATTGCAGTTGGCTCTAATCACAACTATCCCACGCTGAATTGGTACCAAAATAAAAAAATAATAGCTCAGTCGTCTGCCCATTTCAGTCCTACTGAGTGCTCAGGAGGTATGCACACAGGCATAACAGATGAACAACGAGTGTTGTAATGACAGTAACTAGTCGTTCTAATCACAACTATCCTACGCTGAATTGGTACCAAAATAAAAAAAATAATAGCTCAGTCGTCTGCCTGTTTCAGTCCTACTGAGTGCTCAGGAGGTATACACACAGGCATAACAGATGAACAACGAGTGTTGTAATGACAGTAACTAGTCTTCACTACCTTTGTTAGTTACTTGCTGATGCTCAAAAAGTTTTACATGAAGTGAGTCATTTGGTTTTTATAAAAGCTATTCATGGTAGGCATTATTTTGCTCTTCATGTTGGACATAGTACATCCCAAGCTTATTGAGGTAAATTTTTCTTTTAAAGCAAAACAGTCAGCAATAAGAATGTGTTAACGGGATGCCATAAAGCTTGTCACATATTTAAAATGAATTTATTTTACTTCACTCTGAGAAGGCAGCTTGTACCAACAAATATTTTGATATGCATGGCTCTGGCAAGTTCTGATTTTTATCAGAGATCATTTTAAATGGCAATTCTCAATGTATCTCATGCTAAATATAAAAATATAGAGTGCTTTATATTGTACTAGAAAATACTTATTGGGCGATATCTTCTCAGAAAGGACATCCAGATGCATGGTACAAACTCATCACTACGTATCGAGATTTTATTACAAAACAGTTTTTTTTTTCACCTAATTTTGGGATCTTTTGAGATTTTGATTAAAGTTTACTATATTCATTACAGAATCTTTCCATGTAAATCAGAGTCATATTTAACAGTTTTGTATACATTATTTTATTAAAAGATATTGAATTAGGAGAGCTGAATGACTATAATAAAATGCATATAATTTGTCAATTGCTCCAGGCCACTATCCTACAAAAGGTTACCTACAAGAAGTATCTCAAGTTCAACAAATTCTGTGTGCAGTTATTGAAGACTTTGCATTTCCTCTAACTGACTTGTATAGTCTTAACATGTTTTACATGATTGGACTTCCTGACGCCTGTCAATAGGCCAGACATTTCTGAATTGTTCTTAGGATATTGAGAATCAGTTACAACTATCTTTTTTGGTTCATCCTGTTCGTGAACTATTTGAAAATGCAAATCACTGAGGAGGAAGTAAGGAGACCTGAAAGATACATTTGTGAATTAAATGTGTTCCTTTGCCTACCAAGTACCAGATTTTTAAAATTTTTTATTTTCTATTTTTTTTTAACCAAATGAGCTAACTTGTAATATTGCTTCTTATTCTTCACAGTTCCTGGATAATTCAGTCTCTCTGTATTTGAATCTCCTCAAAATATCTATTTTAGATTTTAAAAAACTGTTTCCTTAAAAGAAAATAAGTCAGAGGAAGTAGATTAAGACAACAGTAGAAGAGAAATGCTGACTCAACAGTCAGGTGTTATACTAATAAAGTTGTTTTAAATAAAAATATATTTTATTTTTAAACAGAAAAGTTGCAGATATAAACAAATAAACTTAAGAATTTTCTTTCAGCATTGTGAGATGCACTTGAAATGGCCAAATGCAGTGCTTTTTACCTGGGAACTTTGGAGATGAGTTGGAAAAACAAGTCATGACACACTTGACTATATTCCTGAAGATTCCTAATGTCACATGCCTCTTTTTGTCCAGGAGCCATTTGAGGTTCTTTGGAAATTCTGAATCTTTGATAAACTCAGGTGGTAGGCTACATGGATTTTCCTTTCATGTGGCGTTAAATCCCACTCGACACAATTAATGTCATTGTACATGTTTCCCGGGAGTTGTGTAGGTTTTCTCTGCGTTAGACAAAGACCTGCATGAGTTGTTATGGGAGTATGAAGAAAGCTTGCTCAGGGTGGAGAGCAGCCATCAGGGGGCTGAGAACACAATCATGGTGGATCAGGCAAACAGGGTGAGAGGAATTGGCAGCTGGCAGAACACAAGCAGAAGGCTGGGTGGGAAATGACAGCAGGCCATACCACAGAGGTGGAACAATGTTGTTGGAAGGGCCTGAGGATTAGGTCTCCAAAAGACCATATATTGCATCAGTTCTGATCTTGCAGCATCAAGAACAGACTAGAAGTTACTTAATACCAGCTATGTATTTCACACAATGATATACTGTGTTTTAACGGAAGAAAAAGATATGGATGCTTTATTTACTTCTCTTGACATGAATAAATAGCTGTTTCCTCAATGAAAGGAGAATTTATCACAGTTTGAGGAAAGGAGTAATTCAACATTCTGTCTTTGAACAAATCAAGGTGGCTCCCTTTGGATCCTACATGATGATTTTCCCCTGGATTTTCAAGTCTTTTAACACTAGCAGGAAAGTGGAACTGTTTCTGCTGCTGACATGTCTCACAGAACACCAGCGCTTGATGTTTACTCCTAAGAAGCACAGAGTAAATACAGTCTCTTAACAGTTCAGAGCAGCTCGATGATGTTTAAGGGCAAATAACAATCAAGTTGCTTTATTTCATTTTAGGTTCTATGATATAAGTCATACAATGTAAAGAAATATGGAACTTGTAGAGGTCAGTTTATCCAGTGTAAAACATGATACCAAAATTTCATGACCCCCCCCAACACTCTCATTGAGTTGTGAAATATATTTTGCTTCAATACTGAATTTAGAATGGGTTAACAATTTCCCTGGTATATTGTGCCTCATTTTATCAAAAATGTAATTGCGAATGCTCTGTACCTGACACTGAGTGAATCGGCTTCCTCTGCCAAAATTTCTGTCTCAGGTAACATCTGTTCCAATAAACTAAGAGTTCTTTTACTTACTTCCATTCAACGGGCTCAGTGGATTAACTGAAGCTTGGATAGCATCAGAATATATATTAGTTTAGGCTGAATGTTTGCTCAGAGAAGGTAGGCCATATTACCCAGCTGTACTGATATAAAACTTGAATTGTAATCCTACTAAGAGCCAGAAATTTTAAGCCTGATTTTAATGTACAATTGCAATTATAATTATGTAATGTATTTTCTAAGCATTATTCCGTATAACGCCAAAGTACATTTGATTGATTTGAACTGACTAATAAAAATAAGCTATCGTAAAAGATGGAACAGCACAGCGAGACAGCCTTATTGTAGGAAGACCTCTTGCTTTACTTAAAGGAAATACATGGTAATCATAGTAGATATGTGGGTGTATAAAGAGGAAAACTAGATTGAGTAGCACCTTTCCTTTCTGGTGTCAGGACTTTTGATTCTAGAAACTTTAGCTCACAAGCTTGTGAGGCCACAGTTAATAATGTGCAGAGATACCCTAAAAAATGATTGACAGGGATGGGTTTATAAATGTCTCACTCCCTAAACCCATCGGGACAGCATCTCTGAAATTGCAGTTTCTGCTTATGCCCATATTTCCCCAGTGGGTTCAAGATCCAATTATTCTCCGTAATGACTGGTCTCACTGAGTGACTGAACGCCTTTTAGTCTATGCCTCTAGCTTTCTATTATCCTGTAGTTTTCTTGGACATGCATCCTAATGAACCAGATGTGTTCAAAGCCTAGTCTCACACTTACTTCTGGAGGGGTCTTAGTTCAGACGACCCTCACAAAATTCAAAGAGAAATCCATATTCCCACAGTGACAGTGCTGGCATTCAGAGTCTACGGTGAAGGCGTCATCATGGTTGGATGCTGATGAAGGTTTCCTTTTTCTTTGCAGCTGTGCACTTTTAATTGTGTTCATATGTGAAGGAAGAAAGAGTCTCTCTTCCTATGATGTCACTTATCACATCCTGAGAGGCAAGTCATACTGTCTAATGCTATATAACTTCCTGATCATCCACATACCCTCCAACCACCTAGGGCTCAGATCCTTCAACATGTCAATTATATCATTGCATGATTCAATCCAAAGCATTCTGTCTCTGAACACCAAGTTTCATAAATTTTTCAAGTGCAACTATATTTATTCCCTCCAATAGTTTCTAAAGTCTAAAGAAATTCTAGTACCAAATCTGAAGTCCAAGGTACAAAATCTTACCATCTTCAAAGTCTTCAGTGACCATCTAAATCAAGACAGGATGAGACAAATAAAATTCATGGTGAGAAAAATAATTCATGGGGCTGGAGAGATGGCTCAGTGGTTAAGAGCACTCGCTGCTTTTGCAGAGGCTCCAGGTTCAATCCCCACCACCCAAAAGGTGGCTAACAACCATCCATAACTCCATTTCCAAGAGATCTGACACCCTCTTCTGACCTCAGGGGGTATTGCACAATATGTGTGCACTTACATACATGCAGACAATACACTCATACACATGAAATAAAATATTTAAAAATTCTTCAAACGTGCACCCATTAAAACAGAAAAGCTACATCCTTACAAAGTACAACAGAGGAGCAGGCAGAGATTGCGCACTGCCAGTTAGACAGGGAAAATAGGGCAAGACGACACACTCCTGAAAATCTAACGTGTAACAAGGCATCCACCAGGGCTCAAGGAATAATGCTGACTGTCTTTGACTTGCTCTTCCACCTCTATATTCACTGGGTCAGCAGCCCTATTTCTTTATTTCTGTAAGAAGGAGAGGCTGTCCTTTGGCCTTCATGAAGCCTACCCCAAAGATTTTACCATAAATCGTGTACCATGGGAAACTGTGTGTTATCTTTGAGATCTTGGAATTACTCTGAGACATGGATTTCCCTTTCTTTGGATAATGGTGAGCTTTTGGTCAATATTTTATCAGAGCAACAGAAGAACAAACTAGAACATAATCATCATGAAAGACAGACAATGCCTCATATCTCAGATTCTGAGAAACTGAAAGACCAGCTTCTATAAACGTAGATGTTTAGTAAACACAGATAATATATTCATCAAACCCTTCCTGACCTTCCTCTCATGTTTATCATTATCTGACTCAGTACTGGAGCTTAAAACCTCTCCTAGCTCATGTTTCAGTGGATTCGAGTTGCAAAGGCTTTGTCCATAATTACAACTGTCTGGACTTAATTCTGTCTCTCTGGGTTAGCTTGTGTGGGTTAAATTTCCATGTACAGTGTGCCCCAGGTAAAGGAGTTAGCTATGAACAATGCAGTTGCCTGCTACAGAAGACACATTCCAGGGAAGGACATACCTGTGTTATGGGAACAGTCCAAACTCATAGCTAGTGGAAACAAGAGCTTCCTTCTGAAGGGCAAGAAGTTGGCATTGCAGCCTGGCATTGACTCTATGGGCATTCTGAGAACTTTGGCAAAGTCAGTTTATATACCCCCCCCACTGAAACCAAGGGGATCACAATGCCTGTCTGTATAATAACATATGTCACTGTTTGGCTTTAATTTATTTGGGATTCTGGGGATGGAACCCAGATATTTGTGCAAGCTGAGCATTTGCTATCACTGATATATGACTTTCAGCCCTACCTACTTTTTAAGTAATTATTATTTTTATTTTATGTGTATGAGTGTATTGTCTGCATGTGTGTAAATGCACATGTGTTGTGCAATGCCCATGGAGTCAAAAAAGGACATTAGATTCCCTTGTAACTGGAGTTACAGATGGTTGTTAGCCTCCATATGGGTGCTGGGAATCGAGCCTGGGTCCTAAGCAAGAGCAGCCAATTCTCTTAATCTCTGAGCCATCTTTTCAGCCTTCCCCTGCCTACTTGTATATTGTGAAAAAAAACTATCAATGACTGCCATCTAATAAAGCATTTTTTTTATTTCTCTCCAAAGGAAGACACTTTGCAGTTTCCCCCCTTTACATGCTATGGCTGTGTTGCTGAGCTCACATTCTTTCTTCCCCAACTCAAAGTCATTGCTTCTCTAAAATTCTTGACAGAATTTCTTATTAGTTTTCTAATTAAAATAAAAACTCAAACCCAGGAAATACGTGTGGCCAACATTTTCTTAGGGAGCTTACTGCGTTTACAGTAAGCTATTTGATCTGTACCATGGTCTTACTACTTAGTACATTGTGGTAAAACTCACAGAGCTGACATGAGGCTTTTACTTAGTTGAATCTTCGTTGACTGTGTATTCCATGTTCATGGATGAGATCTGAGTCTGGCTCTATCGTTTGACTGCAAATCCCTGGTTTCTTGATGTTTGTGGGAACCACAGACTTGATATCATTTGGAACACCTGGATCTACAGAATCAGCATCCAGAGAACCCAGAAAGACTAATGAAATGGCAATGTGTGATAAATGACTTCTTCTTTTGTCAATTTGAATATTAAAGCTTTTTCAGACTTTTAAACTACTCTTTATTGAAGAATAACATGCATTGAGATACACCCATAGATCATAAGTACACAGCATTTTAAATTACCAAAATATGTGCACATCAACATAACACTACATGTTTCAATGAATAAACTATTAATAACATGAAGAAACCCCTTCATGTCTCCTCTTAGTAACTTTATTTCATTCCTTGGAACATAATATTATTTTTACTTTTGACACCGTAG
The DNA here is from genome assembly GCF_000622305.1 of Nannospalax galili. Classification (NCBI taxonomy): domain Eukaryota; kingdom Metazoa; phylum Chordata; class Mammalia; order Rodentia; family Spalacidae; genus Nannospalax; species Nannospalax galili. The sequence continues at coordinate 8,127,519 of NW_008331789.1, forward strand.
ATTACATATACACATTTAAGTGTGTATCTCATAAATAAAACTATTCTATAAAGTATGTATTATGTCTGACTAATATTTTAACTATCTTTGTGGTATTGAATCATATTGTGTTTATTTATAACTCATTCATTTTTATGAACATTTGGAATTATATGAATAGACATGGATTCATTTATTCTTACAACTGCTGTTAGGTTGGGAGTTATTGAAAATAATGTTATGAACCACCTTCTTGTTCATTTGGCATGCATATGTAAATATCTCAAGAATATATTTAGAAATTGGTATCTGGATTGTATGTTTAGCTTTAATACATTCATTTACATAGTTTTCTAAGACTATACTATTGCAATATATGAGAGCACCACTTGGCTTATCTTCCTATCAAATTTTTACATTTTAAAAATGTTGTGAGGGTTCATTTGTTAACATGTGAGCATGTAGGAGGTCATGGGTTCTATTCTCAACACTCCCTCCTCATCTTCCTCCTCCTCCTCTTCCTCCTCCTCTTCCTCCTCCTCCTCTTCCTCTTCCTCCTCTTCCTCTTCCTCTTCCTCCTCCTCCTCTTCCTCTTCCTCCTCTTCCTCCTTCTCCTCTTCCTTTTCTTCCTCCTATTCCTTCTCTTGCTCCTCATCTTCCTCCTCCTCCTCCTCCTCTTCTTCCTCCTCCTCTTCCTCCTCCTCTTCCTCCTCTTCCTCCTCCTCATCCTCTTCCTCCTCCTCATCCTCCTTTTTGTCCTCTTCTTCCTCCTATTCCTTCTCTTGCTCCTCGTCTTCCTCCTCCTCTTCCATCTTTTCCACTTTCTTCTCCTATTTGTCTCCTCCTCCTCTTTCTCCATTTATACCCTCTTCCTTTTGCCTATTGCTCCTTCCTTTCTCTGTTCTTGCTGAAAGTAGAGCTGAATCAGGTGTACTCTGATATTAGAATCATGACATTTAGTTTTTCTTCTTCCCCATGAAAAAATACTATGATTGGGGCCTCTTGCCTGTTTCCACAGTTCTAGTCTGAGTTCCGTCTGCTTGAGTTTGCATGGATCTTGTATGGGCTGATACTCTTGTTGTAGGTTTATATAAGCAGGGTCTCAGAAACCTGTAAGACTCTGTATTCATGTGGTCATGCACCTTTTCCTGTGGCTCTTGCAATCTTTCTAACCACTCTTCCACAATCATCCTTGAGCCCTGGGTAGGTGAAGTTTAATATGGAAGTCCTGTTCAAGGACCCACACTCTGGAGACTCCTATGGCTGATTACTGCTGGTTGGGGAGGAACTGATCTTTAAGGGAGTGACCCTAGATAGGCTGACAAGACCCAAGTGGATGAACATTCACTGAAGGATGTTAGGGGCTACTAACTTGACTTGATAGGCCTTTATAAATGAAAGAATGCATGAAGTCCAGTGGCGGGGGTGGCGATGGGAAGGTGCTGATGGGGACGGGGCTGTAAAGATCATTAAGATGTTGTATATAAGATACAGAAAATTCAACGAAAAATATTGGGACAAATAAATTCATGTCTTCTGTCAAGGAAGCATGCTTGCATGTTGAAGACATAGCTAACTGTCTTAAATGAGGAATGAACCAACTTGTACCAATATGTTTTCAGTAACTGAGGGCCATCAACTCTAATAAAAATAAAGACTTGAGGAAATTTTCCTTAAACTTGGACAAACAACCAGCTTACTCTGTCCTCTTACATCATATTTCACAAATATATTCCTCTTTAAAAAGTGTCTAAAATATTCTAGAACTCAAACTATGTATTTGATATATGTGATCCAGTGTCTTCAATCCTTGCTTACTACCCTAGTGGTTTTAACTGTTGGTTTAAAAACACTTTATTTAAATATTTACTCCTGTCCTAGGGTTATTATTCTCTGGTGTCTGAGGGATATTCTAGCTTAGCACACAGGCTGACCCTCAGAACCATGTGTGGTAAATATTTTTTCAGTCATCATTTGCTCATCAGTTTTTTATGAGGGTGTGGTCCTTGCCCTTCATCTGGTTTATTTACAATCCATGTGGCTATGATACCAGTAAACTATAAGAATGCCCAGAATCCTTGTTCATGACAGGGAAGGTCTAATCCTTGAGCCCTCCATTGCTATCACATATCAAACGCTCACTTAATGGAAATAATAATCATAAAACCAGGTATATGGGTCATTTATCTGATTGACTATGGTCAGAATATGTCAGGAGCCAAGAACAACATATGTGAGACAATATAATGTAGCTGTGAAGGTGTGTATGAGCTCAACCACTTCAGCTAGAAATTAAGTCACCTGTATCCTCTGTAAAGGACACAGGTCACACCTCTATTTGTGTTTCTTCTTTTTGTAAAATTGCAATAGGACTGTTGTAAGTAATAAAATCATGAATAAGTGTAAAATACTTCATTGCCAATGTAAATAAAGTTCTGTAAGTTTAATTTTATTTATTTTTAAAATTTTTGTGTGTCAGTGTGTGTGTGTGTGTGTGTGTGTGTGTGTGTTTATGTGAATGCACTAGCCATAAAGGCCAGAAGAGCATGTCATATCCTCTGGATCTGGAGTCATAGGAGGTTGTGAGTCACCCTGACATGTATACTGAGAACTAAACTCTAGTCTTTTGGAAAATAAGGAAGCACTACACACACACACACACACACACACACATACACACACACACACACATCTTTACAACCCCATATATATTTTATTCTTTTTATAAATTAAGTTTTTGCAATTTTCATGCAATATAATTTGATGGCATTTAGCATATATAAAATAACTATACATAAAATACATATAATAACTAGTTATTTTATAAATACATATTATATAGTTTCATTCTATTTTTCTTTTTATTTACATGTATTATGTATCTGTGTGTAGGTTTGTACATGCAGATGTTCATAGAGACCGGAAGAGGGCATTTATATCCCTGGGATCTGGGTTTACAGACAGTTGTGACTGATCCTTCCAATGTGGGTGCTGGGAATCTAACTTGGGTCCTCTGGAAGAACAGCAAGGATTATTAAGCACTGTGCCATCTTTTCAATGCCATATACATTTTATTCTTTTTATAAATTAAGTTTTTGAGATTTTCACACAATTTAATAGCATTTAGTTGTCCTGTCCTGTTCACACCTCCCCTTTCTGCTCTCCCTCCCAATGTAATGCACCCTAGTGTACGTATAATACTGCCTATTGCATCTTGTTTGTGTCCCCAAATGTCCTTCAGTGTGGGTCCACCACTGGAACCTGGTTAACCTATAAAGAGACCCATCCTTTAGAGAGACTGTCTGTCCCCCTCCCAGTAGCCAATGATTGCCAATAGTTCTTAGGTTGGTTTGGGGTTTCTTATCACTTCCCCACATATATGCTGGGATTTTGTCTTGTTGAGCTTGTGTGGGACTTGTGCATGTTGTCAAAATAGCATTCAGTTCATATGAGGAACTGATGAGCTGCATGGAAGACCATTTCCCTGTGGTCGTCTCTGGCTCTGACAATATTTCTGCCCCCTTTTTTGCAATGATCCCTGAGCCTTGACAAGCAGAAGTTTGATACAGGTGTCTTATTCAAGGACAAGTGCTTTGTAGCCTCTTGGTCTCCACACATTGGCCAGTTGTAGATTTCTGTGTTAATCACCATCTACTGCCTAAGGAATCTTCTCTAGTGAGAGTTGAGAGATGCATTAATCTATGAGTATAATAATAATTCATTTGAAGTCAGTAAAATACTCTAAGTATTTAGTATAAAACCGATACTACACTCTCCTTCATGTCCTGTGATGTGTCTAGACTCAAGTTCTTAAGCCTGTTATCAGTGTCAGGTACAGGCTTCATTTTATGAAGCAGACCTTGAACCTATTTAAAGAGTAGTTGTTTACTTCTGTAACATTCCTGGCCCTACTGCACCTTCAGGCATAACTTGCTGGGCCATCAGTTGTTGTAGTTTACAGGAAGCATTCTTAACTAGTGAGTGATCTCACCAGGCCAAATCTGTCCTCTTCCCTTGATTTTTAAACTCTTTTAGTTGTTATCGTTGGGGTCCATGAACTGATTGTAACATCCACGGGTGCACAGCTCCACTTGGTTCACTGCTCTGCTCTGTAATGTCTTTCATATAATTTATGATCGGTGTGTAGTGATTTACTGAATAGATACATTTTGTGCAGAATCCTGATTTTTTTCATGGGATTTTGTGGTTTTATATATCAATTATGCTTTTTTGCTGGGGAGCCTAATAAGGAGCTAAAAAATATACCATTGTAAGTGTTTGGATCATCAAGAGGCTGTCCCCATAACACACTTTTTGTAAGTTTGTGGGAAAAATCTCTAAGTCTTAATTGTAAAATACTCTCTTTCTTCCTAAGGATAATGTGATTTAGCTATATAATTGCAGAAAATGGGCACTATTGCTCCTGACTGTAAGGATTCTTTGATACTGTGGGTACTCAGAAAATTTATTTAGAAAATAAGCACGTATTTTGAATCTGATATATAAAGAAAAATATATTTAAGCCACTTTTTTCATCAGAGATATATAAAGGGACAAAGAGAAACTCTGATTTAGCACACTTACAAACACATTTACACTCACTAGCACCCATCCATCATAAACTTCACACACAACTCTCCAATTGCTGTGATTTGAATCACATTCTAATCTGTGGCTTTGTAACTGCCTATTGCAGTAACACTAGATTATACTTGCTGTAAAATCTAGCATCTTCCAATTTCAAATCTGTGATTAATGCTAATTCTAATCACACATTGTCGACATACCGTGCACCTGCACACAGTCCCAATGACCAACAACATATATTACTTTAGAATCAGCAACGATTGTTTCCAAACTCGGAAAGGATTTTATATATATTAACTCACAGTGTAAGATTGTGTTTAACACTAATGCTGAAACATCTTGAAAGGCCACATCTAAAAAATAATAAAAGAAACAAATTGTATCTTTAAAAATAACTCAAAGTCTTAAGCAGTTGAATTCTGTGATCATGAGGATTTGGAATGAGGTGTTTTTTTTTGACTTTTTTGATTCTCACTGCAAGAAAGCTCAGAGAGCAAAGAGTACATGCTTTGAAAATTATTAATACATTCTCCTGGTCTAATTAAATATTTATGAAAAAGTGAAAATACTACACCTTAGTTAAAGTATTTATGTAGCACATACTTCTGAAATTCTGCTTTGCACATCCTTGCTAGTTTAGTTTTATAAATCACTGACACATAAAAGTTGTTAAGTTTTCTGTTGCAGGAGAGTAAACAGAGGCTGTCTCTTTGATGTGTATCAAACGGGTGATGCAAATCCTACTCTTTTGACTCTACTTGACCCCATATTCCACAGACTACTTATTAAGAACGTTGTATATGCATGTTTTCAGTAGTCAATTACAAGGCGAGCTTTCTATATCTAAGGTATCATCAAGGATCTTGGAATCACACCTTGGCTGTAGCTAGCATCATGAGTTACTCAGCTTTCTGTTGCTGTAACAAAACACTTTGAGAGAAATAAAAGAATGATAAAAAAAAAAAACAGAAAGGTTATTTTGGCTCACGTTTTCTTAACTTTCAGTCCATCTTCTCTTGGCCACTTTGAGTCTGTGACTACAAGCTACTGAGTCAGAAGCACAGGATAGAGGAGGTTGTTTCCCTGATGGGGCTGAATCATAAAGAGAGTAACAGAGAGTATTCCAATATCTCCTTTAAGGACACACACCCTGAGACCTAATTTCCCTTCACTAGACACCAATCCTAAAGGTCCCAACCCTTCTCAACAGTACTGCACATTGGCCGCCAAGCCTTCATCAAAAGGTCTCAGGTTGACATTTACGACCCAAACTAAGACAGATCATGCTAATCAAAACAATTTGTTATCTTTCAGTTGCTGTTGGCAGTTGTACTGACATCATTATTTTGAGTGGGATAGCTAAAGATCAATTCTGATAATTAATACAGTTAAAATAAAACTATAAATATTTACCTAGGAAGGGCACCACAGAAGAGATTTATAATTTCTCATTATCTGATGCAAAATTCTCCATTAACAATTGTTCTGGTTTGCTTATAATTGTGATAAAAACGCTAACCCAAACCAACTTGGGGAGGAATGGGTTTATTTGGTTTACAACACCGTTCAGCATCAAGGGAATCCAAGGCAGGAACTGAAGCATGGAGTCACAGAGGAATGGACTTGTTCCCCTGAACTGCACTCAACTTGCATTCTTATACAACGTAGGACATTCTTCCCAGTGGAGGCACCACCCACAGTGGGCTGGGCTCTACCATATCACTCAACAACCAAGAAAACGCCCCACAGATGTGGACACAAGCCAGGGCAATGGAAGAAACCCCCCAAATGAGGCTCCTTCAACCTAGGTATGTCAAGTTGACAGCTAAACTTCTCCAGCACAGAAATAAGATGTAAATTTGCAAAATTAGTTAATGAAAACATACTGAAAAATAAAACAATACTAATCTTATTAAAATAAATTTGATTTATAAGTTATAGTTAATGTTAACTTTTACACCTTAGTTTTTATTTCACTGATGAAGCAAAATGTGATGAAAATTATATTTGGCAACAGATATAGACTATTTCTAAAATGTTTGTATTTGACTTAAATTGAAATTTACATTTTAGATGAAAAGGTTCTGTATCTACCAACCTTTGAGTGAATTTACAATCTCTTTTTAGTTAGGAAACTAATTACTATCAATGTAAAATATATAAAAATCTTGATTACAGAATTCAGCAATACTACTGAAATAAATTTCAAGTAAATTATAAAATAATACATAAAATTTATTTTAGTCTTCAATCATCAATCACCATTCTTCCAATAATGCAACTAACTACTAAGACAGATTAAATAACAATTTAAATTTTGTCTTCTTTGATATGATTGGACTTCTGATGGCATTCAATAATATGAATGTTATTAGTATATTCTTATTTGAGTAATACATTTGTTAGTCTAGAAACACACACACTCATTAGCTTGACAGGAATGTGATTAACTCTTTCATTGCTCAATAATGGGATTTCTTGAATTCCTTTAGCAGTTACCACACAGGCTAAGGAAGGGCTGTTCACAGGAATAGACTGTAGTTCTGGTAAATTCGGGGCTCAGATTATTAATCTAATCTCTCTAGAACTTACTTCTTTCTGTAGTGTGGTATCTCAGGCCCCCATAGTATGAATGCACTTGTATAACAGATGTTTGTGAAAGAACAGCACAAAGTTCAGCTACCTTCACTGCTACCTTTACTCCCAGCTAATAGATGATGAAACTGAGCCTTTACGATAATGTGACCCATTCATTAGACAACCACAGTAAATGATGAATATTGCCGCTACACACACTACTTTCCAAGGTAATGATAAAGAGATCTTAGATCCAAGTTGGAGACCGTCTCATTCACATACTTTCAATCAATGACTGTGAAGAAATGAAAATCTCATTTCCAATTCTCCCAGTTGTTAAGTGGCGTTGGAAGTAGCTCTCCCTAAAATGTGCAATGATTAGAGTAGAAGAAAATACTGTCTCTTTACATACACACACGTGCATACACCCACATGCAAACCCACACCCTCATATCTATATATGGCTTTCAACCTTAGGACTTTCAGTTTGCTGCTCCCAATGCCTTAAAAAAACCTTTCCTTTTGAATTCTATGAGCTATCCTCTCGATACCAGTGTGATTAACATACAGCAATAACGACAGCTTTGGAAGAAGCAGAGGGAGAAACCATGTGCCCGGGAAGCCTTTCTCCTCTTGACACTCCATGACTATAGTGGTTCCAGAAGGCATTTTAAAATTTTATTTTTAAAGCTCCAGGAAATGAGATCTGAAGTAAATGTCCTAAACCTATCTTAATCATCACATCATTGCAAATATCTATATAGGAAGATTTTTTTGGGTGGTAGTTTTTATCATGTGCAGTTCTGGTAGCCCAACTGTAGAAGGATTTCATTTGCCCATGTTATTGCCTCTTTATGAACCCAGTGTTTCGTCATGCCACACACGAACTCTCCTCATCTTCTAAAGCTGGCCGACCTTAGTATGACCTTGACCTCCCTTGACTGGATTTCCTATTCACATTCGAGCATTCTGAATCTCCTTATGCCAGGCCAGATGTGCAGAGCCAGTTTGGATGTACCAGCTGGAGTTCCTTGGGTTTGCTAATGCTAGGGTAGCATTTTATACACCTGCAATTTTCTTTTAGCTTTTCAGATATACCTAGATTTTGCCAACCCTGGCATTTTTCAGTAACAATGTATTTTTCTGACAGTCCCATTGAAAGTAAGCAGAGCTTAACACCTTTCAACTCTGATACTGCCTTTGGCTCTTGCACAGGGATCTGTCATTACAGCTTCTATTTTGAGGGTTCATGAATGCACAGGGTTTAGAAGACTACTGTGCCAGAAATCAACATAAATCAGATCCTGACATTCTCCTCCGTACTGCCCCCCAATGGCTTCTATCACACCCAAATTCTCTGTCCTGCCTTAAAAAATAAGTGCATGAGCTAATGTTGCTTCTGAAACAGCATCTGATACCATGGTTTTGTATTCTTTGCGCTACCCACAGTGACCCAGTTCCTCTTCTGCGACCAGTCAGAATGGATTTCAGTTGCAAAGAGCTTGAGTTGTTTTCTGTCCAGGACGTTTGTCTTCTTCATGTGACTGAGCTGCATTCGCTCAGCATTGTGTTCACACATCACATTCTTGAGAGAGTTTTGCTGAATCCCTAAAATATTAGTTACTAAAGTATTTTCTGTCAGCCAAACCTAATTCTGTGCAAGTCATAACTGTGCATCTTTAATATTCTAAATGATTACGTTTAAGAACTTGGAATTGTCTGTTAGTTCTCCTTTAGAATGCATATTTTCTGGCTATAACAAATATCTACATATGGTTCATTTGCTTTAGTTTAAGAATATAAAGTGGATTTTGTAACTTGTTGAAGAGTCCATAATTTTTACTTATTATTAATTAATTTAAATGTTTTAATCTTTCAACTATGCAGTGTCCTCTATTCCCACAGAACAATTCTTTTTACTTCCATATTGAATTGGATATGAGAGATAGCTCTGCAATAGCTTTTCTAGTCCTTCATTCTGTACTGTAAAGTTAACTGTAGTGACCAGCCTTTAAAAAGTCTTATTTTATGTGTATGAGTGTACTGCCTGCATGTATCTAAGTTCACTTGTGTTTTGCAGTACCCAGAGAGGTCAGAAGAGGATTTTGGATCCCTTGGAACTGGAGTTACAGATGGTTGTTAGCTGCCATGTGGGTGCTGGGAATTGAACCCATGTCCTCTGCAGGAGCAGCTAGTGCTCTTAACCACTGAGCAATCTCTCCAGCCCTGATTAGTGTTTTATAGGTAACGGAGCTATGCGATTTGCTCTGGCTAAGGGAATAGAAAGATTTCTAAAATGATTCTGGGTTCATTATTGTTGAAGCAGGAAAGAGTCTATTCCTCTTCTATTTAGTTTTTCCATTTGGGGAATCACTGTATTAGAAGGTGTGTGCCTAGGTTAGAAATCATCACACTCAGCCACAGAGGGTTGCTGAATCTGGCAGACTTAGAAGGCCTGGAAGTGACGTGTTTGTTATTAAGGTGGTTACCACAGCTTTATGAGAACTTCAGGTGTCCTGTTCTTCTGGTTTCCAGACCCTCTGCTCCCAGCTCTTCTCTGTTGCAAACTTCTGGGGAGAAAACCATGCAGTTCCTCACAAGCACGCTTGCCATGGAAATCTGTGCACTAACTCTTTCTAACAGTCATCACAAGGGCTGTGAAGAGATCTTGAAAATTCAACTCATCTCCAACCTTTACTCTCACACTGTTCTGACAATTTAGATAGTACCTACTTCTGGTGAAGTGCCTCAAATTTTCTGCCCCACGGTATACTCAAAGTGTCTTGCACCTGTGTGCCCTGGTGCGTGCTGATCATTTCCATGCACATTTAACAACTCTGTCTTCCTCAGAAGTAAAGACAGTTCATGGAGGGAAGCAGGTTGTGGCAAAAGATAAACCTGCAGGAGCACTAGTTCTATCAATTTAAGGTTTTTGGCTTCATTTTCCATTTTATAATGTACTAAGTTACACACACACACACACACACACACACACACACACACACCACACCACACAAAAGATTTTTTGGAATAGACACTTGTTGAGAAAAACCTTAATCATAAAATAGGTATTTCACTTTGTAAAAAATTTAGCCTGAATGCTTCTTTCTCTCAGATTCACTCACTTGATTTTATTAGACCCAAATCCTTTTTATTTCCTTTGTGGCTATGATTCACAATTACTTTTCCCTTCTTTGGATGTTACTTTCCTTTAAAACTCATTACATATACCCTGAACTTTCCTGTTTAAAATATAGGGTAAGTTTGACTGGGGAGGTGGCTAGGTGGTGAAATGCTTGCAGTACAAGCAGGACCTGAGCTCAAGCAGCAGCACCCCTGTGAATACCACAGGCTGGGGTTGCCTGTGGTCTCAGCTCTGGGGAGGGAGAGGGAAGGAGGGAGTGAGGGGCATGGCCTCTGTGACTCTCTGAACTAAAGAACTCCAAGATGTACTGTCAAAAACAACAAGGAGAGAGACTGAAGATGTCCAAGGCCCACCACTGTCTACAATGTGCAGGGACAAATGTGCACACCCCCATGTGCACACCTATACTCTGCTGTCCATATAGAGAGTCAAAATGCATAAAATCAAAACAGCAGGCACACTTCAGTCTATAAATATTCTCTATGACAAACAACAATTTTACTTTGACACAGAGGTTGAAGAGGTCCACCTTCACCTCCCGGCTTACCTTCTCTTTGCTCATGGATTCAGTCCTTCAATATTTCACTAAACAATTACTAAATAACTGATGTTTGTCCATATTTGCTGTTGATATTCTGAATAAAAATGTGATTGATGGGGCTGGGGAGATGGCTTAGCGGTTAAGAACATTGGCTTTTCTTGCAGAAGACACATGTTCAAATCCCAGTACCTACATGGCAGCTAACAACTGTCCGTAACTCCAGTTCCAGGGGACATCCTCTTTTGTTCTCCACAGGCATAACACGACAAGGGCACATTTACCTACATGCAGGCAATACATGCATACACATAAAAATATTAAATAATAAAATATTTAAAAAATATGATGTTTTCAAAACATAGGCTTATGACATTTATTTAGACTTAAAGAAAAGCTTAAGGTAACACTACAGTGCAGCTGACTTTACAACTGCTACATATAAACGCTGTTGAAATACCTGTTGTCATCTAACTCCCTGGAAATGCGAGGTGCTGATTCCTGAATGAGGTGACCTTTAAAAGAAAGGAAAAAAAGTAATGAAAAACTTTCTTAAATGTGATGAAGAAAGGAAGAAGCAAAGTTTGAATATAAAAGTTGCTTCAGTAAGTACATATGAACCGTGATTGTGACAGATGAATGACTGAGAAAAATTGTGAAGGTGGATTACAAGAACTTTAGTAATGAAATGAGAACAGGAAGAGGGAAGAGTGAACCCAGCTTTCTGAATTCGTAGAGTGACATTCTGAGGCAGGAACTCCACAGAAGGAAGACAGTTTCTAAGGAGTGAGGTATTATACACTGGCTGACTTTGGGTGGTCCTCAGTAATCGAAATAAACAAGTCTAGTAGAAACTGGATACCTGAGATCTGATAAAAGGTCCAGGCGGAGGTGGATGCGCCTTTGACAATCATGAAAAATAGGCATGGTAAAGCTCAGGAGGTAAGAGGTAAAAGAATTTCCTAGAAAAAATTAAGGGAAGAGAAATGGTCTAAAATGAGCTAAAAACAAAACAACAACAACAAAAAAAACCTCTTATCTAAAAGGACTGAAGGGGGAGGGGCGGGATTAGTAAAAAGTACTGTGAGGATAGTTGATAAATACAGGAAGAAAATCACGTGGTTTTAAAGTGTGAAGATAGACTTTATATAGGAGAGCCTGTTGTGATTAGAATTCCTGAGAGGCCAAGATGAGTGGGTGGAGGGAGGACTTTGGGATCAGCATCACGGGATTATTAAATGCCAGATGGAGGGTGCGGAGAGCAGAAAGGACCGGAGCCAAATCCGACCGAAGGCAGTGAAAGGGGAGACCACAGAGACAGATCGTCGTTTGGACTATTCCACACAGGCCCCAGGGGTTAGGGTGGTGTTTTGCTCAGAGGACTGGTGCAGAATGAACAGGACTGACAGACCGTGCTTTCCCTTTTCTCGTGGCACTGGTTTGTGCTTGTTCGGCCTGGTAATGGCACAGACTCATGCATATGTCAATCAGACCTATGGTATATTAGTCCATCTGAAGACTTCTATCAAATCCTTGGGAATAGAAATAGGTCCACCAAAAGGGGTTAGAAGACATCTTTGCCTCCCTCATCTCTTCTACCTTAAACTCCACTGTGATGCAGGAATCGGACTGTTCTTGAAGGTTTTTGTTATTCTTAATTCATTTCAAAATGTTTCCCCAAAGCCATTATGGAGTGACATAACTTTGAACTTCTGGTGCAAACATAGCATGCATCCCCTGTGACTGACCCCTCAACTGTGTAAATCTCAGGCTCTATACAATGATAATGTAATACAGTTCATTATATGCAATATTGTTCTTCCATGTCCTTTTAAAAGTACGTCATTTTTAAAGACAGAACATGAGCGGATGTCTGAAACTTCTACCCTCCGAGAGCAAGAGTCTAAATAAAAAACAGTCAATGAACAATCAACAGCACACCAATAAACACCCATTAAATAGTTTTGATCAGACACTTTTATTATGCTTAATTTATGGTTTGGGTTCTGAAAGTATCTTATCAAGAGATTTTGTATAAAATATTCTTCCTTAAGATCTCATTTTCTTTGTAAAATAAGAGATGTCTGTCTAAATTATTTTTTCAGCTGTAAAATTTTATATTCAATACCTGTATGCTTTACAGTTTAATTAGGAAGATACAAAAATTCCATTTTATGTACCAAATTATGTTTCTTTTCTTTTCTTTCTTTTTTGTTTTTTGTGTTTTCTGAGACAGCGTCTCCCTATAGCACAGCTGGCCAAGAAATGCCTATGTAGACCAGACTGGTCAATCTCACAGAAATCTGTCCATCTTTGATTTCTGAGTGTTGACATTAAAGGCATACCCCCATGCCTGGCCCCAATTATGTTCCTTATAAGATAGATTTATCAGAATGAAGAAATTATAGGAGAATTAGTACATTACTCAAAGAAACTACAAAATATAGAGACAATTACTAGTGGCATAAATATTCTGTTCTGATTATGAGAAGGAAAGAAGTCAAGAAGGGGAGAGAGAGAGAGAGAGAGAGAGAGAGAGAGAGAGAGAGAGAGACAGAGAGACAGAGAGAGAGACAGAGAGAGATCCCTCTTCTGGGTGTTTATTTTTGGAACCTGGTAAGCTGTGCACCAGAACCATCCTTACTGACAATCTTGGGAAGATTTCAAAGATGATATTTCAGTTACCACCCATCTGAGTACAGTCTCTCAGGAAGTTAGGAGTTGACCTCAAGAGAAGATATTAATGACTGTTATCTGTCTCCTCTGCAGGAGACTGAGATGATCACTTCCTGAGAGTCAACATTGTGCAATGGTATAGTTACACTGACTAGACTAGGCCATGGGTGGCTCTTAGGATGTGTGAAAGATGTTAGGTAATACTGCTGAAAAGTAGCATGCATTAACAAAACCAACATATCCAATAGTGACTTCTGATTTTTAATCGGAGCAAAGTTCCAGGCATTATTATTCCTCTTTTATTTATTATAACAACATAAATAAATGGAGCACAATAGTAATCATAAAGAAAAGAAGAAGGCTTTATCATAGCCTTTTAACAAGTCAGCACAGCCTCACAAGCAGCCTCCATCTACAAAGACATGAGAGGTTTGAGCCATTTCCTAACATTCTTAGTGTTAGTTCCCTCACATATAAAATCTACCATGTGACAATATCTTGGGTATGAGAATAAGAATGAAGTGACTTAAAGAAATTGTATTTTAGCAAGTAGGTAGGCTATATTTGCTAGGATCACTATCTGTATATAGTTACCAAATCTTCATTTCAAAAAGCTTATACAGCTCACTGAGCCTGGGAGGTAAAACTGGCCATTATAATGGAAATCCTGTAGGTAGAACTGCTAAGACAAAAAACAGTCCTGCTGGGTTTTGACATGGCCTATAAGAAAGTGTACCATACCTTGTGAAGGTGAATCCTGCCCCAGTAGCAGCAACTGTGTGCGGGTAGTACACTTAGACACAAGAAGACATGAGATCTCTACAACGTGCACAGATCCAAACCAACCAATTGACCCTGCTGAGTACAACATGAAAAAAGTGATGGGGAGATATGGAAGATGTTGGAGGGGAGGGAGTAGGCATGGATTTGATCAAAACACCTTATATGCATGTATGAAATTCTCAAGTTGTTTTAAAAGTTTAAAAATTTTTCTGGTCTGGATTTTCGAAGCACATCTGTTGATTGGCAAACATCCGACATAATCTGTTGGTACATTCTATTTCTTAACGTAAAAACTAAATTGCAGGTGAGAATTCTGGTTTACACATAAAATTCTCACGGAGTTAGATCAGGCAAGGTCAGCAGGAGTTATTCCTTTGAATTCTGCTCTTTTTCAGCTGTCATCTTGACTTCTGAACTATGTCAGCTGTTTTAGACTAGAGAACTGTTAGCCATTCCCTGGGAATTTATGACATGTCCTAATTACCAGGCTCACTTTCAGGTCTCTCTAGTGACCAGCCAGACTTCTTCAGGCAATGTCCTTCTGTAAATGTCCTTGTAAATTGAAACAAAGGTCTCTAGTCATAATGTGAACAAGATGAAAGATTCCATAGACATTCAGTGACCTCATAAGGATCACCTTCAGGATTCTGAATAGCTGTCTTTGAAAACAGATGTTGTAACTCCTTAGAACTGAATACTCACATACCCCTTCCTTCTCTTCCATCCCAAAAGCCTTCCTTTACTTCTTCCATGTGGTGGAATTGAGTTCTGACATGGGAAGCAGAACCACACAACCACAGGTGGCTTGGACTAGAGCGGGCCAGGTGGACATCAAGAGTCTTACTTTGCTTCTGTGTTGGTCAGTTGCAGGCAGAACCAGTGTCAGAAAAGAGCATGTCCACAGGTCAGGCTTCATCCTGTGCTACCTGACATGAGCAGCTTCAGGCAGGAAAGTTCATTTTAGCACACGGTTTCAGAAGTTTCCACTCACAGCTGTTCCCATCAATTCGGGGCCACCGGGAAGCAGAATAGTAAGCAGAAGTAAGTGCAGGCGGCTACCCATCCCACGACACGCTTGAAACAGAAAGCAATAGGGAGATGGGCCCATGCAAAACCCGTCAAACTCTGTGGCCTGTGTCCTACAAACAGGCCTCACTCCCTGAGGTTTCTAGCCCATCTCAGAAGAGCAACACTAAGTGTTCAACACATGCATATTTGCAGGACATTCCTTTTCTAACCGCCAAACTCCCATCTTTCCCGGAACTCTCTCTTAGCACAGGGCTCTCTCTACCGTGAAGTTCCAAACTTCTTCATCAGGAAAAAAGAAATTTCCCAATGATCTCACCAAGTATATTCTCAACCGATCTTTGTGCCTCTATGGAAGTTTCTGCTGTGTGGTTAATGTTTGCATGTGTGTGCACTACACTTTTGGATAAGATCAAGTGCAGTGCATATGTTCAGGTCAGGAATTGTAAGGTGAGTTTGGAATGGTACAGTCAGTTCTCTAGAACTAGTATAGAACACGTCTTTAGCAAGTATACTAGTAATTTCTAGATCTTCACTTTCTCACTTATAGTGATCATAACTTATGTGATTCCTATTATCAATGTTTTCTAATGTGCTTGTCAGAAGAAATAAATTAAGTAATTCATCAAAACAAATTGCTTCAGTTTGGGGCTTGTTTTAGTGGTTTCTGGACACTGTAGTGGGTTCTGAGATAGCATTTGCATGGCATTAGTAATTTATTTTCATTAGACATCACTTTCATATTGATAGCACTCTTTTAGTCTCTGTTCCTTTTTACTGCCTTCTAAGGTGCTACCTAGTTCCCCACCGACTGACTAGATACTAACTGAATGGGAAGCCCTCACTGCTTTATCTCAGCATCTGGAACATGGCTGAGCCACAGTTACTAGGAGCAGGAGTGACCACAACACAGTGCGAGGCGGATAGAGTGAGGCTTACTCTCCCCATTGCACAAGAAAGGAAGTTGAAGCTAGGAATTCCCAAAATCTTTTAAAAAACAAGTGGCATAGGTAAGCAAAGATTATGAAAGAGGGACATAGCTTGGGTTATTAACTTAGCAGCAAAAGCACACTGGAAAGATTGGAACATAGACCATCACTAGATACCGTGAGCCCATTTAAGGTTAAAGATGATGTGTCATAGTTAGGTTAGTTTATGATTTCTGCGTTAAATTACATTTATCTAATGAAATATTTAAAACAACACGCTTTTGGGAAAAAGACTGCTGGAATATGTAAAACTATATGCAAAAAATTACACACCACTTCCGAATGTACTCATCTCACCATGACGTATACGAAAAGAATGTTTAATAGGCAACTTTGACCATGGTAAGTCCTGATCCCATGGTACAAAATTATGAAATCCTTATGCAGGATGTATTTCTGAGTAATGATAGGATCTTATTTGAAAAATAATCTTTCAAAGTTATATTGTCAAAGTATCTTTCCTGATCATTTTACTTGCCCTTACATTGCTGTGACTCTACATTATACAATTTTAATTACATTACCTGGAATATTTCACTATTAATTAGTTTTGTTATTGGCTGTTGTCTTTTCCCTCTTCTTGGGGACCAGGTTCTCATCATCTTCATCTGTGTACCCCAGAGTCTACTTGCACTTGACACATGGCTGTTATGCAGCTGTATTTGCACATTCCAGATTCAGCTGGATTCCTCATTGTATTTAAGGCTACACAAAAATGACATGTGATTTTTGTAATAGTCACTAAAATCTCTTCCTCAGGCTTTCAAACCGAGTGGTTTTCTTTAGCTTCTGTGATGTGTCCAATTTTAATTCATTTGAAAGTTCTATTTAAAATCTATTTCTGAATTTCACTTACTTAAAATAAAAAATAAATCCAGATCTGACATTTTCAATAATCTCTGTTAAAGAGGCTTTTCAAAAACCTTCAGAATTCTGTCTTAGGACAACCAATAACTTTTTCCCTCCCCAGAGCTTGGTTGGATTTATTGAGCTTTAATAGAAGAGGCATACTCTTCATAAATATCAAAACTACTCTTAGTGGTTCCTGAAATTTGTATAATTATCTGTTGTACACTTCTTACAATGTTAAAGTCTCTGAAACTGACTTCCCAGGGTTTACAGCAGCTCTGTGTTGCTAGTGTCAACCATTTCCCAGTTCAGAAGCTTCTCTGTTCCTTAGAAGTTTGTCATTTCAGTCATTAGCATCTCAGCTCAGAATTGCTAGGGAAAGCAGCTTTCCTCTTTGCCTATTTAAACACTTAGAGAAAACTGAAGCAAGGTTATGAAATTTGATTAAGTTGCCTAAGAGCACAGTTGAGTGTGTGTGAGCACGCACACATGCACACACACCACACACACACACACACACACTGATATGCACAACTGATACACTGACGCAAACAGACACACACAGACACACACACACACACTGGCATACACACACAGACACACACATACTGGCATACACACACACTGACATACACACACAGATACACACAGACACACACACAGAGACACACACTGACATACACACACAGACACACACACACTCACATACTGACATACACACACACACTGACATACACACACACACATACTGACATATACACACACAGATACACACACGGTCAGAGAGAGAGAGAAACAGAGACAGAGACAGAGCTAGAATTCACTGTTCTTAGCCAGAAAGGCTATCAGAGTAGGGTACGTTTGCTCTTCTTCCTACTTCTAGGGATGTTTTGAAAGGCTATTCTCCCTCTGACACTTTCACCCATTTTACTTAATCCCTTTTGAATGGAGGCAAAGTCGGCCTGTATCTGTTGACCAATTGTACCCTTCTCCTAAGCAGAGCTGGGGAAGGCTAGAATAAGACCTTTCCAGCATTCCCAACCCTCCAGCCCTGCTCTGGGTACAGTTCAGCTGTCTTTGTGTCATCCTCTAACAGGCGTCCAATTGCGTAGCATCAATTAACGATGAGGTAGGGTAACACATTTGGAGGTGTGGAGTTTCAGGATGTATCCAAGGGCTGAGTGTATACATGCAAAATGAATGTGTGATTTGTCATATAAAGGACTTTAAAGTAACATTGTTTTCTCCATATTTGAGAATAGAAAGTAGTAATCAAGGAAAACCGGATCTCTGCCTGACCCAAAGGATGACAGTACATGGCAGCAGATGATCTTATCTCAAAATCCATAGAAGTTGAAAAAAAAAAAGTATTGAATTTCAAGATAGCTGGCCTCCAGGCCTGTAATGGAGAGCTTGCGTCTCAGGACTGTCCTTTGGCTTTCTCTGTGCTCCTTTAGGGAAATCTGACATCTTATTAGACATTAAAGTTTCATATTATTAGACACTAACGTTCTGAGAATGCATTCAAACTCTCCTTTTATCCTTTCTGTTGTTTATTCAATCAACTTGATTCCATTTGTTAAGGGTCCAATGAAAGAAGCTATCAGCAAAATAATCTATAATAGCATCCAAATCAAAGCCCTGCTTCAAAACTACACATTGGGAATTTATTTTGCACCTAAACTTTTGTGCAATGATGCATGAAAGCGGTTATCTTTTATAGCCCTGTTGGTATTAAAAAAAGATTGGGAGCAAGTTGAGAATTCCTCAACAGAGAACTGGTTAAATAATTGATGGTACAGTGAGAGACCATAAGATTGAAAATAAAGAATAAAAGCCGTTTATGATCTTCCCTTGGAAATATTTACAAGAGACATCAGGGAGAGAGAAAAGCAAGAGAATGCGAGGAAGAAGGTAAATAAGATAACTTCTATTTAGACAAGAGTTAAAAAAAGAATCAATATTTTTATTTATTGGGTGTTAGAATTGGAACTGGGCAGGAACAGACAGGAGCATGAATGAGGATTTCTCCCTTTGAAGCTGGCAAATGCCTTGGGTTTTAAACTCCAAGGATTTGTTATTCCTTTGTAAATTTAGATTAAAGTGCATTATCGCCCTGTCTTGGCCCAGTAACGTCTTTTCTCTTTTCAAAGCCTTGACGGTACAGTATTACATGTAAGCTCTTTTCTATCTTTTACTGCTTCCATACTGCTTATAATTTCCACCTGCAACATGGGAAATGGGAGTCCACTAGCCTCTCACTTGTTAAATGCTATGACAACCTCGCAAATGACATGTATTAAACAATTCATCTCGTTTAATGCTCTTTTCCTTGACTGAAGGAAGAATTGTTTTCCTGGAAACCTCCTCTTCCACTTTTTTATAATACGTCATTTGTGCTGGAGATAGAAGACAGTCTTCCTAGATTCCAGGTGCCAGTTCCATCTAGTTCACAAGAGTCCTTAGAGCCTAAAGCATCAGATCCACATGTCATCTGTCCACTGAGCCTATTCAGAGACTTCCACTTCATGTTGTCAGATGTGTTATAAGTTGATGATTAATAAGTTAACATTTCTATCCTGTATCCACACTGAACTTTACTTTCTTACATCCAATGGCCCATTTGCTGCCTCTATTTTTATATTACTGTGGGTAGAATTCTTACTCTGAACATGTCCAGAAGGTTTTTGTGTTTTCTGCAAATTTGCAACATCTCTTGCAGCCTCTTGTCTTAGGCGGTCAGCCCATCCATCCTTTTCTTCCAATTTCCCTTCCGAATACTTCAAATCCTAAATTTTTCCATATTGGTATCAACCAATCAAGTAACATAGTCATCCCCAACACCTAAAATAAGGTTATGCTACTGGCTCACGTGCCTTTTATTACACCACCCTACTGAGGGCTACATCTCTTTATCTTGAACTCCTACAGAAGACTCTGGCCAATTGTTCTATATTCACCTTGTAAGTAAGTAGTCTGGTCCTTCAAAGCAGCTTTAATCATCTCCAAAAGCAGAGGCCATGTCACACTTCCATGCAAAGCACATCCCACTACGCAATTATCTTCTCTGCTAATATTCTTTTTCCACATAGAAAGTTACTACAGGCACTTTGACTCAAAGAACTCTCATATATTAACTCACAGATTCTATTTCCAGAGTCCAAAGACAGCACGACAGGAACTCTAGAATGGAAGTCTCCCAGGCTGGTAACAAGATGTTAGTCAAGTCTATAGCTCCATTTGAGGACCAAGGCCCCTTCTGAATGAAGTCATGTCAGGTAACAAGACATCTCACATCCTCACATCTGTAGAACATAGTATAGCTTCCTCCTTGTTCCAGGACAGCAGGGACAATTTTTCTGTGAATCTGTTGAAGAGTTTACCCTTCTGAAGTCTCACTGGAAAGTCAGGCCACTGAGTATCATCTTCCTTTATAAAATTGTCTCTGTCATGCAATGCTAGCTATTTCTGGTAGTTACCATTCATCATAGCCAGAGTTCACGCTCACATTAAGGAGAGAGGTGAAAGGGGTTATTTACCGGACAACTGGAGAGTTTTGGCCCCACCATGAAAATGTACATGTGCACAATAGAGTTCTATTCAGCTGTAAAAAAATCATGACGTTTGTAAGTAAATGAATGGAACTGGAAACTGTTATACTGATTAAGGTAATCCATACTACAAAAACAACAAAAACAAGCAACACATATACTCATTTATATATGGATATTAGCTCTGAATATTTAGTTGTTAGTATACATCTTGAAGAAATCATAGAGGCAGGAAAGTATGAAGGGAGCATGGGGGAAGGAAGAGGAAGAAGCTCCAGGGAGGGGGATAGGAGAATACAGATGCACTTAAGGGAAGTGGGAAAAAGGTAGAATTTTATATGTGAAGGAGGGAGATCAAGGAAAGTGAGATAAACAATACTAAGCTTGTCAGAAAAACCACAAGAAAAAATACTATTTCATAAGCCTACTTAAAATTACACATAAAATATTTCTGAATGTGTGTATAGCTAATGGCTGTCTAACAAAAGTCACAGGGCCAGACAAGGGAAATCTCCCTTTGAGTTATTGGTCAATATAACCCAAGACTCCTATAGTTACAACTATATTCCAAAGCTCTGCTTCCCAAGGCTCGGGGATTATTGCAGACAAGGAGACTAGACGATTGTAAGAGCCAGAGCGGGGGATGACCACAAGGGAACAGAGTTTTCCAGATAGCTGGCCAGTTACTAGCATGAACTCCCAGCAATGGTGACATCATGCACAAGTCCTATGCAAGGTTAAACCAGATAAAAATCCCAGCATAGTCATGAGGAATTGTTAAGAAATTCTAACCCAACCTAAGGACCTTTTGACAACTGATGACTGCTGGGAGGGGGAGAGACAGTGTCCAAAGGGATGGGACTCATGGTGGGCCCAGTGGATGAACCCACATTAAGGACATTTGTGGATACAAATCAGACTCTATAGGCCATATGTGTACATATATATGTACGATTACATTAAGTTGGCTGGGGGCCAGTGGTGGGAGGTGCAGACAGGATGGGATCTAAATACTACCAAACTGTATTGTATGGAAATCACAAAGATTCTATCAAGTAATAAAATTATTTTTTTAAAAGATAGTGTAAGAGACTCCCTAATACTGTAGGCTATGCCACGGTCTTTGGTTGCCTCTCAGAACTTGACTACACCACACACTTTGGACACAATCTTTGAAGAAATTAAATTGAAACTGATCTAGAGCCCTCCTCCTTGAAGACCAGCTCATTAGTGTGGGAACTTCATGGAAGAAAACGAACCAGTGAGCCTACCCAGCTGTAAAGCCTACAAACCACAGCAGTGACCAGCTCAACAAACTGTGTCTCCTGGTGCAATAGTCACATTTCTATCTTAGGGCTAATCAACAGCTGTCTAAATGGAATTAGAGACTGCTAAAAAGGAGGGAATCCATGTATGCATATGTGGTGTCTGCCAAGTTCAAAGGAGGGCATCTGATTCTTTGGGATTGGAGTTAGGGAGGGATGTTAGCCACCATGTGGCTGCTGGGAACTGAACCCAGGTCTTCTGCAAGAGTGGTCAGTGCTTTTAACCACTGAGTCATCTCCTCAATCCCATGTTTATTCATTTAAAGACACACAATATTCCCTGCGTTTTGCTGAACCGCAGAGTATAAAGTGAGGACAAAGTGATGAGGATACCCTTGCCCTTCTCAGGAGCTAGTGTAGGAGAGATAGGCTGTGGACAACTAACAGGCAACTACATTTCGACTCTAACTCGGGCTGGCCTAAGCAGGTTGTACTATTCTGGGATAGCTGCTAAGAACCTGAAGATCCTGCTGGGGTATTTATTTTAGACATTGATTTCAGTTAACCGAGGCATTTTATGTGTCCTGTTCTTTGAATAGCCATTTCTCTGGAGAACACCCAGATTGCCTACATTTTCATTCCACTGCATAATTAAACGGACTCCGTGTAGGAAGATTACCAGGCTGCCTTTCCTGGGCCTGGCCTCCTGCCCTCCACAGACACAGGGGAATCTTCTGAGCAATGTCATTGGTCCCCAAAGCACACTTACTCCAGGTAGCAGGTTTAATGATGTAAAGATTGCAGATCATGTCCCCTTGTGATGTTAAGCATTTATAGAAAGTGCTTCCTACATCCTGCAATTAAAACACTGTCTGTAAAATAATTAGTCAGAAAGAAAGAATGTCAGGCACTTTTAGTGGTTATCAGGATGACATTAATTTCATTTCAGCAATTATTCAAGCAAACACAGATCTTTTCAGAAAGCTACTTCAAAAAAGTAATTTCCATTTTACTAAATTTTATATCCACATTGCATTGTTTCAAAACAATTAAAGAAGAGTAAGAAGGTGACTGACAGATACCAAATAAGAGAGAAACAAGTGAAGTAACCTTTTTAAGCCCTCCTTATATGACTACCTTGACTGCATGCATAGCCTTTTTCACATATTTCCATTTGTGAAAACATCTGCCTAACATGGTTGATGTAGGGAATCTAGCTACTATATGTCAGACATACACACAAAATAAGAGGAGGACATACATGAACAGAGTGAGCAAAGATGTTTAAAAGCTAGCTGGAGAATGGGAGCTCTGGAAAGGATTTTAGAAAGACTGGGTGGAAATCCTCCTTCCAGGCACAAGACACTTGTACTTCAACAAATTTTCTAGACAAAGCTTCAGGTACAATGCATAACCTAGAAAAGCTAAAGCAGTGTTTGTCTCCCCTTCCAACATTCAAGTATTTTTAAATGCATTGAAGACATTTATTTTGCAGATAATTCTTACAAATGTTCATATATTATGAATCAAAAATACTTGAAATTAGGTGAGGAGTCATTACATTCTTTAATTAACTAAAAATAACATTGAAGAAAAGTTAGATGCCTATACACACACACACATACACACACACACACACACACACACACACACAC
>NW_008331789.1:8152597-8155291 GCF_000622305.1 Nannospalax galili
CAGAAGTTGAGTCTGAAGTAATAAAATAAGTATTTTCTATATTCGTAAAGTGCTGAAGACCAATGCAAGCTGTGTAAAGGGACATTTTGACGTTGTGCTCAAAGCATATTTCTTCTTATTGAGAATGTTTTCTTAATAAAAGGAGTCTGGATTGAACTTTTTATGCTGGTTTGCTCAGCCTAAGGGAAGACTGTTTGCAAATGGTTAATAAATGCAGCAGAGGGTTCATGTTTGCTTTTAGAATGAGTTAATTTAGTATAATCAGAGATTTTCATCACTTAAGGAGATAATTTTTCTTTTCTCCTTCCCCATTTGATTTCTGTTAATACACCTGCTGCAGTGTACCTAGCAGAGGGGGATTTGAATAATAACACTACTTTACATGTAAGTAGTGCCTTTCACCCAAGCCTCTCAAAGCTCTCTTTAAACATTATGGGCTGAATATAGATTATGAGCATCAATTTTAAGTCAGGAAAATGGGGACCATACGGGTAAGTGACTTGCCTAAGGTCACACATTAAGATTATGACATTGCTTAAAGGAGCTTCTAGTCATTTGATAATTTCATCTCTCCAGTTGGAGAGAACATGTTTGCATTACATCTCAGTCTTTGAGGACCATTCATTATGCTCATGTGACACACTGTTCAATCTGCTATTTCACACAATAATCTGGCTCACAGCTTTTTGGTTTTGACAATACATGTAATGAACTGTATCATGTAATGAACTGTATCGTTAGTATTCTTAAAGACAGTGTTTATGACTATCCCTTGTGAAGTTTTAATTTCCACATCCTGAAAGCTGGCTCAGTAGGCACATTAATGTATGTGAGAAGCATAGGTTAAGATGAAGAGAAAATACATAGTTCTTATTTGTAAACATATTCTGCAGGATAATTTAAATGTATGGGCTGATGGTAATGAAACGTCAAGAGTGACAAATGGTACATTGGGGAGGTGGCTCGGAGGTTAAGAACACTGGTTGTTCTTGCAGAAGACCCATATTCAAATCCCGGCACCCACATGGTAGCTAACAACTGTCCATAACTCCAGTCCCAGGGGATCTGACAGCCTCTTCTGACCTCCAGAGGCATTGCATGGCACGGGTGCATTTACCTACATTCTGGCAATAAATACACATAAGATAACAATAATAAATAAAATCATAAAATCTGGAACTGGAATAGGCATTTCTCCTCAGTCAAGTATGAAATACATCCTCTTTGAGTCCCGTGAGGATGAGTTAGGCATCCTTTGCTACAAAACACACAATGTGGAAGAATACATTATTAAACAAAGATCTAAAGTTTTTTACTTCCGTGAGCTTAACTTATTTCTGAAACAAGTACAAAATTTTAAGGTATGTGAAGTTATATAAGGCACTCAGCCCATAATTGATCTTTCTCCATCTGTTGGCACTCAGGAGTGAATCGAACAGTCTCTTCAAGGATCCAACGAAGAGAGGAATACAGATGACCCATTTTCACTGCAACCTCTACACACAAGAAGAATGCATCTCTCAACTTTCACCAGAGCTGCGTCCTTATTTAGCAGATAGTGATTAACACAAATACCATCAACAGTTCAGCCTGCAAAGAATAGGAGGCTTCGGAGTACTTATCCCTGAATAAGATACCTCTATCAAACTTCTGCCTCCCAAGGCTCACAGATCACTATGGAAGAGGACGTGGAAAGAGTGTAAAAGTCAGAGGTGTTGGATGATCACAATGAAAGAGTTTTCCAGACAGCTGGTCAGTTGCTTATATGAATTCACAGAAATGATGACAACGTATACAAGTTCCATGAAGGCTTAAGCCAGACAAAAATCCCAGCATAGACATGGGGAGGCAGTTAGAGCTCCAACCCTACCCAAGGGACTACTGGCCAGAGATGGCTGCTAAGAGGAGGAGTTTCAATCTCGTTTAGAGGTGAAATTCTTAGTGGTATGACCAGGTTCATTGGTGAACCCACACTGAAGGACATTTGGTACATAATTAGAAGAATACTCAGGATCTCAAACAAAAACTCAAAGGAAAGGCTCAAAAAGAGTTTGGAGAAAATGAAACAGACACTATCAGGTCTTGAAGACAAGCATAGGTATATGGCTCATACATTAAAAAACATATCAAATCCAAAATAACTCAGGAACACAATATGCAAGTCCCATGGGACACCATAAAAAGACCAAACCTACAAATCACAGGTAGAGAAGAATGCAAATAAACCCAGGTAAAAGACACAGAACATATTTTAAACAAGATTATCAAAGAAAATTTCCTAAATATAAGGGACGAGATGCCTATCAAGGTATAAGAAGCATATAGAAAATTAAGAAGATAAGACTAGAAAAGAAACTCCCCACATCATATAATGATCAAACCCCTAAATGCACAAACCAAGAAAACATAATGAGAGCTGCAAGAGAGATATTCCATAAATCATGAAAGAGCACAGATTGAAGACCAGGCTACTATATTCAGCAAAACTATCACCTATAATCAAAGGGAGAAGAAAAATTTATATGATAAATGTAGATTTAAGAAATTTGTGTCCACAAAACCAGCCTTGCAGAGAATACTGAATGGAATACTTCAGACTGAAGACACAAAAACTCTCAATAATGCAAAAAGAAATAAACAAATCCAGACCAATTAACCAAAAGTTATGGTATAAGAAAGCAACACTTTGCCCCA
>NW_008331789.1:8155634-8158613 GCF_000622305.1 Nannospalax galili
GCACGAAGGCAAAAGGGTAGATAGCAAGAGTAACACAAATTAAAACAAGCGCACACACTCATGGAAACTAACAATTTATTACGGAGTGAAAACTGAACCAAAGGAAAAATCAAGAAGGAAATTTAAAAATTCCTACCACGAAGGCAAAAGGGTAGATAGCAACACTAACACAAATTAAAACAAGTGCACACTCATGGAAACTAACAATTTATTACCGAGTGAAAACTGAACCAAAGGAAAAATCAAGAAGGAAATTTAAAAATTCCTAGAAGAGAATGAAAATGTGAACGTGACACCCGACCATGGGGGCAACTAGGGGGTCCTAAGAGGGAAATTCACAGCATTGAGTGCCTGCGCCAGGAAATTAGGGAGTTCTAATATACATATAAAAACTCAGTGATTGATGTACCTGAAGGCCTTAGAAAAACCAGGAAAAACAACACACAAAAAGAGCAGATGGTAGAGACAAATAGGATCAAGCCTGAAATTAGTGAAATATAAATGAAGAAATCCGTACAAAGACTCATTGAAATCAAGAGTTAATTCTTTGAATAGATTAATAAGATTGACAAACATTTAGCCAAATTAACCAAAAGAGAGAGGGAAAGGACAAAAATTAAAGCTGAAAAGAAAAACATTGACATAGGCACATAGGGAATTCAGAAAACCATAAAGACATATTGAAAAATCTGTATTACACTGAACTGGAAAATCTAAAGAAAATGGAAAAAATTTTGGAGATGTATGGCTTACCAAAGTTAAATAAACATGTTACAAATAATTTAAACAGACCCATAACAACCAATGAATCTATGCAGTAATTAAAAATCTTCCGACTAAAAGGATACCATATGGTTTCAGAGTAGAACTCTATGGTATCTTCAAATAACTAATAGCAATAATAAAATTATTCTGAAAATAAGAAAGGAAGGCACACTCCCAAGTTTTTTTCTATGAAGCCAATATTGCTCTGATACTCAAATGAAACAAAGACCTAAATAAAAATAGAAAATTATACAACAGACTCTCTGATGAACACAAGACGCAAGAATTCTCAATAAAATACTTGCAACCAGAATGCAAAAGGTATCAAAAATATTATCCATCATGCAAGGTTGTTTCAACACACACACACACGCACACTCTCATACACACACAC
The DNA here is from genome assembly GCF_000622305.1 of Nannospalax galili. Lineage (NCBI taxonomy): Eukaryota > Metazoa > Chordata > Mammalia > Rodentia > Spalacidae > Nannospalax > Nannospalax galili. The sequence continues at coordinate 8,156,794 of NW_008331789.1, forward strand.
AGACACACACGTGTGTGTGTATATGTACAACAACATAAGCAGACTCCAAGACAGATACCACATGATCGTTTCATTAGATGCACAAATGCCTTTGACAAATTTCAGTATCTACTCATGATAAAAGTCTGGAGAATGTAGGTGTGTAGGGTGTATATCTCAACATAATATAGGCACTGTACAATAGTACCTCAGACAACGTCATGCTACATGGAGAAAACTCAAAGAATCCCCAATAAAATCAGCAGCAAAACAAGACAGTCCATGCTCTACATCCCTGGTCATTATAGTACTTGAAATCTTAGAGCAATAAGACAAATGAAGGAAATAAAAGGGACATGAAACATAAAGGAATAAATCAAAGCATCCTTATTTACATATGAAATGTAATTCCCCACAGAAAAGACCCAGATAACTTGAAGCACTGATAAACACATTCAGTAATGTAGCAGGGTCTAAAACTAACACACAAAATCAGTAGTGTTCCTATATACCAACAACATATTTATTGATGAAAAGATTAGGGAAACAATCCAATTCACAATAGCACCCAAATCCATAAAGTTATTTTTGGGATAAATCTGTCCAAGGAAGTGAAGAACTACTAAAATAGAAGGTTTAATACACTGAAGAAAGGGACAAGATATCAGAAGATGGACACAACTCCCATGCTCGTGGATCAGTAGGATGAATATTGTGCAAATGTCCATCCTCCCCAAAACAATCTATAGCTTCAGTACAATCCCCATTAAAATCACAATACAGGGTCTGGAGAGATGGCTCAGCAGTTAACAGCACTGAATGTTCTTGCAGAAGACCTGGGTTCAAATCCCAGCACCCACATGGCAGCTAACAACTGTCTGTAACTCCAGTTCCAGGGAATCCAACAGCCTCTTCTGTCCTCCGTGGGCATTGCAAGACACGGGTGCACTTACCTACATGCAGGCAATACATACATACACATAAAAATTTAAAAATAATAAAAATTTTTTAAAGTTAAAAAAAATCACAACACAGTTCTTCACAGAAATGGAAAAAAGTAAACTTTTTATTTTTTATTTTTATTTTTGTGAAAGCATGGACACAAAAACAAGGGCAATAAACATAAGTGTAGGGAAAAGACAATCCTGACAAAGATATAACTGTGGATGTTGAACTATGCCTGATTTCAAATTATACTATAGAGTTATAGACAGAGCTATAGTCATAGAAACAGCATGCTGCAGCTACACTAATCAGTAGAATATAATTGTGGACCCAGATTTAAATCCAGGTATTTTCAGTCATCTGATTTTTGACAAAGCAGCCAAAACCACACATTGGACAAAAGCCAGCATGTTCAAATGGTGCTGGTCAAACAAGATAGCTCCACATAGAATGGTGAAGCTAGGTCCCCATACCCCAACCTGCAGCAACCTCAGCTCCAAATGATCAAGGACCTCACATAGAACCTGATGATCTGAATGGGAATGTGATGGAGGAACCAGTAAAGAATGCAGTGGAAGTCATAGGCACGGAAACTTCTTTATGAACAGTACCCCAATACAACAGGCATTAAGACCAAAAATTGACGAAAGGGACCTCATGATACTTTGAAGCTTTTGTACTTCAAATGACACCATCATTCACGTGAAGAGGCAACCCACAGAACCAGCACGGAAGAATCCTTTACCAGCTATACCTCTGACAAAGGGTTAGTATCCGAATATAGGGAAAACTCAAAAATCAAACATAAATATACCCAAACAACCCAATTAAATTTAAAATGGGGGCAAGAAAAATTGAAGAGCGAATTCTCACAATATAAAATTCAAATGACCGAG
>NW_008331789.1:8158652-8273249 GCF_000622305.1 Nannospalax galili
GTCTTCCTTTCCCAGTCAAAATGGGTAAGATCCAAGGAACAAAGGATAACAAATGCAGCTGAGGATGTGGGAAAGGGAAACTTGTTCTCTTCTGCTGGTTGTGCAAACTGGCGTAGCACATGGAAATCAGTGTGGAGAGTCCTCCAAAGCCTGGAAACAGGCTTGCCACATGATCCAGCTATGCATTCTTGGGCATACACCCAAAGAGTCTGTATCCTATTATAGGGATGCTGTTTATTCATGTCCATTGCTGCCCTTTTGAAAAATCCAGGAAATGGAAACAATCTAGATGTCCATCAACTGATGAGTGGATCATGAAAGTGTGGTACATTTACACAATGGAATTTTTATTCAGCTGTTAAGGAAAACAAAATTGTTCAATTCACATTTAAATGGGTAGAACTAAAAACAATCATTCCAAGTGAGTTAGCACAGATCCAGAAAGATGAATGTCACATGCTCTCTCTCATAAGTGAATGCTGGATTTCAATCTTTAGATAGCTGGGCTTCAGTAGAAAAATTCTTGGAGATTAAGAAACCAATAAGATGGGGTTTGTGGGACAGGTTCATAGGAAGGGAGATCCACCAGTGATTTAAATGTGAAGGGGAAATGAAAGGTTGGGTTTGAAGACGTAGGGAATGGCAGGGTAGGGCAGAAGAGAAGGAAAGGGTAACTGATACTAAAGGCCTTTCCAAAGAATCATGTGAAAATCCATTAGGGAAGCTTCTCTAAATAGATACATATACAATGCAAAATAGTTTGAACTATTAGAGACTGACTGCTGCTGGGTGAGGGAGAGTATGACTTCCATCTGACCACTGGATGGACTGACTAGACTCCAGTGGACACATTTACATTGAAGGACATTTGGGTACAAACACCTTAATGAATAGGACTCAGCATGTATGGCAGAGTGCATGGGGTTTGGTCGGGGGATGGGGGAGACATGGATGGGGGAGGCGGTCTGGATTGTGTGGGAATTGTTGTATAAAATTTTAAAAGTTTAATAAAAAATAGTTTGAAGATAGTTACCTTATAACAGGTGTTCATTGGCCTTCACAGATAAACAAATGAAAAGGCCGATGCCAGGAATAGAATCCCTCTTTGAAGTTATCGACTGGGAAGATCCCATAGATCTTCAAACAGAAATGGTTATTGTCCCTGCACTTAGTTACCCACTAGATTTGGATGGTAAGACCCTTATTGCTGAAGACAATACGTAGTCGAGTAACAGAGCCAACAAGGAGAAATCAAGCTGGTGCTGACCTTGAAGTTCCACCTTTGCTGGCTAAGTTTTATAGTACTAGAAGATGCTAGGCATGATTCTGACAGGGGTCTAGTCATCAACCTCACCCAGGTGTGAAACCTGCAAGGTGCAAAGGCAGCTGCTTTGTCTACATAGTGGCCTGAATATTGTGGGAGTAACCAGTCACCTAATTGGATTCAAGGTCCACTTCAGAAAACAAAAAGAGTTCATACCTGACACTGCTATCAGGTCAAGAAGCTGTGACTAGACAGATCATAGGCCTTAAGGGAGAACTTAATATTATCAGTCTGCTAAATAGACAAAACATTGAACTGACTCACAATGAGTTATCGTTGTAACACAGATGGGCACATCCCTTGGTTCTGACCAGAGAATGTTCTTCTTGCAGCAGACGGTGATTAACACAGAGACCCACAACTGGCCAATGTGCAAAGAATAAGAGACTGGAGTGCTCATCCCTAAGTGGGACAGTTCTATCACACCTCTCATCTAAACGCTCAGGAATCATTTTGGAAGAGGTGGGCAGAAAGATTGTAAGAGCCACAGGTGGTGGATGACTATAAGGAAAATGTGTTGTCTGGACACCATAAGGTTATTGCACATATGAACGCCCAACAATTATGGAAGAATGCCCAAGACTTGTGCAAACCCAAGCCAGATGGCCACAGCATGGATGGAGAAGGTGGGCAGGGATCTCCAGCTCCAGCTGAGACTCTATTGGCAACTGATAGATGCTGGGAGAGGGAGAATCAGTTCTCTTTACTGGTGTGATGCCTGGAGTTGACCAGACTCCAGGGCACTGAGCCCATAGCCTGGAGCACTTGAGAGGAGCAGATTGGAACCTATAGACTTCAAAAGAACAATGCATACATACATACATACATACATACATACATACATACACACATACATGGAGAGGTAGTAATTAAGAACTTGAAATTGGAGGAGCAGTGGGGAAGGGACTGGAGAAGGGGAGGGGGTCTGAATGTGATCAAAATATTGTGTGAGTTTCTGGAAACAAGGAAAAATTAAATATGTATAAAAAAGAATAGCAGTAAATGTTTTGAAACACAAACAATACAAAGCTTATTTCAGTGGATGAGGTGCACCCAACTACTAGGAAAGTTATTTGTTCCAGTGTTCAGGGTCACCGAATAAAGCAGCGTTTCAGTAAAGACATTCTTTCCCACTGTGATTATAACACAATGAAAAATGTTTTATCAAATAACAGACAAAAACATTGTATTTATTTATGCGGGGTGACACAGACATGTCACAGCACATGCCTAGAGGTGGGAGGACAGCATGCAAGGGTTGATTCACTCCTTCTACGATGCCAAGCCCAAGCATGGAACTTAGGCCTTTAGTGTCAGCAGGATTTGCCTATTGAGCTATCTCGTCAGCATCAATTTATTTGCAGCTCTGAAGTATAACATAGTCCTGTATTTTGTACTAATTTTGATGAAGTGATTTCTTTCTTGTTGTTATTGTTATTTTTTGATGAGTATGAGTGTTATGTTTGCATGTCTGTAAGTGCATCCATGTTATGCAAGTCTGAGGAGGTCAGAAGAGGGCATAGAATCCCTGGAACTGCAGTTATGGATGGTTGTCAGCTGCCATATGGTTGCCAGTGCTGAAGTGATTGCTTATATGTAAATAATTTTATTTGTTATAAATATTTTCTTTAATTATGGCTTTCTTGAATTTGATTCTGAAAGTAACCTGGGATTCCAACCGTGGTTTTCTGCAAGAACAGCCAGTGCTGAAGTGATTGCTTATATGTAAATAATTTTATTTGTCATAAATATTTTCTTTAATTATGGCTTTCTTGAATTTGATTCTGAAAGTAACTCTCACTTAAGCAATAATAATATTGGAGTCTGGTTTTGTATGATAAATTGCACTGCTCTTTCTTCCCCATATTTTGAATAATTAAGAAATGATAAATAATAGTAAAGGTGAGACAAATGGAGAAAATGCCTGCATTACTCATCACACCTAAATGCTGGGTTGATGAAAACTTGTTTTACCTTTGAGCAATTCCACAGAGCAGTGATTATTCTCACTCACAATTCTCCCCCTTTACTCCTCTGCCCTGAGAAATCTACCCCTCTCAAGCATGCCAGGTAAGACCTTAGTAGCAGGGGCCTCATTGCCACCACATGTATCATTAAAATGTCATTCTTCATTTTATTTCCAGTCCTGACCTAAATCTAGTTATGCTTCATGAGAGAGCACATCTGTAGATTTTCCTGCAATAAAGGTAAAATTGAGCACTCTACCCAAAACACTAATATTCAGAGAGCAAAATTCTAAAATGTAGTGTGTCTGGATATGAGTATAAGCTACACTGACTTATAAAATTCCAATGGAGAAATCAAATCTCAGAGATCATTTCCCATTTTACTTTAGTCCAAATTGTTAAAGCTAACAGTGTTGAAGTCTGAAGCAAAGTGCTACGTTAAAACATAAACAGGTCAATGTCTGAAATCAGTTCCCTCCATTTGCTTTCAGTCTCAGCTAAAGGCGTTCACAAAGCATGGGTCGGTCAGGGTCCTTTCGCAAACACCCCTTGAAATGACATCCCAGTGGGGGTGTTAATGTAGCAGCATGCAGTCAGGAGCATCACTTTCAATAATCCTGGGGAGTAAAATGAGGTCAATGAGGGACCATTCTATGTCCAGTGAACTCAGAGTGCGATATCCAGTTCTTAAAGCAACTGCTCAGAGAAAACAGCATCCCTCGAATCTATACTTAGCACTACTAAATGATAGAAACTCACCAGTGTCTGAATGAAAGCAGGTTAATAGCTGAAGACCTTCATGCTTTTTCTTTACTGGATGTATTAGTTTACTTTGTATTTTTATTACAAATACCAGAGTGTGGCCACTTTATGAAGTGAGATGGTTTGGCGCATGATTCTGGTGGCTGGAGGGTCTACAGGGCAGGGGATCAGCATTCTTGAAAAGGTCTCCTAGTGATGTCACATATCGGTGAAAACAAACGGAAGCTACTGCAAGCAGGCCAGGCAAAGAACATGGGGTGTTCCAGTTCATAATAACCCACAAGAAGACTATGTCACTCTCGGAGATAAATATTAATCCTCTGCAAAGGCGATGTCCATGAACTGATCACCTCCTATTAAGGTCCCCCTCAACACACCACCATATTGGATGACATATTTGTAGCATTTGAGACTTAGAGGGACACACTGAAACCATATCAAAGTGTAGCACAGGGATTCTGTCAGTCTGTACTAACTAGTGGCCCCCCCCCAAAAAAAAAACACCTGAACTCAGTTGAGACACTCCTTACTGGTGGTCATTTGATTTTTATCAATTAACAGTTTCCCTGGTGAGGGATAGCTTAGAGAGGGGCCTGCATGAATATACTGTTAACATCCATCATTTACTTTGATCCCTATGTGGTTGATACTTCATTACTAAATTTCTAAGTTTTCTACACTCATAAAATGTGCCATTTAAATGAGATCAACATTTTCATTTTTAATGAAATTATCGTTCTACCTACCTAGTCATGGCCTGAAACTCTTAAGTTATAAGTTTGTTACTGTATTTTTTTTTCTTTTTGGTCTTTTGGAGACAGGGTCTCCCTGTAGCCCCAGCTGTCCTGGAATTCACTATGTAGAGCAGGCTGGCCTTGAACTCACAGAGATCTGCCTGCCTCTGCCTCCCAAGTGCTGGGATTAAAGGTGTGTGCCACCACTCCCAGCTTGTTACTGTATTTTTATATATTTAAAATTTCTGCCTTTCTATTTTGAAGTTTAAAACAAAGTGTTGAAATTAGAAATATTCTTTTATTAAAAATATTTTATTTATTATTTTTATTTCATGTGTGTGAGTGTATTACCTGCACATAGGTAGGTACACCCATATCATGCAGTGCCCGTGGAGGTCAGAAGAGGGCATTGGATCTCCTTGAATTGAAGTTCAGGACAGTTGTTAGCTGCCATGTGGGTGCTGGGATTCAAACCTCGGTCTTCTGCAAGAATAGTCAGTGCTCTTAACTGCTGAGCCATCTTCCAGTAACAGAAATATTAAAAAAAAAAAAAAACATTTATTATTTGTAAGTGTATGAGTATTTTGCCTACATGTATGTAAGTGCATCTGTGTCATGTTATGCAGTCCTCGCAGAGATCAGAAGAGGGTGTTGGATCCCCTGGAACTGGAGTTACAGGTAGTTGTTAGTTACCACCTGGGTGCTGGGATTTGAACCCAGGTCCTCTTCAAGAACAGCCAGTGCTCTTAACCACTGAGCCATCTCCAAGCACCAAATTAAAAATATTCTTAAGCCTCTGTTGAGGCCATTTCTGTGTTGGATTGTGACCCAGAAGATGTTCCTCTGACCTTGTGATGACAAGCCATGGACCCACCTCCTTCCCATGCTCTGCAAAGAAGCCACTCCCCTTCCCTCTTCCAGCCAATCAGTTAACTATAACTGCTTGCAGGGGAGAGGCTAAGGGTATGAAGCTGGGGAAACCACAAGGCTGGCCCCTTGCCATTTTGTAAGGCTGCCCTGAACCACAGGATTTATGTCTGGGTGTGGACTTTTCGCATCAGCTGTGAATTGCGGGGTGCCCGCTTGTCCGTAACTAAATCTGCACCCCAAGCTGTTAGCAAGTCCAATAAACTCGTTAAGATTCTTCAAACAGGGATTTGGAGAACTTTTTCCTCAGGTTGTCACAGGACCATGGGAGGAGGGAATTGGACGCCATGTGCACCTCCCAGCAGAGAATTTGACTTACACTTGGTGTAGCCCCGCAGATACGACAAAGCTGAGAATGAGTTTTGGAAGAGCATTGATGATGACCCTGATACAGGGAATGAGACCAACAACTGAAGTGGGGTGAGGGGAGAGTGTGGGCTGAGGAAATGTTAACCTGGTTGGCCATTCCCATAGGCTTGGTGGGCATGGCTGCAGTGGCATGGTTAATGCAATGGACAGTGTGATATGTGACTAAGGTGAGGCTTTCTAAACAGTCGAGGTCAATGGGAGAGATCCCAGGGTGGCAGCCATCTTATACATGGTATGGGGTGGCACACCTGCTTGACCGGTGGGGACTGCCATGTGAGTATGGAAAGGCCCTGAAAACAGCAGAAGGTCTGGAACAGATTCTGCAATCTCTGGGAGTAGTACACCAGGGACAGAAATGCCAAAAAGCAGTGGCAGAGGTTGCTTGGCCACTGCTATTGATAATAAGAAATCTGTCCCAGAAAAAGGCCTTAGCCAGAAGGGAAACTGAAGGTGTTAGAGAGGAATTAGAACAGGAGAGGGATATGAGGCTGGCCTCTTTGGTACTGGTCTCTGACCTTGCTAGTAAATTAGATAAGAGAGAAAAGGAGATGGAGGTGTTGCATGCTTTTTTTTATGTCTAGGAGGTCAAAAGGGAAAATAAACCCAGATCAGAATGATAATAAAAGGCCCATCCTGGGATCCTAAAACCTGGAACACCTGGGAAGAGTCAGGCAGTGAGGAAGAAAGAAGTGACTTAGAGATAGTGGGAGATGCTCCTCAGGTCCGACCTCTAATTCAAGGAAAGGGAAAATCCATGGTCCAATATGCAGATGGAGGTCTTAACAATAGCCCTGTGCAGGAGACCATGGTAATCAGAGAGTACTCAGCACCAGAACTATTAGAACTGGGAAAGACATTTAAACATGCTATGAAGGAGCCTGTGGCAACCTGGCTTGTGAGGCTATGGGATATGGGGGCAGATGGAATCATTTTAAGTTCTACAGAAGCAGAGAAGTTAAGCAACATAACTACTCATCCCTTTTTGAGACAAAGACTTCACAATTTAAGGCACATGAGGGAAATCAGCCAATGATGGATGGGCTCATACAAGCCATTTGGGATATGTGGGTATCTCCAGCTGAGATTCCCATGAATATTAGAGATTGGAAAACCATTGAGGAAGGACAGCCTCTGTTGAGGGAAATGGATATGAGGGAAGCTGTATTTGTTGCTCAGTTCATGGGCCCAGACAGAACTGTGTTTACAGGAGACTTAAGAAAGAAACTGATTCAGCAAGGCCCACAAGACTGGTATGGAGCTTTGGTGGCAGTGCTAAGCCCCATGGTTGGGGTGTCCTGTATGAGGCTGCCGAGGCTCTGGCAGATTTAAATGATTTAGACCAACATACTAACAGGGTTTGAAAGGTGCTGAAGAGAGTAGATACAAGGGAAAAGAGCCGGAACTCAGCAAAGTGGCCCCTCTGTGTCTCCCGAGCACAGATGTGGGTGGATCTGTGCAGAGCAAGAGTTGCTAGGGACAAGATAGACGAGCAGCCAAACATTGTGCTGGTGAGTCTATGGAGGGCTTTAAGACCTGACCAACAATTTACCACAGAAGTAAGAGAAACAGGGGACCAGGAAGTGCAGGTAATGCCAACTGCGGCCCCTGCTCGAGAGGAAGGCAGCCTCATTGGATGGGACCCCCTCAACCACTCCCTTGAATGGGTGACCAAGGTGGCCCACAGGTGAGGGCCATACTGGGTGACTGGAGGCCATATGCCGAACTGAGGATTTATTGGTCCCCCACTAATACACAAAACATGTGGACTCTAGTGGATACTGGGGCAGAGTGTACACTAATTCACAGCAATCCCCAAAAACTTCAGGGCCAGTGGATAGCAGTGGATGGGTATATAGATAAAACCATACAAGTAAAGCAAACTAGACTCATTCTGGGAGAGGGCAATTATCCCCGCCCAGGAGTACAAGGTGTGCATCTCTCCCCTTAAAGAGAACATTTTAGGGGTGGATGCCCTGCTGGATCACACTCTACATACTACCGTGGAAGAGTTTCGGCTGAGGGTGCAAACAGTAAAGGTGATTACTCGGGAGTGGGCAAGATGGGAGCCAGTCAAATTGCCCACCCCACAGAGGGTGGTGAATAGCAAAGAGTACTGGCTGCCAGGGAGTTGAGATGAAATTACTGAAACCATCCATGAGCTTGAGTGAATGGAAGTTATCTGCCCAGCCGATATCCCTTTCAATAGCCCCGTCTGGCCTATCAGGAAGCCAGATGGCTCCTGGAGAATGGCTGTAGATTACTGGGAGTTAAATAAGATGATGCCTCCCATTCATGCAGCAGTGCCCAGCTAACTGATCAGCTGGTGCAGGAAATGGGGGTCCATCCATGCTGTAGTGGATCTTGATATTTAGTATTTCCCTAGCTGCTGAATCCCAAGACCAATTCATATTCATGTGTAACAGATGACAATGGCCCTTCAGAGTACTTCCCCCAAGGTTACCTCCACAGCCCCATGGTTTGTCATGGGATGGTGGCCTGGGACCCAGCCCTGTTATCCTGCCCTCCTTCTGTAAGGAGGTTCCACTACATAGATGACATAATGCTAACTTTTGAGTGTCTTACAGATTTGGAAGCTCATTTGGGGAACATGCAAGTGCACCTGAAGGAGCGAGGATGGAATCAACCCACAGATGGTACAAGGTTCTGATACAGCAATAAAATTCTTAGGAGTTTTATGGTCAGGCAGAATGTGCATGATACCCAGTGCGGTGGTTGAGAAAATCTTACAACAACCCATACCAATAAATGCTAAACAGTTACAGGTATTTTTCGGACTTCTCAGGTATTGGCAAATTTTTATACCTCACCTTGTTCAGGTTACCCACCCCCTGTATAATCTAATAAATAGAGGTGCTACATGGGGTTGGGATGTAAGGGCCCAAGAGGCTTTTGAGCAGGCCAATATACTGGTTGGGCAAGCTAAGCAGCTGTGTGCCCTAATATCTTGGTGTCCCTTCCTCTTGGAAGTCACCAGGAGCCCTGAGGGTTATGGGTGGGGCTTGTGGCAACAACAACTAGAACAGATGGTCCCAATTGGGTTCTGGTCCCAATCATGCGAAGGGGCTGAGTTCTGGTACACGGCACTAGAACAGGAACTGCTGGCTGTGTACAAAGCATTGCAACAGGTAGAATCCATTATGGGCCCCACCCCCATTACTCTACAAATTGCATATCCCATAAAAGGATGGGTGGAGGGCCTGTTAACTAAGCCCCTGTCAGGGCTGTCCCAAAACCAAATGCTGCGAAGATGGCATGCATATTTGCAACAGTGAGGGGTGGTGTCAGCAAGCCCTATCACTAAGCCATGCAAGCAGTACTAGGACTGGTGTCATTTCAAGGCACAGAGCCTCTCCCTCTGCCTCCTATAGTTGACCCTCCAGCAAGACCTGACTGAGTGCTAGAAGGGGCTCCCCCAATTCTGGCTGATGCCTGGTATACTGATGGCACTAGCAGGGGTGCAAGACAAGAATGGGTAGCAGTGGCAATGCAGATGAACACCGACACCATGTGGCTAGAAAGGAGATAAGGAGAGAGCAGTCAAGGGGCTGAATTAAGAGCTGTATGGTTAGTAATAACATGAGCACCTTGGCCAATAATGGGCTGTGTTCAAGGGCTTAACATTATGGATGGTTCAGTGGGAGAAAGAAAACTGGCAGGTGATGGGTCGGCCCCTATGGGGAAAACAAATGTGGAAGGACATATATAATAAAATGCAGGAGGAGCTAGTGCCCCTGGTAGTTTACCATATGGCTGCTCACCGAGGTGAGGGCTATCTACCCTCAGGTTCCCCTAGAAGCAGCTCACTGGATTCATATCAAATCAGGCTTCAGAGGAGCTGACACAGGATGGAGAATAGCCAAGGCAGCCAGCATTCTGGTAAAATATGCTGACATCCAACAGGCTTTCCAGGCCTGTGAGGTGTATTCCCAGTTATGGCCCTGAAGGATGGACGCCATGATGGGACACACGCAGAAGGCAGCTTCCCCTGTGAGAGACTGGCAAGTAGATTGTATAGGGCCCCTGCCAGTCAGTGAGGGGTGGGTGTAAATATGCTCTCACTTGTGTGGACACTGCCACAGGCCTTTCCTTGCAAGAGAGTGATGAGCAAAGCTACTATTAAGGGGCTTACTGAACTTAGTGTCATGTATGGGTGCCCAAGGCAAATTGATAGCAACAGAGGCACTCATTTCACAGGTACAGATATGCAAGCTTGGGCTGAGGATAATCAGGTTTAATGGTATTTCCACCTTCCATACAACCCTACAGGAACAGGGTTAATTGAAAGAAAAGATGGGTTGCTAAAGGAACAGTTGAAAGCCTTAAGCCCAGAAGGAATGCTAATGCAGTGGAAAAAGGCCCTTCCAGAAGCCATAAGGTTGCTAAATGAAAATCCAAGTACCAGGGATGGGTTGCTGCCCTATGAGCAGTTGGCCAAAGGTACCCCAGAGGTCCCCAAAACTATAAAGGCGATTGTCAGTAATGTTGGTTGCACACCTGAAGTGGACGGTAAGACCCTATTGCTGAAGGAAGGACCCCACGTGCTGCACTCTCAACATGCAAAGCAAGATGTTCCTGCTGGTGCAATGGTGGCTCATCTAGTGTATGTACAACCAGCTAATTATTGATTGGACCTAATGCCTGCTCCTAGGGATGGAACACACACCTGGTATTGTAGACCAGGCCAACCCCCTGTGGAGGGAGAGATTGTAAGTCCCAGTGGAGAAGCCACTGCAATTGTATTGTTAGATGGATGTGACGCACCAACTAAAGTACCATCCAAGCATTTGTGTTTACGTCCATGAGCTATTATTGCAGTTACTGTTTGCATGTCCTTGCTTCTTGCTATTTGTGTTTTTATAGTAGGTGGAATGCCACTAAATTGAGCCATCAGCCCATGATAAACAGAGGATGCAGAGACTTGTAGAGTTCAGTGCCCTATTACAATGGGAGAAAGGTTGCCCCATCCCCTCTGAGGCTGGGGGATATTCCTGGAAGAGGTGGGCAGAAAGCTTGTGAGAGCCAGAGGAAGGGGTGGAGAGTGTGACCCGGAAGATGTTCCTCTGACCCTGTGATGACAAGCCATGGAACCACCTCCTTCCCACACTCTGCAAAGAAGCCACTCCCCTTCCCTCTTCCAGCCCTTTGGTTGACCATAGCCATTTGCAGGGGAGGGGTTAAGGGTATAAAAGCTGGGAAAACCACGAGGCTGGCCCTTCACCATTTTGTAAGGCTGTCTGGAGCCACAGGATTTATGTCTGGGTGTGGACTTTTGGCATCAGCTGTGGGAGGGCACCCACTTGTCTGTAAGTAAACCTGCACCCCAAGCTCAGTTAGCAAGTCCAGTAAACTCGTTAAGATTCTTCAAACTGGGGTTTGGAGAATATTTTCCTCAGGCTGTCACAGGGACCTTGGGAGGAGGGAATTGGATGTCATGTGCACCTCACAGCAGTGAATTTGACTTACATGGGTGGAGAAAGCCTTTCCAATATAGCATATCTAGGCCGAGCTTGCAGATGTTCTTGCTATTGCTTGGCTTTGCCATTAATAACTCCACTGATGGCCCCATGCAAGCAGTATAAAGTCAAGCTTCAGTGAACTGTGATGACTTCTTCTAAGCCATGCCAAATTCCTGAGCTCAGAGTGGTCAACATTTATTAGCTGGCATGGCTTTGACTACTAGGATGAGTCATGAAGCCCATGGAAGTCACCGAAGCCTCAGTATGCAAATGTCCTGACTTGTTGTCTCCAACGGACCAAGCATCATCTCTTGAAAAAGCCATCTAAAGCTGAGTCCACACAGCTAATGACTTATGGTGAAGTTTAAGCATGTAAAAGTATCTATATCAACCTGTATAACCTGCTCAAAGCACCCAGATTCAACTGATTTCCAAACACAAATGGCCTAAATATACCATGCTAAGCTTTCACTCAGAAGTGTTTTATTCATATTTGTTTTGTTTTCTTTCCCATGTCTTCATTTTTTCTGGGCCATCCACCCAACATGGGGAACTATAGATAGGCCAATGAGTAGAATAACTTTTCTTCTGCTTAGTTATGAAAATACCTAGAAATTTATCACAGGAATGAAAGGTAGAAGCAAAAGGAACATCATCTACACAAATAAAATCAAGGTGGAAACATGGTTTAAAATGGACATGTCTGTAGCAAGATGGCCCTCATCAGAAAGTTCCAGAATCATCTTCCAATCATAGGCAAGGTTGGGTGAGACCTGCTTCACCAGGTAGGATTGCCACACAGGTAAGTGACAAGAGTCACTTAGGGACTCCTCTGACTGTAACCATCTCATCTCCAAGAGGAAAAAAGGAAAGCATACTCAGGTGTTCTCCTTAGCCCCCAATCATTTCAGCCACTCCACATCTGATAGTGCTGAGCAAACGCAAAGGGACACACTGGTGTGGAGAGAGCATCGCTCCTTCATGGCTTTTATGGAATTATAATGTGTCCACACTCTGCACCAAAGTCTAAAATTGAGCCCACATTAGCTTTTTTCAATATGTATTATTATTGAATTTTTGTACATTTCATACATTTTAAAAAATGTTTTTAAATGATAAATTTTGCTTTAGTAACACATATACAAGACATATATTATAAGCCAGTGATGTTTGCTATTTTACAAAACACAGTTACCAGGAGGGTACAAATGTTCCTGATGGCTGACCTACATACTCTCAACACTGATATAGCCTGGGCAGTAGAGCATTGGAGTAAAACCCCAGAGGCCAGTTTCAGTTGCCAGATGTCTTGGTCAAGTGGGGCACACAGGTTAGGAACCTCTGTTGGGAAACCAGAAAAGATTTACTAATACACACTCTCGAAAAAATAAGAACGTTGAGACTGACATGTCCATATTTCATGCTAAAAAGAACAGATGCATTCTGGGAGATAAGGCCGTGGACTTCTATTCCCTCATGACATCTTTGGTGGCCTTGGGTCCTTCAATACTTCTTTCATTGAGCTGTCCTTCATCTTAATCGTATTTAGACCAGTCCGCTATCTGTACCACCCATACCCCTGCTGGATTTTATGAATTCTTTTATGTATATTAAAGCTTATTCCTCAGTGTGAGTTCATCCACTAGAGCCTGATCAGCCTCTCTAGCATCACTCCCTTAAAAAAGATCAATTCACCGTGCGTGGTGGCACATGCCTTTAATCCCATCACTCAGGAGGCAGAGGAAGGTGGATCTCTGTGAGTTCAAGGCCAGCCTGGTCTACATAGTGAGTTCCAGGACAGCTGGGGCTACAGGGAGACCCTGTCTCAAAAAGATACATAGACACACAGACACACACATACACACACACACATACACACACACACACACACACACACACACACAAAGATCAACTCTCCCTCACTCAGCAGTGATCATCTCTCAATGGTACAGCTAAGGTTGGGGCCTCCTGCCCTTTTGCACAGTTCTGTGCTGGGTTTTTGTCTGGTTTGAATTTTCATGAGTCTTGTGCATAATGTCACTGTTGCTGTAAGTTCATATGAGCAAATTTGAAAATTTTGTTTCCATGTGCGTCGTCATTCACCACCTCTGGCTCTTATAGTCCAAATTCACATTCTTATTTCCCATGTATTTATCTAAATCTATGTATTTGAATAAAGCTCCAATCGTTAGAATTTATATTCTCCTGTCTTCATAATAGATGGGAAAGCCACTTGATTTTCCCAAGCTCTGATGCAACCCACTTAGCACTCTATGGTTTTTCCCCTTGGTATTGATCTACTGAAGATCCCCTGCATCTCTGCACTGTCAAGTCAGTATGCTTGTATTCACACCGATTCTTCAGTCAGAATTATGACTTCCTGGACTCCATCTATTTGAATCATATTCATCTTACCAAGCCTAGACACAATCTCCATCTTTTAGGGCACATTCTTTAAGATATTTAACATTTCAGTGTGATGCTCTTTCCTATCTGTGATTCCCCTGGCACGATGAAATACCAATACTGAACCTAATGTCTTCTATGATTTACATTTGTCTTTGTATTTGTTACTCTAAGATGCTAAGGAGCCAGGATTGTGCTGTTCCTCCATGCTGAACACCCACAGTGCCTTGCGATTCGTTCCTCAACTTAGGACTCTAATAATGCATTTTAGACTGGGTTAGTTGCTCCAGTCTATGGAATCTAGAGGAAAGTCCTTTGCTTAGAAATCTGTTCTAAACAGGATACTTCATATCACACAGAAAGAAACATAGTTCTAGTTTAAGTAGAAGAG
Organism: Nannospalax galili; assembly: GCF_000622305.1. Classification (NCBI taxonomy): domain Eukaryota; kingdom Metazoa; phylum Chordata; class Mammalia; order Rodentia; family Spalacidae; genus Nannospalax; species Nannospalax galili. Next base: position 8,173,010 of record NW_008331789.1, read on the forward strand.
GCAAGTGTTAAAGGGCCCCAGAAGGCTGCAAGGACTGGCAGTCTACCTCATAAACAACGGCAGTCATGCTTTCTGACCCCAAAGAGGGATACCCATCCTTTTGTCCTCTTGTCTCCATTTGCTTTGAACTCTTTTGTGGTTTTTAAAAAAATTAATCTATGCAAAAACATATTACAGAATTCCAATCATGAGTTAAATTTACAGAAAGAATGGTAGGACATTTAATCCCAGTTGTTCAAAAGAGGGTCTGACTCACTGGGTTTGGTAAATGTGCCTCATTCTGAAATGAACTCTTTACAGAGGCAAAAATTTTCTAGATTGAGTTGTTTAGGATCAACTCCCCTATACCTTAGCAAACACACAATGAAAAAATATTACAGGATAGCTTTCTATAAGAAAGACATGGTTTTTATTATTGTTTTGTTTTGTTTTGTTTTTTGAGACAGGGTCTCCCTGTAGCCCCAGGTAGCCTGGAACCACCTGTGTACACCAGGGTGGCCTTGATCTCATAGATCTGCCTGCCTCTGCTGGGACTAAAGGTACACACGTCAGCTTGCTGGATTCATTTTAATCTTCTTTCATTTTCCCATCCTTTCTTTTTCCCTCCCTGCCACCTTCCTCCTCCTCTTTTAGTCCTGTTAGAAGTGGATCCTTGGGCCTTGCAAATTCCAGTTAAACATTTTACTACTCAGTTATATAACAAACAAATTTCAAATCACATCAGAAAGCATTCCTTTTAAGGACTATAACAAATGAGATACCCTAACTTAAACACATCAGAAAATATAAACTTCCTGAATAAATTTTAAATCTTTCAAGCTCCTTTCTGTATATATTTCTCAGTGCTTTATATATTTAACATTAAATTATCTTGAAAAAGTAGTAGGAATTTGGGGTATGAATGCATACACTAATGATGGAAGGCTCAAGAAAACCTTTTGAAATACAATGGAAGCTAACAGTGATGTGAGTGTTAGCAGACAGACATTTGAAAACGAACAGATGGTAATCACTTTGGGAGACAGCGGTATCTGTGCTGCCTTCATTGTGGCCTCTAGACTTTTGAAATCTATTTGGCCCAAGAGTCTTTGATATATGTTTTTCAAAGCTCACAGAACCAGGAGACTTCAAGAGAAAGCATGCACATACACCAGCTCTAAGCACACTGATGTTTAAACAATGCATCTTCTTCTCCTTGTTGCTGTATAACTCTGACATCTATTGCATTGCGGAGGAACATGACTTGAAGAACAACTTAGCCAGTCAAAGTTTTTCCACAAAAAAAGTTTGTTCTGCCCACACCAGGTAAATGGCTGCCATTACTGTGTAAAGCAAGAAGAATGTGTTTTAAGAGTGTCCTCTGCTGAGTGGCAACCTGGCCTAAAAATCCTTTAAAATATGTGGGCTCACCTAGGAAACCACACAGTGAAGACAAAGCAGCTCTAAATTAATTCCACATCACGATTTATCTGGCTACCACGAGCTACTGTTCCTCGTGTTCATTAACCTTGGTTCTTTAAGCATCTGCCCCATCTCAATTCAGCGCTGTAGGACAACTCCGCTGTCTTTGTGCCATAGTTCTTCAGGCTCGTCTGACTCCTTTCATGATTATGACAATTGTTTAATGTGAAGAAATGTTGGGGACTCCAGTTAAAAACAGTTTGCCTTGAATGAAACGTTATTCACACTTGAAGTGAAATAAACTGCACTGTTCTGTGTGTATATGCATTTGTGATGTAACCATGTATCGCAGGTACACATGTGTGGATGTGTGGGGGGCTAGGGGTTGACATCAAGTGTTTTCCTTGTTTTCCATTTTATTTATTAAGATAGAGTCTTTTACTGAGCTTGGAGCTCACCAAATTGGCTGTCCTGACTGTCAAAGGAGCTAGAAGGACCTACCTGTTTCCATCTCCTCATAACTGGGATCACAGGCAAACATTGCATATTTGGCTGTTTTCACATGGGCCTGGGTATCTACATGCAGGTCCTCATGCTTGATGGACAAGCACTTTACTGACTGAGTCATCACTACACTTACATAAATATTCTACATTTTAAAATTGATAATTTACAAAAACATAATTTCCTAGTTATTTTAATTAGTTGAAAACTTACATATAGGAACACTGAAAAGATTAAGATATAGAATGCCCATGACTCTGAACTTGGTGATGCTCCTGAAAATATTGTTTGGTGCATAATAGAATTGCTAGATATTAATATACATTGCAAGTTAGGAATGGACTTTGTGGTCAAAGAAGTCAGAGGAGCTGTTGGATTATATGAAGCCAGCGATATTGCTAAGTATAATCTTTCTAAAATTTTAATATGTTTATATGGTTTGAAGAGATCAGTAAGAAGCAAAGTAATCTGTGTTTTCAGATTTAGCAAAATAGAAAAACCATTGCATGGGTGAATCTTCTACCACTGGTTCCACAGACTTACGAAGGGATGCGCTGTGCAATACTAGCTATCTTCTTTTTAAAATGATATGCCACCTACCATTTATTCTCAATTTCATTCTTTATAAATCTTTATAATTGCTAGTGGGATGCTAGTTACTGACAATGTATTATATAAAGTGATTTCAATGCAATTTTTTCACGTCCATACCCTGTAACATTCTGGTCACTATTGGTGTGGACAGTTTCTAACATGTGACAAGTGACTTCTAGTTGAACTCACATCTTTAAATGTACTGCTTCTAAAGGTTTGATTATTTATAAATGACAAATAAAAACAATGCTCAAGAGTATTTGGGGAACAAAAATTGGACTTTTTAGGCTAGGTGTGGTGGCGCATGCCTTTAATCCCAGCACTCGGGAGGCAGAGTCAGGCAGATTTCTGTGAGTTCAAGGCCAGTCTGGTCTACAAAGTGAGTTCCAGGACAGTTGAGGCTACAGGGAGACCCTGTCTCAAAAAGACCAAACAAATTGGACTTTTTGCACTTTAAAAAGAGAACATAGAGCTGGAGAGATGGCTCAGCGGCTAAGAGCACGTCTAGCTCTTGCAGAGGCCTTGAGGTTCGATTCACAGCATCCACGTGGTGGTAAGCAACCATCTGTAACTCCAGTTCCAGGGAAATTTGATGCCCTCTTATGACCTCCACAGGCAATACACTCATACACATAAAATAAAAATAACAAAGTGTTTTTGAAAAGAGGATATAAATTGGATGGTTAGGGAAGTGGGTGGTGACTCTGAAAGGAAATGTGGGAAATGGGTTCTATGTTATCAAATACAGTGTATTAGAGTCCCAAAGAATTAATAAGAAATATATATATATGTACATATACATATGTATGAGAGACCGAGATGGCATGCCTTAGGGCAAGATGTATCTGAAACTTTTAAGACCAGACCACAGTCTCTGCTGAAGGGAAAGTTCTCATAACCCAGTCACGTGGAACTGTACATGAATAGCAGGAAGAAGTTAGCTTGATTAAAAGTTTATAATGTTCCTTGCTCTGAGGGAGAACATCTTGGTCAACAGCAATTAGACTGCTTCCTTGTTCTAAACAAACAAATCTCAGCTCACACTACCAAAAATTGGCTGGGTTAAATGTTTGCTCCTGGATTAAAAGCTAAAAGTTTACTATTTTCTTTGTTCAAGTAACCCTGAGTAAAGTTTGAACATCCTGCTTTGCACACAACCCTTAGCTGGCACTAACTAAAAGTTATATGTCCTGTTTTTTTATTTTATTTTATTGTACCTTGAAGCTCTGTGTCAAATTACCAAAACTGCACATAACTGCCAGATTCTGTCCCTGTATATAAATTGCTGGGTTTCCAATTAAAACAATTTACTGCACAGACACGAATCCCAGAGTCCGATTCTGTACCACCAAACTCACCTCCTGGAGTGAGGCCCTCACAATATTTAATGATCAAATTGACTAGGGAGTTGATCTTCTTTCAGGGAATGACTCTAGATAGACTGAGTAGACTCCAGAGGATGAACATGCAGTGAGGATACAGATGCTTGACTGAACTGGTCTTAACATGTGTGACAGAATGTATGAAATCTGGGGTGGAATCTTCTGAGGTTGCTGATAGAAGACAGGATCCAAATTTAATTAAAACCTATTATACGAAATGCACAAAACTCAATAAAAAGACACATAAAAGGAATATTTATCTCCTCAAATATTGACCATTTCATGTGTTGAAAGTGTTTGAGATCTTGTTCTTTGTCTATTTAACTATTCGGCAAATTATTGCTAATTATGGTCCTTATGCTGTGTGAATGTTCATCCAGGTGCCCTCCACCATCCTGAGTGAAACTTAGAGCACATTGATTAATTTGCCCCCCTCCTCATCGACCTCCAACACAGCCTTTGGCTTTGTTAACACCATTCTGATATGCTATTGGACTCACACACACTCAGATGAGGCAGCATTCCTCCCTGTGACTGACTTATTTCACTTAACATGTGTGGATTCATTCAGACTGCCACAGAGATAAAATTCCATGTCTCTCTAAGAATGGAAAGGCTGAAAGCTTTAGAGTATGTGTGTGTGTGTGTGTGTGTGTGTGTGTGTGTGTGTGTGTGTGTGTTTTCCACTTTAAATCTATGTATCTATTGGTATATATTTTCAGATGGTTTTGCTACCACTAGACCTACCTTTCAAGATAAACTAAAATACGTTGTGTTAAGTCACTGTCTACCACCTTTTGGTGAGAGGACCATGGATTGTGTTAATGTGTTTCTGGCTGCAATCCTTTCAGCCCATAAATGTAGCATTGTTTAAAATGCCAGTGCCTGTAATGAAAAAGTCTAATTCCATATAAATCAACCTAAGGGCAAATTAGGGCGAATGACTGAACAGAACAGCGGGTTGCCAACTGCAAATCCTGTGAATTGTCTCCTACTCCATGAGCTTTTATTGAAAATTTCTCTGAAAAACTTACTGCAGATTCTCATTGTTATCTGTGAATGTCTGAGGCATATTTATCACCAGAGGAGACAACTTTTAAAGCTGAGAAGTAAATTCAACACGAAGCCCTAAATCTCAGGCTTTCTGTGATGCCGTATTTCAGCTTCTTGGGGAAACAAATTCTGATATAATACAGAACACTGAAACTATGCACTGTCTCTTATCACATGGAGTAGTGTTCTTTCTGATACTTTGCACGCACACAGATACATACACACTCACATACAGGTATGTTTCATATGCATGAACACACAAGCACTTACCTGTGTGACACACTGGGTGCCAATCTTCTGACAGAATTAATGTTCAGAACATAAATACAATAATAAGCAAGAAATTAAAAAATGTTCTCTTATACATTCTTTCTTGGAAATCTCAGATAATGTGTTTCATTTTGTTTCTGTGATGATTACTGTCGAGTTGTTCCTTTTCCCCAAATCCCATGGATTGCCTGTCTTTCTGCTGACCATCATCTTTGCTTAAGTCTGTTTGACTTACATTCAATCTGGCATTAAAAATGGTTCATTTTTTCCCATTCCCTACCACTTCCACCCACTCCATCTTAAACCACATTTCCTTGGCTCCTGGTATATCTGGATTGTTAAATGCAATCTTCAAGATGCCCTGAAAATAAACAGAAACTCGATATAACAAGATTTATTTTGACCCAGACATTTCATTTAATGGATATTACTTATAATTCTTTTCTGAAAAATGTATTAGCACAATAGCTGTATGACTGCTGTATGGCAGTTTCCTCCAATTGGAACATTGCCTCCAGAAGGGAGGGGGAGACTCATGACACACAGGAGGTAAATGAAATGGCACGTGCCTGAGAAAACAGAAACAGGAAATTCTCAAGGACCCCTTGCCCTTCTCCACAGTATGAAAAGTAGCAAACAACCATTTAGGCTGGAACTCTGACCAGCCTAAATGCAGAAGTCTCCCACTGTCCAGCTGTCTGTAAGAGGTACAGAATGTTCCAGGGTTGCAGCACTGATGAATCACCACCAGTACTGGGGTGGGTTTTTCAGTGATGCAGGTGCTGTTGAGTCATCTCTGCTCCTTGTACATGGTCCCTCACCCGTATTCCTGTTAGTAATCCCAACAAAAACTTATTAGTCCACTGTGTTGCATATTCATGGGTTCCCTTTCTGGAGTGAATAGATTTTGTGCACGTGTGCGTGCATGTGTGTGTGTGTGTGTGTGTGTGTGTGTGTGTGTGTTTCCCATGGAAATATGTCATTTAACAATGATCTTGGAACAATCGTGTAACCATTTATGCATCACAGGGTAAGAATAAAGAGATGTCTTAATCCCATGAATTAACTGGGAGAAATCTGCCATGTGACAACTATGGAAATAACACCCATGAACAAGAAGTGGGTTATCACCAGAAACCAGATTGGCTACACTTTGGCTCTGGACTTCTTGGCATCTACAATTGCAAGAGAAAACACAATTTACGAACCACACTGTCAATGATAATCTGTTACAGCAGTCACCACAAATTAAGACAAGCATTAATGTTTTGATTCATGAACTCACTTAGTGACCAACTCAGTGAAGGGCTCTATACTACATTTCAACCTTGAAATTCAGACATGCCCTAAATCTTGTTTTCAGATGAAATTAACAGTGATGGTACAAACTATAGGAGGCAGCTATGTGCTTATAAATGAGTCGTTACTCCACACTATGCTGAAGATAATATCATGTACCAGGTGCTTACAAACTGATTGTTATTGTACTTTAATTGGTGTTAATAGTCTGGTTCTGTGCCCAATTAAAAATATTTTATTTATTATTTTTATTTCCCGTGTATGAGTTTATTTTCTGCATGTATGTAAGTGCACCCATGTCATGCAATGTCCACAGAGGTCAGAAGAGGGCATAGAATCTCCTGGAACTGGAGTTACATGCAGTTGTTAGCTGCCATGTGGGTGCTGTGAACCAAAGTCTGGTCCTCTTCAAGAACAACCAGTACTCTTAACCTCTGAATCATCCCTCCAGCACCTCTGTGCTCAATTTTGTCTAATTATAAGCAATGTGTCCCTTCTATATTTTTCTAAGTAGTTAAATCACTATGACACATTCTTACAGAGGTATATCACTCTGTCCCCATAGATTCCAATATTCAGCACTTAATGAATAGACTGTCTTAATATATTGATGTGGAAATTATTCATTTTAGGCTCTTTCAAAACCCTGAAGACAGTGGGCTATCAGAATGTAACTGGCACCTTATTTTCAGATGAAGCCCAAACACAGTACAATATTCACCTCATTTCTTTCTTAGGAATTTTGATTATTTTTCAAATACTAGTTTATATTTGTTTGAATCCTCAAGAAGTTTTCAAAAATAGCTTCTGTATAGAAAAGAAATTAATTGAACAACAAATAGTTCTCACCAGGAACAGCATCACAACTTCAAGATTCATGAACTCACCAATTCAATAACCTCATTCAGGGAAAAGGTTTCCAGGCCAGTTCCAGCTCCATTGCTCCAAGTCCTGTGTCTAAAGTATGTCCTGTCTTCAGCAGTAGGGTCTATCTTCAAGTTCTTGGAGGTAATCAAGGGCTGTGGCAATAGCCTGCATTATTTTGGGGGGTCTCTTGGACTATCCTGACTGACAACTGGAGGGGAGGTTTTCCTGTCTGGCACTGTGTCCTTTTTATTTTATTTTATTTTTCATTTCCCACTCAAATCCAGACCCCCTCCCTGTCCATGCCTCCCCCTATTCTCCCACCGAACCCTCTGCACTCTGCCATACATACCGAGTCCTATTCATCCAGGTGTTTATTCCCAAATGTCTTTCAGTGTAAATGCACCCACTAGAGTCTAGTCATCCAGTAGTCGTATGTAAGTCATACTCTCCCTCACCCAGCGGAAATTAGTCTCAAATAGTTCTGTATCTAGTGCTGGCCAGCCACCTATTTCTTATCTCCCCTTTGGGCACTTGTTTAGTTGAGCTGACATGGGTCCCACACTTGACACCACCACTGTCACAGGCTCACATGAGCAAGGCTCCAGTGGCCTGGAAGCCTCCACCTCCCTGTGTTCATGAACCAGCCCTGGCTCTTACAATCTTTCTGCCTCATCTTCTGCAATGGTCCCTGAACTGTGGGTGGGTGAGGGTTTGTGTAAGAGTCCCACCCTATACTCTACAGCCTCTTACTTTCCAAAACTTGGCCAGTTGTGGCCTTCTGAGTGTATCGCATTCTGCTTTACAAGGAGACCTCACTGGTAAGAGTTAAGGGGTGCACTAGTCCTCTCTCTACCCCTTGTTCCTCTATGTTCCATGAGCCTTAGATGTAGAGATTCAACTGCAGGTGTGTTACCTGGTACTGGGCATCTCCCAGGTGTATGTTCTCTGTTCAGCCAGATGTGCAACTCTGCAGTAGCCTCCATCTGCTGCAAAAAGAAGCTTCTTTGATGAGTGCTGTGCAACGTTTGTTGCTCTAAGTGGTCTCTTCGATCTGACACTGTATTCCCTACCAAGCAGCTCCTAGGTATACATATGCATTAATGTTCAGACACTCTACATGCATTTCTCATAGGGTTTCTAGAGCATTATTTTGCCCTCTAGTTTTCCTAACCTCCCAAGATTCACTCATCTCTTCCTTTTTATACAGCCTTCAGGTATATACATACAGTCATGTTCAGATATTTCATGTGCATTTTCTGGGGGTGGGGAGGTTGAGTTAGTTCATTTCTCTTTGGCTTTATTTACCTCTTCTCTCTCCCTGTATAATTTCCCTCCTCCCTTCCCAGTTAAAGTGCCCCCATTTTCTCCTTGATAACACCTGTCTCCTACTACCTTCCCTTTCTTTACCCCCATGGTTCCCTGTACTCCTTCACTCTTCAGTTTCCTGTTGAGCACTCCATTTTCCCGTCTCCCCCTTTTAACATCTGTTTTTACTACTCCCCTCTCTTGGGCTCTTTCTTTTCCTTTACCTCCCTGCTTCCTTTCTGTTTTCCTGGAATCTGCTGCTATGTCAGGATGTATACTCACATATAAGGGACTGGTGCTATGACCTGGAAATGAGGAAGAACATATGTCTACTGCTTTTCTGAGTCTGTGTCACTTCACTTAGTAGGACAGATTCTAGTTCCATCCATTTATCTGCAAATTTCATAATTTCACCTCTTCTCACTGCTGAGCACAACTCCATTGTATAAATGTATTACATTTTCATTATCCATTCATCAACTGAGGGACATTTATATTGTTTTCATTTCTTAGCTACTGTGAAGAGTAACAACAAACATGGATGTACAAGTATGTCTATAGTAGGGTAAGTCCTTTGAGTATATGCCAAGGAGTTGTATAACCAGATCATGTGGTAAGCTCATTTTGGGGGTTGTTTTTTGTTTTTGTTTTCGTTTTTGGTCTTTTTGAGACAGAATCTCCATGTAGACCCAGCTGGTCTGGAACTCACTATGCAGACCAGGCTGGCCTTGAACTCACAGAGCTCTGCCTGCCTCCACCTCCAGAAGGCTGGGATTAAAGGCATGTGCTACCATGCCCCACTCTCAGGTCTTTCCATAATAGTTGCAGGAGGCTGCAATCCCACCAGCAGTAAGTGAGCACTCCCCTTTCTCCATTCTATAAAGCTTTTGTTGTCTTTTGTTCTCTTGATCTTAGCTTGCTTGTTATTGGTTTGTAGAAAGTCCACTGACTTTTGTAAGTTAATTTTGTAACCTGCCACTTTGCTGAAAGCACTGATCATTTCTAGCAGTATTGAGCAACTCTAGGTGGAATTTTTGGGATCCCTTATGTAAAATACCATATCATCTACAAACAGTGATAACGAAACCTCTTCTTTTCCAATTAGTTCTCATTTAATTTCCTTTTCTTGACTTATTGTTCTAATAAGAGTTGCAAGGACTACATTGAAAAGAAGTGGAGAGCCTTGTCAGGTTCCTGATTTTAAAGAAGATGTTTTCCAGCTGGAGAGATGGCTCAGTGGTCACTCTTGCAGAGGATTCTGGTTCAGTTCCCAAAACCCGTGTGTTGGCACACAGCCACTTGTAACTCAAGTTCCAGAGAGGTCCAATGCCATCTTTTGGCCTCCATAGACATTGCATGAGATGGGTGTATTTACATCCATGTAGATGAGACACACACATAACTTAAAATTAAATACTGTTTTTTAAATTTAAAATAGTCATACTGCCCTTAATTATAGCTACTTCCAAAATAAAACTTTAAGCTAAGCTTGATGAAAATTTAGATGTTAAGAAGTGTGGAATCATAAGCTTGAACTCAATTATCTCCTTGAGAATTATTTTGTGTTCTCTCACAATGTTTTATTTAAGGGATTTTTGAAAGTACTCATGGGACCCCACATCTCGCTGATGGATGATGGGCAGAAAATGTGTACGGGAGGAAGGACTGTCATTTACTTCAGTGGTGGAGCCACAGGAAAGTTGCTCATATTAGAGTAAATGGCTCCCACACTCATGTTCACTCGCCCCATATTAAAACTCAATAGGTCATACACAGAAAGATACCAAAGTAGGATCCACTTTTTGGGAAGAAGAAGGATTTCAGAAGTATAGATGGAGATGAGAGAGGGTGGAGTTGAAAATGACCAAAATTCAGTATGTACACATATGAAATTAGCAAACAATAAAAAATTAAAAAGTAACCATTTAAAACTGGTAATTGCATTAGTTATTTTTTGTTGCTTTGGTAAGACATCATGACCTAAAGTGACTTACAGAAGGAACAGTTTGCTTTGTCTTATGCTTATATAATGTTGGCCGAGATGTAACAGCAGAAGATGAGAGATCAGATACTCAGCTGTAAACACAAAGCAGAGAGTGAACTGGAAATGGGTGAGGCGATGAACTCTCTAAACCTCACCCAATTACATACTTTATCCAGCAAAATCACCCTTCCTAAACATCCCAATCTGTCCCAGCAGGTAAGGATTGTGGATTCAAACGTCTGAGCCTGTGGGGGAAATTTCTCGTTCAAACCACAACAGAAACAGAAAGATTTGCTCTCAGTTTCATTATCAACATTTAAACTGAGGGTGGCTGACAGCAATCAGCATAGATGACTGGATAGGTGAAGGGACCTGACATGCATTCTTTCTTTTATTGAATTTGTGCATTTTTCATACAGTATAGTTTGAGATATTAGACCCCCTTCTTTATCCATACCTCCCTCCATTACCCCTAACCCAATTCAATGTACTCTCTTGTATATATAAAATGTCCTATAGAGTGTTTTTTATGTTCCCAAATGTCAGTGTCGGTCCATCCACTGGGCCCACCAAGAATTCCATCCCTATAAGACACTGTCTTTCCTGCATCAAGCAGTCATCAGATGACAAAAGTTCCATAGGTTGAGGTGGGATTTCTTACTCACTTTCCCATGTCTATGCTGGGATTCTCTCTGGATTGTGCTTACAAAGGACTTGTACATGCTGTTACCATCACTGTGAGTTAATATGAGTAACTGTCCACCTGTCTGGAAGACTCTGTTTCCTTGTGGTCATCCACCCCCTCCGGCTGTTACAATCTTTCTACCTCATTTTCCATAATTATCTCTGAGCCTTGGTAGGCATAGGTTTGAAATAGGTGTCCTGTTCAGGGATAAGCACTCTGCGGTCTCTTGTTCTTTGTGCATTGGCCAATTATGGGTTACTGGGTTAATCACCATCTGCTGTATAAAGAAACTTCTCTGGTAAGATGAGAGATGCATTCATCCTAAGGGTAGTGGTTGCATTGAAGGTGTGTCACTTAGGGCTGAGCATCTCAGCGACACTTATAGAGACTATTATTACAGTTACAGAACTGACATGTGTTCTTAACGTTGGTATTTACTTCATTTCTTCCTTGGTTTCACGTAATTAATCCAAAACCTGCCATTCCTCGTGAACTACGGGTTACTGATCGGTCAGTAAACTTTACTCTTATTTTTCTAAAGACATTTAATTTAGTATTTTCTCTCAGATCCGATCCTTACCGTTTATGTCAAGAAAGTTTTTAATATTCTAGAACAATTCTTCATGACCTTATAAGACTTTGTTTACTGCTAACTTGGCCTGTTGGACTTAGCTGACATGTCCTGTACCTTTTCTACTTTTTCTAACCAGCCTTAGTCCATCTAAACTCTGTCTGTGATTTTACTGATCCCGTAATCACCCATAATTAACCAGTTTTAGCATTTATAATATTTTTTTCCAAAAATCTGGGTTACTTTTCTGCTTTAATCGCTGTACTGTGTGCTCATAGGTCCAATGAACACCATGCCTTTCCCTTAGTAGCTGTGTGTCCTAGACCGTGAATACACAACCAGTGCTAATGAAGAAACTGTGTCCATTACAAATAACTTATTACGTGAATAAAATAAATTGTTCAAGTATTGATGTTCTGGAAGCATGTGACCTCCACAAGGAATTCCCAGTGTAGGTGAGTTTAGTAGACATCTCTACATTTAAAAGTGAAAGCACACACCAGGGTCAAGTGTTTCCCTCAAGGTCTCTGTGACACACTCACTCAAAGAAGAGGTTGGATCCAGCACATGGCTTCCTAGCCTGAACTGGTTCTGCCTGCTGTGCCTGCCACTGTGGGTGGGCACAGTTAGTGCGGCTGCCTTTATATTCAGCCACCTTTCTAATTTAGGCCCATCTTTCAGCATTGTACCTGGCAATTTAGGCTGTAGTCACTGCTCATACATGGTTCTAAGCGTATGCAGTAAATTTAAGTGAATAAGATGCCTTGCTGAGTGGAAAATATAGATTATTATATCCTGAAAGGAGATCAGCACAATCATTATAGTTCCATAAAAAATAACCTAAGGGTTATTAATGTGAATAATATGTTTTATCACCATTAAAGCAAGATTTAGACATTTAGCCTTTCTCACATAACAGGCTGTTCATTTTACTACAAGAACATTCTTAATAAAAATGATTAATGCGGTAAATAGTTTTTTATGACCACTCTTCTTTCTGAAATTATATCTCTCTTCAAAATTGAGCTTTTCTGTTTGCTATAAATTTAGAGGGTACTCCTTGATCCAACAGAAGAGATAAAACAAGTGTATTCTAAAAGAGATGCCATGAGGTGCTGATGCCACCTAAAAACTTGTGTGACAAAATGTTCTTGTAACTTCACTGACATAAAATTAAAAAGGCAGCATGTCTTCTCTTATGAACAGTGTTTCAACTGGTAGACATATTCAAATACAGAACTACTAATATTTACTAATGATGTTATTTATATATTAGCATCTTCAATATTGTTACTAAATATAAATTTATTATTTGGATTCATTTTTTTTAAAAAGTAAAAACAGAAGAAGGAAAAATATCTTCCTTTAAAATTTAAGAATGCAAACACAACGGTCAACTCAATTTGAAAAATCTCTCTTACAATCCAATTGCATTAGATATACTTTGTGTGTACAGTAGAGTCCTTGACTTGACTGCTTCCCTTAGTTTTTCCTTAAACACTGATGCCTGCACCCTCTGATTCATGTTTCCACAATGAAAAATGATCCTAGATAGAATGAGGCATCACTGTCCTCAGGCTACTCAGGTATCCTTTGTTCTTAGCCTTTCAAGGTGTTTCCCAGTGACACTTACTGACAGATATCCTTTCCTTGCAAAAGAGGACTGATTCAGGTAACCAGTAACACAAGGGGAACAGTGGAGTTTGCCTTCTGAGTCCAAGTCATAAAATACACCGCAGCCTCTTTATTTCTATCTCGGCCCATCATCTCCAGGGAAAGCCAGTCATCATATCTCAGAAACACTCAACAGCACTGACTGCTTGGGTAAAGGTTTGGATCAAGAGCTGTCAACAGCTGTGTCAGTGAGCCATCATCGGTATGGATTCAGAGAAGCGTTTGCATACCTGGAAGCTGGTTAGCCCCTTGACTGTGCCAACATACACATTCCTAAGCTAGAAGTCCTTAGTGAACCTTTTGTAGATTTCTAAAAAATGAAAATGTGAAATAATAGTTTATCACGCAAGGCATTAAACTTCAGGAAATTACATAGCGTCTTTCTTGCTGTGCTCATGATAGAGGTGCTGCTTTGGAAAAGGTCGTACACTGGCATTGTGCGTGACTTGCTGATGGTGCCTGAGGACAGAATGCTCCAATACTACCTACCAATGGTAGGATGAAAAGACAAACCCAGTTCTAGAGAATTCCAGAATTAGCTGTGTTTGCAGATCATGTTCAGAGTTTCAGAGTTCTGTTCAAGAAGTTGACACAGATGCATAGGTCACCTGCTGGGACATACATGGCACAGGACATAATAGTCCATGTCCTGACTGTCCTGGAAATCATGATGCAGCATTTTCCTGACTTTCTTGTTTCTTCCAGGCAGCATTTTTCTGATATGCCAGGAGTCCAAGCGGAAGGTAAGCTACTTCCAAATACTGGACAACGTGAGGGGAAGAAGGGCCTTACAGGGGCATATTTCTTCTTTCAGTCAGGGACTCTGCTGATGACATAAGGCAGTTTGTGATTTTCCTCAGGCTAAGACCTTTGCTGGAATGTTAGTTTCTTATGCCTCATTTTCTTGCTCTGCCTGGTCCAATCAACCTCACTTAGTCATCATGAAAATCCTTGTTGTGCCTCCTGAGTTTTCTCTCTCAGATATGTGTATATACATACACACACACACACACACACACACACACACACACACACGGTATATTTATCGACATGTATTTTTTCAGATTTTATTCCCAGGTAATTTCCCTTGTATGTCTTAGATCTCAACCCATTTCCTTGTTTATTTTTATTTTTTTTTTTGAATGAATTATCTAGGCTACTTGCTTCTATGACAACTCTCTTACCCAATGTGTTTACATGAGCAGAAGAATGACAGTTACTGTGGAACATAATGGAAATGAAGGTTAACTGTTGTTTCTACCGGAAAGATCCTGAATCAGCACCTGTGGGAATAGAGGCTCAGGGCATACACTTAATAAGCATTCAGGTGATTGTGATGTACAATGCTCTAAGATTTATTATAGCTCCTAAGCATCTTGACATTGTTGCATGATATTAATGCCCCATGGCTGGTTGGTCCTGGATCTTCACTTGATTTGGTTACATGTAATTTGTACTCCAAACAATATGAAATAAGAAATGGGGTCATCAGTTGTTAAAGGTAAGCACTGGACTCACAACTCAGAAATTTTGCAGTGTTCAGGAATAGGTTTTGCGGGCAGACTGGTACAAAGGGTTTCTGCTGTGGCGTCAACACAGGCGCGTGCTGATTCCAGCCTCACCATTACCCTGACGCACAGCCTCCTAAATATTACTTCAACTAACTGAAGTACATTTTTCTTATTTGAATCTTGAGTTTATGGCAGCATATACTTCTTAGCTAATAGAAATGTAGAAAAGGCCAAGGACATGATTCGGAAAACAACAAAAGTTTATGATTACATGGTTTCCCTATGTGGACTGGGAACTTATACTAACAATAAAAAATTTTACACACATATTTGACCATAAACACTACTGCCATCAAGAAGCACATTCAATATTAGATGACTTCAGGGATACTGAACACACATATAACAATGGTAGGGAAAGGTTTTAGTACAGACTGTTTCAAGCCTTGAGAAACACCTAGGGTGCAGGGTAAGGTGGTCCAGCAAGATTCAGGAAAATGTCTTGGGAATGGATGGAGTTCTGACTGAGGTGCTTGACTTGTGTCAAGTACAACAGAGGGATCTTCTACACAGTTCCCCTATTCCCCTGGCCTATAGAATCTCACTTGGCAATGGTTTAAAGGACTCTACTTCCCGTGGAGTAAAGAACAAAATCTGTGGCTGTGTCCTGGGCAGTCTGTCTCCTGAAGGTGTCGCAACGCTTCAGGAAGGACAGGAATGAGGCCTTGGTTGTTTCGTCCAGTGTCTTTCTGGCCAAGGATGCATCATCCCCAGCACATTTAGTCATTCTTGAGAATCCTAGCAAGGAAGAACAGAGAATTGTACTGGTCCAAAACAACCTAAGAACCATCCTGTGGGTCCACATACTGATCTTGTTACACTCTCAGCATGCGACCATGGAACCAAGTGCATTTGCTTCATATAAGAGGAATGTGCTTTGCAGAGGAGAGAACTGTTTCATAAACTTTATCTCTGTCAGATTCTTTATATCTACCAAAATACCTGGTTTTCAGTTGCAGCGTAGTCACTGTGTCTTAGTCATTCTCTCTGAAACCAATCCATCTAGGAAGTTAATGATAATAACACAACATAATACTGTTGCGGTTTCTCCTGAGGCCAGCTGTGAAGATCCTGACCTGGATCAGGTGTTCTGCTGATTGGGGGGTCGGGGAGCGGGCAGGAGGCACAGAGTCCCGACACACAGACTCCAGGAGTCCGGTAGAAGCAAGCACTAGGTGAGGTGCTGCAGACTCATTTAATGCAGGAGGGGGCAGGCCTTATATTTCCCTTTTCTCCGCCCCCAAGTCCCTTTAGTCAGCGCATCGTTTTCTGATTGGTCCGCGCCACGTAGTCTGTCAGCAGTCACTGGGCCTGTGAGCAGGGTACGGAGGCTCCTTTTGGCGGGCTATTTGCAGACAAAGAAGTGAAGTGAATTCTGGATGAATCCCAGGGCTCTGAGTCTGTGCCACCCTTGGAGGCCTCCTGCTACATTTACATAATACCAATAATAAACATTCAAAATACTATGACTATACAAGTACATAGAACACCTTCAGTATGCATGAGTGATTCCTACAACAACCTGCCCTCTTAGATATAGGTGCCTGTTTAAATCTAAATTTACAAAGTGAAAATTAAAAAGATTAGCTCACAGGGAAGCAGTGGCTTCCAGGCCTGTGGAAGCTTGCACATGTGAACTTGTAGCAATGGTGGCATCGAGCACAGGACCCATGTCAACTCAATTAAACAAGGGCCCAAAAGGGAGGAGCGAAATAGGTGGTGAGCCAGCACTAGACTGAGAACTATTGGAGGCTGATTGCTGCTGGGTGAGGGAGAGTATGACTTACATATGACCACTGGATGGGCTGACTAGACTCCAGTGGACACATTTACACTAAAGGACATTTGGGTACAAATACCTGAATGAATAGGACTCAACATGTACGGCAGAGTGCACAGGGTTTAGTGGGGGGATGGGGGAGGCAGGGATGGGGGAGGTGGTCTAGATTTGAGTGAGAAATTATGAAATTTAAAAGTCTCAGTAATAAGGAAGAAATGTGAAGGTTCTCTGCACGCTCGCTTTTAGGTTAAGTTGGCATCATCGTTCCTTAGCTGCTCCTCTTCAACACCAGTCTTGTTAAGTCTGTTGAACGAGAGAAGCTGCCTCTCAGTATGGCAAAATACATGAGGTCAGGTGGAGGGATGGGGGAGACATAGCTGGGGGAGGAGTCTGAATGCGGATTAAGAACTGTTATATGAAATTACAAAAGCTCAATAAAAATATTAGCAAAAAGAAAAAAAATAGAGCACAGAAGTGTGGAACAACAGGGATCACATAGATTTGTAAGACCAAGTGTTGGTATTCAACCTCCAGTGTGCTTATTCTCGAGAGCTGGGAAACCACTGCATGACACCACCTCTGCATCTGAAGTCATGTGTTGCCGGCAGATACAGGATCACTCTTATGGCTCCTGTCATATGGAGGCTAGGCACCAAATGCATGATTCAAGTTGACTTGACCTCTCATACCTGATGGGTGTCCAAAGCTCTTGGCTGAACAGAAGACCTTTTGGATTCTTAAGCTCAAGTCTCAGGAGTCACATATCACTCACTGCACTGCCCCACACTCAAAGTAATTAAGGATTGATGTTAAATATGAATGATCTTGTAGTCTGAGGAGGAATGCACTTCATTACTTCAAAATGAATGATTGCACAGTGGTTCTGGATCTGACACAGCTTTGGACGGGTGCTGGCACCTGAAATTCAGGAGAGAATGTGGCAAGGGAACAGTGGTGTGGAGGGACATTTAGAACAGGTAATTGAAGAACCTTAGCTCTTTGGGGGGGAGTGAAGGCTACAGAGTAGCAGGAGATGTGGGTAGAAAAATGGGATCTCACAAGAACCTTCTGTGTCAATTAAGGGAATGGCCTGTGCCCTGGAAACAGGTGGAAAGCCAGAGATTTTAATCAGCGGTGAATCCTGATGACAGTTCTGCTTTAGAAGACTTCTCTAACAGCTATGAGGAAGAGAGATCTGAGCAGCAGGATTGTCCCGACCTGGGGACATCCCACAGGCATCTTAGAGCTCTGACAGAGTGTGTTTCCGGTGTCCTTTGCATCAGATTCTCACCCCGAACCACTGTCCACTTGAATTTCAGTAAGTTTCACTCAGGCACAGGTACAAAGGCTGCAGTTAGAAATGCTGACATATTTAAGGGCGGGGTGATTTATTTGCCTCTTTCTGGTCCAGAGTAAATGAAAATAAGTGGATCCTAACCCATCACTCCAGCATTCCTTTAATACAAATCAATCTGATTTTGATGATTAGGTCAAGCTTACTTCTTCTAATCAATGGCTAATTTTGGATTGAAAGATGACATGATAGGAAAAAAAATCTGCTCAGGTTTAAATCTGTCATCCAGAATCTGATACATTCCTTCAGGCTTCTGGGGCAGCCCTTCACTTCCTAACAGCTATCATCATAGATAATTACGTATTTATCAAAATATTCATTCCAATCTGTGTCACCTTCGGGGTGAGAGTATCATGTCAGCGATGATCCATATCCTTTTTACTTATAGTGACAATCAATGTTCAGCCCCAAACATGACATACAGAAGAATCACTGGATATGTGAACATGGTAAACACTGGAAACATACATGCCACTCAAATTCTGTTCCTCCACCAACATGAGAGGATCGTGGCTTTGCTCTGTATTATGACAGCTAAGTTTGGAAACAGGCCATGTATGAGGTTCCCAAGCCTAATAGAACCTGACTCTGAACTTGGATTTTCACTGATGTTTCTGCAAGTTCAAACAAGGTACTTAGTTTCCTAGGGCTTCCCTGTCTAATACCTACAAACTGGGTGGATTAAACTGAATAATCTGGGGTTGGAGAGATAGCTTAAAGGTTAAGAGCACTGGCTGCTCTTGCAGAAGACCCAGGTTTGATTCCTAGCACCTACATGGCAGCTAATAACTGTCTATAACTCCAGTTCCAGGGGACCTTGCGTGAGGAAGACATTTGGAGTGAGGAAGTGATGAAAAAGAATCATTTCAGAGAAAAGGTAAATGAAAATATTCATAATAATACAGCAGTGAATGAACGCACAGCCTGTGAGACAGGGTAGGCACACTCCAGCACAGGTTTCCTAAAAAGTAGCTTGTATAATTTCAGTGTGAAGATCACAGAAAAGAGTGATGTGGGTGAAATGGGCTACTTACTACTTGAACAAAGGAGCACATTTTTTTCTTCTTTCATTTATTTATTTTTATGGGGCTTTTGGCTACTCTAACATTCCCCCCTCTGAAGAGGTAACCCTAAAATCTTTTAAGGATTAGACACAAGCTCCCAAACACTTTTGATATATTTGACCTTTGGAATGGAGTATGTTGCTAACAGGTCCAAGGACATTTTGACTTTTAGCCAAGAAACTGGCTACTTCTCTTTGGGGTCTTTTGACCCTAACTGCCTAGCCAATTCCTACCACTTATTCTTATCACACTGTCCTCTGAAGAGGTTACCCAAATTGCCAATAGGGAATCTGGACTCAGTTGGCTCTGGCTTCTTCCATGCTGAACAGGGGGGATGCAGGGTGAGGCAATTGGAGTACCCCTTCAGTGGGTCTATCTAAAAGACTTCCAAATTGCATAACTCTTGTCTCTAAGGGGAAAAGAAAGTCCTTGAATAGTGAATAGGAAATGTGAAGAAGCAAAGGCAAGAGTAATTAGTATTACAAGTTCTAGACAGGGAACTAGAAAAAAGTTAGAACAGGGCAATTTTCACATGTTCATGAGAGTCCATTGGAGAGCACATATTATAAATGAGGAAAACCAGCTTAAGAATTTATACCAGAGAATGACAAAAAGGTGTGTTTTGAAACTACTTATTTATTTATTTTATGTGAATGTGTGCATGTGTATGTACCCTGGTAGACATGTGCAGGTCAGAGGAAAATTTGGGGGCCAGTTCTCTCTTACCAAGTAGATCCTAGGGATCAAACTCAGGTAGGTCAGCTTTAGTTGCTGAACCATCTTTCCAGTCTCTAAAGATATATGTTCTTTAAATAAATACATATTTTATTATTGTTAATTATGTGTATATGTGAAGTGCTCTCAGAGACCAAAAGGGTGTATCTAGTCCTCCGTAAATCAGTGCATGTTCTTCAAGACCGAGTTATTGCCCAATCCCTAAATGACATTTTTGGTGGGTCTTTTGAGACAGGGTCACCTTGGAGCCCCAGCTGGCATGGAACTCGCTATGCAGACCAGGTTGGCCTCTATCTCTTAGAGATTCATCTGCCTCTGCCTCCTGAGTGCTGGGATTAAAGCCAGGCTCTCCCCCTGATCCCAGACAGTCATATAATGACAATTTGAAAAGAGCCTTTGACAGCTGGCTTAAATATTCTAGCTCAAAACACTAAAAAAATATACTAGCGCTAACACTGCCCAATGAATGCAAAAAAAAAAAAAAAGAAACCAGAAAAAAAAAAACTTGTTATAAAACTCTAAACACATCCACCCGAGAACCCTGCAATGTATTCAGAGCAGGAAGATTGAGGAAAGAGATCAACACTCAGGAAAGCAAGCAACAGGCATGTGCTTACTTTTTATGTCCTTGACTCTTGAGGCTTTGTCCTAAGAGCAGCCCTAAACCAGGGCCCTAGACATGCTTCATCAGAATCCCACAAGTAGAGTGCTTGGACAGAAACTGCTTGTGAATGAAGAAAGAAATGCATGTATCTCATGGCAGTATATATTGAAAGAACCAAAGAGCTTGTTAAATCTCAAGTGTCCAAGATGAAAACAATGATTATTCATGCCATAATTGCCATTAAAACCACAATTATTTTGGAGTAGAGAAGGGAAACAGATAATTTATAGTAGAACATAGTTCTGTCCATAGATTGCTTATAAGAAGTTAAGAATTTCCATTGCCCAGGAGCGAACACATACCTGCTACTGCAAGTCTAGCCACAAAGCCACGGCTGGGAAGCTCACAATACCAGGGGTGAGCCTACGATTGTCATTTTGGAAAATGGACAAAGGATCAAATGTCTACTCAACGGACTGGTGAAACCCTCAGACCTCATCAGAGAAGCTCCTTTGTGTATAGAATGGTGATTAAAGCAGAAACATAATCGATTAAGGTGCAGAGGAGTGACCATGAGTGCTCAGCCACAGATAGGACACCTATGTCACACTCCCTCCGCGAGGCTCGGGGATCACAGCAGAAGAAGGGAATAAAAGATTTAAGAGCCAGAGGTCAACGTGGACCAGAGCAGAAGAGCATCTTCTGGACATGATATGACTGCTGTGTACATGAACTCACAGCAGCTGTGGTTGTCTGCACCAGACCTGCCCAAGATCAATTCAGTCAACATTCTAGTTTGGAGTAGGAAAAGGTCCACGAGCCCCACCCCATCTGAGGAGCAATGGACAGTTGATGGCTCTGGGGACAGTCAGGTTTCTTTAGGGTTGTGACTCCTGGTAGTTCAGCAACACCTCGTAGATCGCTCCACACCCAGACGTCTAAGGGCAGCACATATTGGAGTCATTCTGATTTTGATTTTTGTTTTATTACACAAACAAACAAATAAATAGAAGACACTAAGTAGAAGTAGGGGTAAGGATGTGGATGTGGATGTGTATGTGGGGAGAATCAAGGGGAGGAGTTGGAATTCATGTGGTCAAAGCGCATTGTATAAAATTCTCAAAGAATTAATAAAAAATATTTATTTAAATAAAAGTTAAAATGACCAGAGAACATGAAATATGCTTTTAATTTTTGAAAGAAAGAATTGTCCACTCAGATTTCCATATCTGGCTGCAAATTTTTCACACAAATTATTATGAAATAAAGACCTGCTTAGATCAACAATGGAGAAGAAAATTGATGTACAGCTGATCTAATCTAATAATAAGAAATGCTAAAGTAACCCTGTTAGATTGAAAAGAAATATATTGGAACTTGGAGCTTCAAAAATAAAGGCAAAAGAACAGAAATTGAAACTATATGAATCTACCTCTCTACTTGTAAATTATTTGAGTTGAAAGAAAAAAAATGACACAGTGTGTGTGAGATTCAGCATTGATGGGATACCTGGGACCCTGCAGTGTGAATGGCAGGGAGGGAAGTTGAAGCTATTGATGTGTTTGCAAGACTTTTGTTCCTCATTAAAATGGTACATCAGTTTTCTGAAAAATGGTGAAAGTTTATTCACTATGGCAACCATTAAAAATAAATAAACCCATAAAGCAAGCAAAACATGACATAGCAAAATGTCAGATGGTAAAAAATTCACACAACAAAAATGAAAATAGGTATGGGAGAGAGGAACATGAAACACAGAAGAGACAGGCAATATAATCAGACAGGATCAGAAGCCAGCTGCAGCGGCACCAGAGTTATGTTTATTTATTGATTTGTGTAAGGTGGGGGCATGAATGTGCTCTACGTGGGACTCACTGCTCATGTGGAGGTCAGAGGACAGTTTGTGGGAGTTGGTTCTCCCTTTCCAGAAAGTGGTTCCAAAGGATCAAACTCAGGTTATCAGGCTTGACATCTTTATCCGCTGAGTCATCTCACTGGCTCCAACAGAATTAATAAAATTTTAGTCAAGTATAGTGACAAAAGACATATAGATTTCCATGTTAGATTACAAGATAAGGTCCATCTATGGATTCAACATTTAAAAGATCTGTGTAATATAAAGATACAAATAAAAGAAGTGTTTTAGAAATGATTCCATAGTCAATCCAGGTTACTGTATCAAACTATCATGGGGTGGATGGGTTCTTAATAACAAACATATTTTTTAATTGTTTGAGATGCTGAGAAGTCTGAGTTCAAAGCCTGGGTGCTCTATATCTGGTGAAACCCCGCTTTCTGTTTTGTAGATGATTGTTTCAATTCCGTAACTTCAAATGGCAGATGACCACAGGGATGGCCATTCCTGAAATCTGTGACATCTTAAGAGATTCCATCTCCAAATACCACTACAGTGGCATTATGCTCACCATATGAATTAGGGGAACACAACAATTCAGTCTACATCAGAATGAACGTGTGATACCCCAAATCACCAGTCACACAAGATCTTGAATAATATGAATACTAACAAAGTGCATCTTAAAACAATGGGAATTACAAGGCAAGAATAAAGAGAAAATTTTCAAAATGATATAACAGCAAGTTTATGAAGTATGTACAACATTTATGCTCACGAACTTAGCAAGTGTTTAATCAATAAAGCCTTTCTAAGTAAAATTTGTTAAAATCAAAACAAGAAAATTCAACAAATTTAATATTAGACACCAGTATATTCCTTGTTCATTGTTTGCTATCAGAAAATCAGCGAGAATGTAGCACATCTGAACATCACTAAATCCAGTCTGATATATTTGATATTTATAGTTGGCCCTAAGAAACAGTAGCAGGATGCAAATCTTTTTAAGCTCATGTTGAACCTTTTGCATGATAGTTTCTTGAAAAATAAAAAAATAGAACAAACTTAAAAGCATATGTAATATATGTAATATACAGAGTATAAATTTTGACCAAAACAGTATTAAAATCAAAACCAATACCAATACAATATCTTGAAATTCTATAATAATTTGAAATTTGCAAAAAAAAAATTCTAAATTATTGAATTGTTGAGAATTCATGAGACATTGAGGAGAAGGATCTGTGTTCAAGGTTAACCTGACTACACAGGAAGACCATGCCTCAGTAAAGACAGAGTGCACAAGTCCTAGGCATACTCAAACCAGACATCCCACCATAGACACAGGGAAGTAGGTAAGAAATCTCAATCAAGCATATGGAACTTTTCACAACTTACGGTTACTGGGAGATAGAGAAATGGTGTCCTTACAGGGATGGTAATCTTGGTGGGCCCAGTGAATGGACTTACATTAAAGGACATTTGAGGACACAAATCAGACTCTATAGGTCAACTCTATAGGTCATATATACATGTGTGTGTGTGTGTGTGTGTGTGTGTGTGTGTGTGTGTGTGTGTATGAAAATTGCAAAAATTCAATAAGTAAACAAGCAAGGTTTGTAGATAGAGCTCATTTGTTGGTAGAATGTTTGCCCCTAACGTGTTTAAGATCTTGAGTTCAATCTCCATCACTGAAAAAAAAGAATTATTCATTGCATTGTGGTGGTTAATCACACTGTCAAATTGCTTATGGATTTAGCATCTTCTAGAAGACACAGAACTATGTGTATATGCGAGGGTGTTACCAGGCAGGATTACTCAAGAAAGAAAGAGGCCCTGGATGTGGGTAAATCAGTCTAATTTGGTCTCTCACTTGGGGTTCTTATTTTACAAAAAGACAGCCATTAAATCAATCTACCAATAATTCAATCACATGCAAAGTGGAAATAGAGAAACTCTCTACTTGTGGATGTCATTGTTATCTGTGATGAGAGAATTATCCGTGTAAAATCTCAAGGAAGAAACAAGCCATACTAGGAAATGTATTAAAAAGAATCTCAGTATATAGATAAATATAAAAATCCTTTGAGTGGTTGTTGGGAGTGATCCAGGAGACTCCAGGATAACACAGGCTATTGATAAACCTCTTGGTTGTCCCCCAGGACTAGTAGATGACAGGACATATTTCAGATACAGGACTTGAAGCAAGGGAGCAGGAATTGACCTGGAAGCCTTCTAACTGAAGTTTAGCTATCATAATGCTAGATATTAATATGCAAACTGCCAATGGAGAAAATCAATCAATGGTCCAACCCAGTCCTAAAGCCTAATAATGAAAAGGACTGGCATAGAAGACTACCTCTATTAGTGCAGTAGTGGCACTGCTATCTGAGGGCCAATCAACAGTTATCTAATTGAACTCAAAGCCCTCTCAATGGGAGTGAACTCATGGGTGGCACTGTAAACTCAGTCAAACACACATGGTAGGAGAAGACACAGATCCTAGAGAAAACCCTATCTTTTTCATATCTTGAGACAAATGAAACTTCTTACTATATGCTAAATATCAGTCCTTATATTTATAGATAAGCAGTCCATTCACCACTCTTCAAAGAATCTTCTTTTTGAAATGGATGGGGGCTATTGTAGAACTGAACTAGCCAGACACAGAGAATGTCTGAAAGATGGCCAGTACTAGGTAACAAATCTTTATTTGAAACTCTACAACTAAGGCTCATGGAACATAGCAGAACAAGGGAGAGAGAGAAAACTATCTCATCCCTCAACTCTCACTGGTAAAGCTTCCTTGTACAGCAGAGTGCAATGCACATGGGAGGTCACAGCTGCCCAAGTTTTAAAGAATAAGAGACTACAGAGTGTGTAGGATAGGACTCCTGTATTGAACCTCACCCACCCATGGCTTTGGGACCATTGCGGATGAGGGGGCAGAAAGATTGTAAGAGCCAAGGTTGATTCATGAAAATAGGGAAACAGGTTTTCAGTCCACTGGAATCTTGCACATGTGAACTTGTGGCAGTGGTGGCATCAAGCACAGGACACAATTCACAGCATCACCCACACTGAGCATCTGTGTGGGATCTGTACACTAGACCTGAGAAAAAGGAATCATTGTGGTCTTCACTAGGGATATGCTGTGTCCACAGACTGAAAGCACAGTGTCCCATGATAGCGGTTCTCTAAATTTGATCTAGAAATCTCTTAAATGCCAATATAAGATCCCAAGGGACTTTTAGAGTAGTTATCAGATATCTGACTATGTAAAGTCAATCAAAACAATTTTGAAAGCTAGCAGCAGAATTGGAAATTTCAAGAGTTATCATAAATCTACAGAATGTAGTATTAAGGCAAAGTTGAATCATGGGCTAGAATAGACAATCCAACAGCTGACCCCAAATGCATCCAACTATTTTTTCAAAGATAAAAATAAAATGGAAGAAATGTGATTATTTTAATAGGTAGTCTAAAAATCAGTGTTAATAGTATTTACAAAACAAGTATTTCTTTCTACTAACATAGAAAAAATGATTTCTAATAAAAAGCCTTTATTTATATTGGTATCTCTTATAAAAAAGAACTATAATTATGAATTGAACATAAAGCTTAAAAAGTATAAAAATGTGTGGTCCTGAGAAATGTGACAGTGTCTTATGACATGAGAATACCTGGAAAGAAGATGAATGTAAATTAAATTTAAATAAAACTCAAAACTTCTGCTCTGTGAAATCCCCTACTCAAAGAAAAAAAATACCAGGAAAAAATATTTGCGAAGCACATGTGCAACAAAGAACACATTTATAGAAAAATTTTAAGCTCAGTAATTTGTAAATAGTAAAATTAAATTATCGATAAAATATTTGAAGACATATTTCAAGTAATACACAATTATTAAATAAGCACATAAACTATTTCAAATTGTTCGACATATGAATATTTTACAAAATGAAAATATATCCAAAATTATACATTTATATTCATATACTTATATATATGGCTATGGTTTGAATGTTTATGTGCCTTCCAAATTTCATAACCAAACTTAATTCCTGATGTGATCACATTAAGGAATAGGGCATTTAGGAGGTAAACAGGTCATCAAGTCTCTGCCTTCATGAATAGGACTGGTAAGTGTATAAAAAGTCTAGCAGGCAGGCTCAGAGCACTCTCAGTGGGGAAAGGCACTTGCCATGCACGTCTGGTGCTCTGTTAGATGCCTGGAACCTGTGTAAAGGTGGAAGGAGAGAACTGACTCCACATAGTTGTTTTATGACTACCATACGTGTGCCTTGGCATTCCCACACACATGCACACACACAGACATAAATAATGAATAAATGAACAAATGAATAAGCAAAAGGGATTAAAAGGGCTGGAGAGATGGAGGCAGGCCCTTCTTTTGTTCTGAACTTTTATCTTCTGAGACAACAGCACACAAGTCAGTATTTGTATTCAGGTATTCCAAATCTCCAGAACTGTGAGAAATTATTTCTATATAAATTGTCCCATTTTGGCAATGATTTGGAAAATCATTTGTCAGCTTCTTGAAAGGTTAAGCATGTGCTTACTACATGACCTACCCGAAAGCCTCACAGTAGTAAATTACCAGAGAAAAATAAAAAACTTATTTATATACTGAAACCTGTGAGTAATATTGTATAGTGACATTGTAAGTAATCATTCTGAATTGGAAGTAATTCAAATGCCTTGAAACTGGTGAAGGGATAAAATGATTGAAACCCATCTATACAATAGAAAAGAGATACATGTCCATCACAGACTGATATGACAAAGAAGAATTTTCTAGGAACAGGCAACAAGATAGCTTCTGGGAAGATGATACAATGACTTTGCTTTGTGATGACATTTAGTCAACAATGCATTTGTTATAAACTAGAACTATAGACATGCAATTCATCCATGCCCATAAATTCAAAAGAGGAATAATACTAGCAAGTAGTAATAAAATTAAAGAATCATTTTCATGATAAAGCAAGAAATGGCGGTTCTCACTAGGGTAACTCTTGTGAGAACTTCCAAGCACAGAAACCATACTCTGTGTTTTTAAAGTTTAAACAACCAGTTTTGTGATGTCTGCAAAGCACAGTTAAGGTAGAAAAATTCTGTAAGTTCTGTGTTGATCAGTGGGATGATGTTAGGTCATTTACTGAAACCACAGAGGGTTGAGGAGGGTAACAAGGGGGCTGAAGTTGAATTTTAAAAGCATTATCTAATACTTAAGAGATATTGTTCAATGTGTAAATTTCATTCCTCTAAGGAATCCATTATACAGACATTTTCTGTTGTTCATTGCAACACATATGTGTTAATCTTTAATCTATCCTTTGTCTAAATTTTCTTTTTTATTTTCCTAGAATATTATATAGTATGTATTCTATATTTTATTTCTGATGCAGGGATGGCACTCCATGCCTAATCTGTGCTTATAACCACCCTGTTCTACAAAATTATGTGCATGAATTTCTATCCACCCTCTTTCTGGAAACCAACCAAAACGTAGGTCAAAAGATGGTGGCGATACTGCAGTAACTTCCTCCTTAGACGTTCTGCATGAGCACATCAGCCGCCGTCTAGCCTCATTTCTTTCTGTGATACACTGTGACCAGAAGCAGCAAGAGGAGGAAAGGGCTCATTTGGCAAATCAGAAAGACAGGCATTTGGGAAGGCTGGTCACATCATGCTCACAGTCAAGTCCTCCCTGCTGGCTTTATCTAGGTTTCTCCCAGCCTATGTAGTTCAGATCACTGTTTAGAGGATGATATTGCTCTCAGTATAATGGGTTCTCCTACATCAATTAACAATCGAGACAATCCACCAGAGATATACCCCTCGGCCAACCTATGGACACAGTTCTCCAACTGAAGCTGTCTTCTTAGGTTATTCTAGGTTGTGATAAGTAGATAATTAAAGCTAACCATCCTCCATTATTAAGGATTACCACATGTTCTAAATAATCAGGATGTTTGGAGATATAAAGTAGAGCCTCTTTGCCATGCTGCGGAGGGATCTCCTAGGACCTAGACCTGGAGCATAGGGATGGGGAAGTCAGGGTGTCCCACAATCCCACTTCCCTACCGAAATTGGGTTTGTGAACAGAAACCAATGGGAAGAATTGCAAGTTCAATACTTGGTGAACAGTAATGTGCTGCGTCATCATCTGTTGCAGCATTGTTGTTACTATGGTGCATTATTGTCTCATAATTCTCTGTTCCCTGTGAACTGAACTTTGAGAGCCAATGCTTGTCTGCTTTCTAAGTGCTTTTCTTTATACCCAGAGATTGTTGCTGTTCTCGGCTTTCACCAGAGGAAGTTCTTTCTGCAGTAGGTGGCAGTTGATATAGAGAATCACAACTGGTCAAAGGGTTGAGAATAAATGACTGTGAAGCTGTCCTCCCTAAATGGGACATCCTTATCACTCACACTTCCCCAGAGATCAGGGAACATTGTGGAAGAGGAGCAGAAACAACATAAGACACAAAGGTTGGGAGGGGTGTTGGGAAACTGTGCTCTGGACATGATGTGCTCAGGAACTCACTGAAGCTATTGTTACTTGCACAGACCTGCGTAAGACTGGCCAAGAAGCCATTTCATCTTGTATGGGAGAAGGGCTCATGAGGCCCCACACTAAACAGAGGGTTTATGGATAAAAATAGAGATCAAAATAGAAGGGGTATACTGGTTTGGAGAGACAGCTCAGTGGCTCAGCACTTAAGTGCACCTGTTGCTCTTCCAGAGGATCCAGGTTCGATTTCCAGCACCCACATGGAGGCTAACTCCAGTTCCAGGGGATCTGATGCCCTCTTTTGGCCTCTGTGGATACTGCACAACACAGGTGCTCTTACATATATGCAGGCAATATACACATACACATAAAATAAAAATAATAAATAAAATATTGAAAAATAAAATGGGTATAGTGTAAGAAAAAGAGTTTCTAAAAGAAAGAGGATGAATTAAGGGAACGTGTATGTGTGTGTGTGTGTGTGTGTGTGTGTGTGTGTGTGTGTGTACACCCAAAATTCAGACTGTACATGTGTGAAACTGTCAAAGAATAAACAACAGTAGAAAAAAGAATAACAATGTTTGCAATAGAATCTTTTCCGAGTCTGAGATAGAAAGATGAAACTCAGTAAATCTGACACAGTCACAATGCTTAGCATGTTGAGCTGGTAATAGTAGCATGGTGTTTGGGGCCCAAGGTAAAGTTATGAACTCTCTCTCCTGTGGGACTCAACAGACTTATGGTCTGGATTTATCCCTCTCATTCCTTCCACTGATGAATTTGTGACCCAAAGGCAGAGCGCTTTGTCTCTGGGTCTTACTTTCACGTTGTGTTAGGAGAAGGAGCAATAACTGGCTCTCCCAGCTTCCCGTCCCACATAATGTTATATGAACTGAGCTGTTGGAACTAAAGCAGAGAGAATTGCTAATATATTAGATAATCAAATGGGAGAGTCAGAAGACAAGGCTCACCATAGGGCTTCTCATAGAGTCAACCATTTGGGCCTATAAAATACACCCAGCACAGATGGCCCAATCTGCACCAAGCAGGAGCTTGCCTGCATTAACATCTGTCCTGGGTGGTGTCAAGTTACTGAGCAAGAAATTGTAACTGAGGATTTGGACTCAAGCTAATACTCTTGATGACTGTGATTTCCAAGGTCTCCCACTAAGCTAAACTGCTTCACAGACAACTAAATTTGATCAATAATAGTAATAATAACAATGATAGTCTTGTAGTATCTGTTGGATTAAATATTGCTTAACTTACAGCACAGGAGACACACACACACACACACACAGACAACATTTTCCATATCAGTACATATTATCAAGCTTGGAATACATGAATCTTTAACTATGGAGGATCATTATGCTCATGTCAATTCAAAGCTTTGTGTAATTATTTTTCAAAGTTTTAATTTGTGACATTTTACAATAACTATATTTCTCCCAGTCATTCACTCGACAAACTCAGGACCCAGTGAAACGTCTCCAAACCCATAAAGCATCCTTGATTCCTCTAGTAAACTCTCCATTTTCTACACTGCACACCACAGTGGGTATAGTCTCCCTATTCCACATTTGTCCTGATACTTGGGTTGGCTCTGTGTGCACATTCACGGAGTTTGCCTCTACAACACTTATTATTCCCAGTTCAAGGCTGCTGTACTTATCAATTGCGCACCCACCCTTCTCCCATTGCTCCTGGAATAAATTGTTAACTATATGTTGAACGAATCAATGAGCAAATGAATGAAAGAATGAGAGACTGTGTTAGTACATGAGCTGCAAAACATGCTCTTTCTGCTGACCCTTCACACTGTTCTGTGCATAGACCATCACATTCTTTCTCCATTTCCCAGGAAACAAAAAGGAAACTCAGAAAAGTCGAATTTTTTCTTTAGCTTCTTTCTAATAATCAGAAATACAAACCAAACCAAAAGCAAAGTGTTTGTCACAGTCTAGTAGCCTACTAACGTTTTTGTAGCTTCTACACCTCACAGAGAAATGTGTGAAAGCCTAACACCGTGAGAGAGGCTTCAGTGCAGGGATGGGAACATCAACTCCTCACCAAGTACGGAGCTTCTTCTGCCTGGCCTTCCTACACACCCAGCAACGGGTGAGACAAGGGTAATGGGGGAAATGTCAGGCTTGCAAGTCACTCAGTCTTTCAACACATTCTTTGTCCACTGTGTGTGTATGTTCAACTTCATTTTTGTCCCTGTATAGCCAGACTACAGCAGTGAGGAAGCAATAGAAAATGAGTGCATGTGTGGGCTAGATGTCATTGGCGTTTTCCTATCCACCAATTAGAAGATTTGGATTCACACCACAATCATTGTGAGGCTGACAGGAAGATGGTGGGTGGAGCTGCTCCCAGGCTCCCTCCTCTGCAGCTCCCTGGCAATTCCAGTCCTTAAAAATTCTTGAATGTCATCTAATTTCCATTTCCCCAGAACTTCCAAATGAATTTTATGTGCATATTTCCTGTATTTAAAATTTTCTGCATAACATGCATAATGTTTCCCGATTCCCTGATGGAACCTTAAGTCAATGTCCAATCTTACGACACATTGGAAGTGTCAGGGAGCAGTCAGTTCAGTATAAGAAGCAGAGTGATCAGGGTCCTCTTTCAGAGACAATAACAAACTTCTGTGAGCAGGAGATATTTGTAGAACAGCCTGGATGAAAAGGCCATGCTGAAACTGCAGGCCTGCCTGGGGAACAATGAGATAAAGGACAAAGCATAACAAGTACCTGACAATTGGGTCCATGGTACAATCAAATCCAATGTGACTTGGTGTATAAAGGGGAAGCAGAGTAGGCCTTGAGGAGTCCTGGACTCAATCCGTGGACCATGGGGATACTTGAGAATCATGGCAAGAGTTTATGTTTTATCATCTAGGGATTTTCAGAAAAGTAATATGATAAAACATGGTTGGAGTTCCCCACATATGTGGGCAGAGCCCACGTAAGCTGGTCAAGAGCTCCAGTATCAATAACTAATGTGCATGAGAGTTGGAAAGATTATAAAGCAACTATTATAACTTTATTACAGTTCCATATTAACCCTTATGTACTAATATTCTGGGTGTGCCAGCTAAAATCTAAAATCATGGAATTTTAACACTATACCTGATATTAAAACATATGGTAACAGACAAGGGCTGCATATGCAACACATGCCTCATGATTCGGTGTTAGAAGGACATTCTGTGAGCCTGGAGGTATCGGTGTGATATCAGTAAGGAGCAGCTCCTCTTTATTTTTTCCAATAAAAGCACTCAATATCCATAGATTATTACTACTTTACAAAATTCTGCAAAGTGATGGACTTAATTTGGTGCAAGATAGAATAATTCAGAGTCTCAAGTCCTGGTTCTGCCATGAAGGTCCATGCCATTCGCTGAGTGTTCAAATGCTTCCTGTTCAGAATGGACACCATTCAAAACGTAGCTGCTGAATCAAAGGGGTGGACACGTTGTAGACTCTCAGTGGGGCCATTTGGGTGAGTCTGGTGTCCATGTTATATCACATATCCAGTTAATTCTTCTCTGAAAGCGTCATTTTGAATGTAAGCTTCATGTTTGGAACTCTGAGAATGAAGTGACCCTGTCTTCATCTTATTTGAACACTAAAACTTTAGGAACTGATGCATATATATCAGCATAAATTATTTCTTAATTAATTTTTTAAATGTTCACTTTTGCTGTCAAAATATCTTAACACTCTTCTAAGAAACACTTCTAATTTAACAACCTAAATGTATTTGCTTCAACACAAACATTTTGTTGTGAGTAGGACTGAGGTTTTGCTAATTGAATAAAGACTTCTCAAATAGTTAGATACTGTTTTGCCTTGAAACAAGGGAAATTTTATTTTAAGTTGATAAACAGAGAATTTGAAAAACTATGTGGGTTTATTGTTCTTTATAATTTCAAAATGATCTTAGATTAGAGGTAGGTTATATGATACCACTTTAATGGCTTTAAAACAGAATATGGGGCTGTTTTACTGAATTATTGAACACATTTAATTGGAGGTTGTATACTGTGAACTATTGATCCAATAATTATTCATGTGGACTACTTAAAAATGGATCATTCATTTTTTTATTTTACCATTTTAAACAATGCTTATGTATTATTTAGAATTTGAGAGCTAGAAATAAAAAGACTTTTTAGTACAGTACAATATTTCTAAAGTAGGGCAGGTCTTTGTGGGAGTCCAAGGTACAATCAAAAATTAAGTAACTTTAAATTTCAGTAGGCAAGAAAAGATTCCCTTTCCCTTCAGTTATGTATCTTAATTGCAGGATTATTCACATTGACTTATGAACCTTTCCAGTGTAACTGAAATATTTAATGTGATATATAAAATATTTTTAGTGCCCTGCATATCTTTCAAGAAAGAATTGAAGGGCTGTTCTTTCTTTCTTTTTTTTTCTATTTTTGTTCCTAAAACAACCTCTTCCTTAACTCAGTCATTTTTCCTCTCATATTAAGAACAAAGGAATTGGGTCAGTGGAGAATTTCAACAGTGGATACACTGGGTTCATCACATAAGTAACATTTTAAAAAGAGAGAGCTCATCAAATTCTTCATATGTTGGGTACATATATAAGTACTCTGCTTTGAGTGATGCTTTCATGTTGAGGCACTTTCTGTGCAACTTAGTGTTCTGAAAACTGACCCAACACCCTAACACTTATTCAGTAGCTGCAAAGTACAGGTCAGGTAGGTTGCCAATGCTTCATGTATACTGTCCAATTGAAAAAGTCTGGTCTTTCACTAACTGTCCAGATTAGTGAAGTGAAAAGCAGTTTAGCTGCATTTGAGTTTCTAGGGACACAAATCCAGGGTGAAACCAAACTCACATTCATAAGCCAATTCTTATTCTCACTAAAGGTAATTCTCTCTATCCATTAAAAGTGTCATATTTAAAACGTTGCAGAGATGCTCAGAGTTGTGTGAAAACAGCTCTTGGAAAGTGCAAGGAGACTTTTGTGGTTGAGAAAGTAGCTTAGGACAAATGTTCATGTGCAGAAATCTCTTTTCATGGGATGCAGGTCCTGGAGATCAGGGATCGTGTGTTGAATGAAGAACTTTTCTAACAAAGAGGGGGGAATCAAATGTTGATCTGGGAAAAATGATTCATTTTAATCAGTTTAGTCTTATCACAAGTATGTATAGGTACTTGTTAGAACAGAAGAGGAAAATCTGGTTTGAATTTGGAGGGAATAAATAGCCTGGAAACTAGTAGGTAGTCCAGATAACAGATAACAAGGGCCTAATCTTAAGTTAAGACTGCATGATGCTGGGCATTGAAATCACTTGGTTCTGCTGATAAAATGAAAATTATGGTTCATTAAGTCTGAGATGTGAGAATGCTATATTTCTAATAAGCTTTCACAGGATGCTAATTCTTGCCTTTCCGTAGAACTCATGCCCAGGCATAGGACAAGAGAGTTGTGCTGCTCTGTGTGGTTTCATCCTTAGTCCAAGAGAATCAACTTCACCTAAGAAATGGTCAGAACGGTACTACTTTCTCTGGCTCCAAGCAATATTAATTAAATCACAATATCTAGAGTGGACTCAGGCATAATTACTATATTTTAAATTCTAATATTGAGTTTCAGAGATAGCAAATGCCTTGAAATGGAAAAAGTCGGGAAGAAGGAAAAAAGATTGTAATATGTACCACAGTGGCTAAGAACTTACATAGAGTATATTTATGTTAAAAGGGTTTAAAGATGACATCTTTTTATGATCAAACAATTGGCTTTCTCTTAAATTTAAAAGTTTTACATTTTTTTTTAATGTTTCTATATGGATCATGCTTAGAAAAATCTAACACTTTCTGCTACTCAATTAATTCATTTGGACACAGTTTAGGTAATAAATATGCCTAAACAAAAAGTCATTGCATGAACGAGATTCTTATGAAGCCCAGGAAATAGCTGAGGAAGGTTGTGTGGTAATATAAAGAATGTTGGAAATGAAAATTTCCCAAATGCTTCCTACCTTCATTGTGAAACATCCAGGAAATATTTGACAGTATAGAAGGAAAGTAAACATTCTTCCACTTTACGCAGTACTGCACATCATCTTAGAGAACGAAGGTTAATTAGAATTTCACTGGTGTCAAATTAGTATTAAATGTTTAAGACAAACTGAGATAACAGTACTATGGGGACACTGTAACTTGTATAAATTCTGTAAATTGCAAATAATTTACAATTTCCATGAGCACAGCGTCATAAGCATTGGCATGATAAAACGATACAGTTTATACATTCTTTAACACAACTGGAATTATTGAAAAGACGTGGCTTGTGTAATATTTAAAAACTTAAAAATTCTTGTGTTTGAGCTGTGCGTCTCTGTCTTTAGATGGGTTATCCTGGGAAATGGCCTGCCTTGTGTCTAGGTTACCCATTTGATAATGAAAACAGTGGGTCATACCACTGTCATATGGTGGCTTGTGGGCTGAATGCAGAGCGGGGAGTGGACATGCGCGATCATGGAAGGGCTATCGGATGCATTACCACGGGAATGCAGCTCAGCATTCTAACTGAATGCCCAGAACAACAGCATTAGTGTCTTGGGCTCAGTTGTCTTACCCACATGAGGTCAAAATGTCTGTCTTGAAATGATGGTTCTTATTTACATGAGAAAATGCAAGTAAATAAGAGTAACCATAACAACATCAGTATTAAAGAAAATGAAGTTATTTGTGTAATCTGTTGGCAGCATGAGGAGATATTTTAAATATCACTTTTGTCTCACCAGCATCTTTGTGTGCATGTATGTGCACGTGCATGTGGGGTGTGTGTGTGTGTGTGTGTGTGTGTGAATGGAAGTGCATGTGAAGGTCACTTATTGATGTCGGATATCTTCCTCAATCATTTATTCACTTTAGTTTTTTAAGACAGGGTCTCTCACTAAACAGATTTGGATAGACTAACTGACCTTCAAACTCTAGGGATTCACTTGTCTCTGCCCCACAGTGCTGGGGTACAGATGAAGGCCAACTCACTTGGATTTCTACATGGGTGCTAAAGACCCAAACTCAATTCTTGATGCTGTTCAGTAAGTCATTTACCCACTGAGGCATATCCCTAGGCCCTAGAAGCATCTTCTATCTTTTTCAGAATTTATTTTACAAAAAGAGAATTCTGTTCTTGTCTCATCTTCTTAAAAATACATTTTAGAGGCAGGCAGATCTCTGTGAGTTCATGGCCAGCCTGGTCTATATAGTGAGTTCCAGGACAGCTGGGGCTACAGGCAGACCCTGTCTCAAAAAGACCAAAAAATACATTTTAATACATTCTTTGATAACTTCATGAATGTATACGACATGTTTTAATTATCCATCCCCAATCTCTCTCTCCAACTTCTCTCAAATCTGCTTCCATATCTCTCTCTCAAATTCATGTTCTTTTTTTTAACCCAACTGAGTCTGGTTAGCTTTTTCAATTTGAACACGGGTAAAGGGTCTTACACTGGAGCATGGTCAACCTACCAGAGGCAACTTCCCTGAAGAACCTTCACTATCCCTTCCCCAGCACCCAGGGTGGAAAATCAACAGTGGTACCCAGTTGAAAACCTTGCAAGAAACAAGTAATAATAATCAACCTGACAAGATATGCCAATTGATCCAATAGTGGCAGGGATGTTATGGAAGTAACCAACTTCTTTCCACAGGACAGAACTCATAGCTCTCACTGTAAAGTATGCCAAGAACCAGGGTTGGTCATAGGTCCTAATGGAGAAGCTACTGCTAATGTTCTGCTAAGTGGACATAGTGTCAAACTGCCTTCAAGACCTGCAACCATCTTTTAAGCACTTCATCGGACAACACAGAAAGGTCTGATCCTCTTTTCCCTTTTATGAAGTGGAAGTTTCTTGGTAGATTAGTAATGCCTGTACAAATCTGGTGTGGCCAATTAAGTTTCTACTCAGCACTTGAACCTGTACTAGGTGATGATGCGCCCCTTTGATAGAACAGAGGGAGGGGAATACCATGTCAATTACAGTCTAATCTTTAAGAAGAGTGAGGTTTCTGCTTTGATTTCTGCAGTCTCTTAAACCCCAAAGTCCTTTGTGAAGTCATCACATGAAAGAACATTACATGGAAACGATTGTGGATTGATGAAGGCTGACTTCTCTCCTGCTATCTGAAAGGCACGAGGCCTAAGAGTGAAGCCGCCTCGTGACGGTCACAATCCTTCTACCGACGCTGTGTGGAGCTGTAGGACTGCTCAGCTGGACTCTTTCTGAAGCACTTTTTATAGAGAACTCCTTTCCGATCACTAAGCCTTGAGTTGATGTTTCTGCTGTAACATATCAGAAGCACTTGACTCCTTGTCATTGATTCCTAATGGGTTTCTTTCCTTTCCTATGAATAGATGACATATTGGTCTATCTGCTTATAGATGCACCTTCTAGTACCACATAGAATTGGATGCCCACATGAACATCTTAACAGTAAAGACGTCTTCGGAAAGTCAGAGTTGACAAGGACATGAACCTTGAACTACCTTTCTGAAGGATCTAGACTACTTAGTGATAATGACTATTCTTTTGCTCTTTTCTGGAATTTTCTTTTTTTTGGTTTTCTTTTTTTATTATGTTTTCCTTATCATGTGAAGTCCATTTTCATTGACTTTTCCTTTGAATAAGGAAAATAGAAATGAAAACTTCACAATAAATTGTGGGGTAAAAGGGAATCAAACTTCAGCTCCACACTCTAACAGACCTTAATAATCATTTCAGAATAGCCTAACAATATTTTGCTGGGAAAATAATTTAACGCAGAGTCATCCAACAGATTATACTTGCTTAGAAATTTTAAGTTTAATACAGCATTGTCAAGGGAATAATAATCATGGGTGACAAATATCATAAGGAGGTTGAATTTTTCACTGTGATCCAAAAATTAAAATTAATATTTTCAAACAAATAAAATGAAATATCAAACTTCATTTAGACAAATAAGGCCAACCGAGGAAGCCAGATTGCAAAGGATAAACATGAATCTATATTACCAGAAATATAAACTCCACTGCATTCTCATCATTTTGTTATTCATGCTGAATAAATACTTTTGCACCAAACTGAAGAGTCAGGTTTCTATTTCACCACAATCTCAGTGAGTATAAGTTAATCCTCTTTATACTATCCACTTAACATTATGATCTCAGTGACTGTTACCAGTATAGTACACTACTACCTTGGTAAATTAAAAGGATTGTACCTTCCTAGAAAATCAGTTTTAAGTATATCTGCTCCACTATTATTTAAAAATTCTGCTATGTCCTCCTTGTTTTGTTTCAGAGCAAGTAAAAGAGGTGTCATTTTGCTCTCTGAAAACAACAAAATCAGTTATGAGCTGAAAACCAAAAACCCTGAGCACATAAGCACTTAATGCAGACTGTAAATGAGCTGTAGTTTCTTCTTCAACCCACTGTACTTTCACACAGACTGCTCCTTTCTTTGAAATATTCCCCACCTTAAAGGACTCCCATGGCCCCTACTCATTCAAAAAAGTCACCTCAAACATTTCCTTTTCACACTATTCTTTATGTCTTAGTTTGTTCTTCATTGCTGTGACAAAACACTCTGACCAGTACCAACTTGGGGAGGAAAGGGTTTATTTGTCTTACATCTCCCAGGTCACACGCAGTTCATCAGGGAGCCCAAGGTGGGAACTCAGGGCAGGAACCTGGAGGCAGGAGCTGGAGCACAGGCCATGGAGGAACGCTGCTTACAGGCTTGCTTCCCTGGCCCCTCTCAGCCTGCTTTCTTATGCAACACAGGCCCACCTGCCCATGGGTGGCACCACCCACAGTGGGCTGAGCCCTCTCACATCACTCATCAAGAAGATGCCCTTCAGACATGGCCACAGGCCAGTCCAATAGAGGCAATTTCCCGATTGAGGCTCCCTCAACCCAGGTGTGTCAAGTTGACACTAAAGCTATCCAGCACACTTCACTTCTGTCAAAACATGTGTTAGGGTATCTGCTCCCATTGAAACCAGAAGCTTTTTGAAAGGTAGGCTCTGTATCTTCCCCAAACCCCAAACACTGTAGCCAAATCTTCTGTATGGTCATTGACAAATGAGATAAGTTTGCCTGTCTACATTTGGATTTCTCTGGACGTTAAAAGGGAAAGCCTCTTCTCCAGATGTACCATGCCCCAACAAGATTCCCTGATCACCTGTTTGGAAAAGGGACAAAACTGAAATACAGGCCAGGTATTAAAGGAATATCTTTTATTTTGCTTAGCCTTCAAATGCCTTTTTGACAAACACTAACATTTAGAAAAAGAGAGTTGCAGGACAGTGTTGAGACCTTTGAAATCAGAGGTTTCCTGCAGATAACAGAAGAAACTTGTTGATTCCCTTTTATGTGTGATGCCAGGGTCTGAGGCAACAGCATCAGTCTCTTACTCCAAATCAGTTGCTAAGGAAATGGCTCTCAGTTAAATGATACAGGCCTCAAAAGAACTTTGATTGCTTACTGCTGTCTATAGATTTTCCTCTCATAAAACTAAAGACTCTTAACTGTTAGAGACTTCAAGAAATTTCACTCTTACTTAAAATAAAAATCTCATGATCTTAAGACACCTCTACTTTTTGATGCTATGGGGATTTTGGGGCTTGGCTTTTGTTTTTTTGCTACAGGATTTCACAATGTACCCCAGGCTAACTTCCTATGCTGTTGCTCCTCTTTTATTGGTCTCCTGAGACTTACATTGTAAGTCCTTGCCACCATGCCTGGTTCATCTGCTATTTTTTTAATAAATAATTT
Source organism: Nannospalax galili (assembly GCF_000622305.1). Taxonomy (NCBI): domain Eukaryota; kingdom Metazoa; phylum Chordata; class Mammalia; order Rodentia; family Spalacidae; genus Nannospalax; species Nannospalax galili. The sequence continues at coordinate 8,212,915 of NW_008331789.1, forward strand.
CTTGAGAATTTCATACATGCATATAAGGTGTTTTGATCAAATCCATGCCCACTCCCTCCACTTCAAAGCCTCCCATATCTCCCCATCACTTTTTTCTGATAACTTCATGTACTCTTTCTTCTTCATTGATTGACTGACTGATTGATTTTTGTGGGGCTTTTGGCTACTCTGACATCCCCCTCTCTGAAGAGGTAACCCTAAAATCTTTTAAGGATTAGTTAAAAGCTTCCAAATATTTTTGAGATTTTTGGCTTTTGGAACAGAGTAGGTTGCTAAGAGGCCCACGGTCATTGTGGGTTTTAGTCAAAAAACTGGCTAGTTTTCTTTGAGGTCTTTTTACCCTAACTGCCTCGCCAATTCTTAACTCTTATTCGTATCCCACCATCCTCTGAAGAGGTTACCCAAATTATCAATAGGGAATAAGGATGCTGATCACTCTGGCTTCTTCCTTGCTGAACAGGGACACAGGGTGAGGCAATTGGATTATCCCTTCAGTGGATCTATCTAAAAGGCTCCCAAACTGCATAACTCTTATTTCAAGAAGGAAAAATAAAAGTCTTTGAATCGTGAATAGGAAATGTGAAGGAGAAGCAAAGACAAAAGTAATTAGCGTTACATGTTCTAGACATGAACTAGAAAAAAGTCAGACCAGGGCAATTATCAAATGTTCATATGAGAGTCCACTGGAATTTTTTGGCAAGCATCCCTCTATTGGGTTTTTCCTCACTTTTCTTGTGTCTTCCAAGGCTGGACTCTAGAGTGATAGATTCAGGATTTGCTTTCAGGTATTTTGATAGCTGTTGGAGTGGTTAAAATCAGTGTCAATTCCCTCTCAAAGGTTTCTAGTTAGGGGGAGAAAACAAATTTATCCAACATTTTAGAACAATAGCTGGTTGTTTCCCTTAGCTACAGTTGGGCACTACAGTATTGGAGACCAAGATTTGAAGTCTTACATCTGAGGAGCAGTTTCTGGTTAAGAAAAAAATCATCAGTGAGAAATAATTGTCTAAATAACTTTAGAAAATTAAGCCTAATGTCGGGGAAGTGTAATCCCTTGAACACTTGAAGAAATACACTGATGACTTTACTCTTTGGTTGTACTTTCCTTTGGGTGTTTAAGACCATACAGTTGTCCCAAATAAATCAATTTATTTTTACACTTAAGATCATCTGAGTATCTGTTTGTCATGAGTCAAATGGGCTTGGGAGGAGCCCCTAGCTCATTTATTTTATTTTATTTTATTATTTTACCAGTTCTGTCTATGTGAAGATAAGTCAAAAGTCCTGCTCAACCATATCTGGCTTCACTTGGAAGCATGAATGAGACGTTTCCTCTGAGTTGACCCTCCCCTTTGTAGACTGGACACTGGTTTTAAATACATCTTGTAGGGTCTCCATGGCCTCCCTGAACAAGAGGACAGGTAACTCACCACAGTTACAAGACATTTTGAGAGATGTTCCATAGTCCCCTGGAACTTAGTTGACTTTGGGGGACAAGGGGCAGAAACTGTCCTTTAAGTCCATCTGACCACATTATTATAGGCCTCAAACTATGGATGTTAAACATCCAATAAAGTTAGTTCTGTCAGTCTGGTACTTTTAATTAACATGTGCTGTATAGATAAGCTTGGGTGAAAAAACAGATGTTCCCAGATAATCTTTGATTAGATATATATATTCTGTTTCTTAAACTAGTTGAGTAAACTAAGACCATAGACATTTTAAGATTATGTGTATATTATTTTTGTCTCATAAAAAGACCATCTTCACTTGCTCAGGCTTTCTCACTTTTTCTATTTTGGAAAATATATCCATTCTCATACCCTTTAATACCTTTTACGTTCTCGTTTCCTTTTTTTTCAAATAATTGTGAGACATAATAGCATTAAAAAATAAATTTTCCATCTGTTGTGAGACTTCATTTCCTAGGGATGCTAAGCAATCCTATTTCCCTTTCAAAGTTCTAGTGCCAAGCCAATGTTTGATTAAATTTTACTGGTGAAACCAATGAATTTATTGAGCTTACTTACTGAGATAACTGAGGGGTTACTGAAGTGTATGTATGACCTGAGGGTATGCACATTGGAAAGCCATTACCCAGAATGGGTCATGCCTTCTCTTCCTAGCCTTCCCTAGATTGTATAATTTAACCCTCCCCAAATCCAGTAGGCCATGTGTGATTAGCATCAAATTACACATAACTGGCTGGGAAGAGTGGCTGGATAATCTGGTGAGGGTCCAATGACCCTGCTTAGTCCTCCTTTTAAGAATGAGCACAACCTTCAACAAGCCCAATTGTGACGATGTTTAGTGATCAGGCTCAGCTGAAGTCGTGATGATGGCAGTTATTTCATGCGGAAGCGACCGCTGTACAGCATCATCTTATTAAAGGGACCTGGGATTTAAAAGGATTTGATGCTAGGATCCACATATGAGGGAGAACATATGTCTTTTGTTTTTGTGAGTCTGTGTTACTTCACTTAGTATAACAGTTTCTAGATCCATCCATTTGCCTGGAAATTTCATCATTTCATCTTGTTTACTGCTTAATAAAACTCCATTGTGTAAATATACCATGTTTTTGTCAACCACTCGTCAGCTGAGGTACACTTAGGTTGCTTCCATCTCTTAGCTATTGTGAAAAGAGCAGCAACAAACGTGGTTGTACAAGTGTCTCTACAATAGGATGAGTCCTTTGGGTATATGCCAAGGAGTGGTATAACTGGGTCATATGGTAGGTTCATTTTTAGTTTTTTAAGAGTTCTCCACACTGCTTTCCATAGGGATTTCAGGAGTTAGCAATCCCACCAGCAGTGAATGAGCATTCCCCGTTCTTCACACTTTCACCAGCATTTAGTATCATTTGTTCTCTTGATCCTAGACAGTCGGATTGGGACAAAGTAATACCTTAGGGTGATATTAATTTGCATTTCTCTAATTACTAACAACATTGAACACTTTTTGAGATGTTGCTTAGTCATCTTTATTTCTTCATTTGAAAACTCTCTGTTTAGATCTTTAGCCTATCTTTTAATTGGGTCATTTGGTTTCTTGATTCTTTGTTTTTTTGAGTTCTTTATAATTCTGAATGTTAAACCTCTGTCAGATGTGTCACTGGTGAAGATTTTTTCCCATTCTGTGGGTTTTCTCTTCACTTTTTTGATTGTTTCTTTTGCTGTACAGAAGCTTTTTAGTTTAATGAGGTCCCACTTATTGATTGCTGACCTTAATTCCTGAGCAATTGCTGCCTGATTTAGAAAATCCTTTCCTATACCTTGTAAGTTACTGCCAATATTTTCTTCTAATACTTTCAGGGTTTCTAGTTTCACATTGAGGTGTTTGATCCCTTTGCAGTTGACTTTTGTGCGAGGTGAAAGATAAGGATCTTGTTTCATTCCTCTACAGGTGGAGATCCAGTTTTGCCAGCACGATGTGTCTTCTTGGCACCTTTGTCAAGTATCAGGTGGCTGAAATTACATTTGCTCAGGTTTGGGTGTTCAATGATTCTCCATTGATCTGTGTCTATTTTTGTACCATGCTGTTTGTAAGACTATAGCTCTGCAGTATACTTTGAGATCTGCTATAGTAATCTTCTCAGCATTGCTCTTTGTGCTCAGGGTTGCTTTGGCTATCTTGGGTCTTTTGTGCTTCTATATGAATTTAAGGATTTTTTTTTCTAATTCTTTGAAGTATATCACAGGGATTTTGATTGGGATTGCATTGAATCTGTATATTGCTATTGGTAGGATGGTCATTTTCACAATATTGATTCTACCAATCCATCTGGGCATAGGCTCTTTCGATTTCCTAGTGTGTTCCTCTAACAGGTTCTTTATTTATATGAATGTCATGAGAGGTTACTTCATAGCTTCACTAACCTAAATTAACTATTGAATGTTTTAAGGGTGTAAATTTTTAGGTTCACAATTGAATTAATACAGTTATACAATATTGAACTTGGTATAAATCCTGTAAGACATAAAATTGAATGAGCTTTACCCTTTAAAAAAGATCTCCATTTCATTTTAGAATATACTGTTTCCTACATTTTTAATGCTACTAACACTTAGATATTTGCACATGTGTATTTAATCTCTATGTATCTGGTTATTACTAGTCACAGTCGATTACACTCAGATCCTTGGCACCTAAGTATGGCTATAAAGTCATCAGGTAGATTTCAATGATAATGTTTATCACCTCTACTAATTAACATGAAGTAAATTTTTATGCTTCCTCCTCAAATATGTCTTTTTCTTTAATTTGGTGATTTTTTTGTTCTGTCATATCACACAGAACATCCCACACAATCTTACTCATCTATATACCCGCTTAGCATATGGCACCCTCCCATAGCCTCCCCACCCCACCACTGGAGCCCATATACTCTGTCATTCTTGTTGCCATCCACCGTGTTGTCAGCACCCCAGCCATTCTCCAGTGCTTGTCCATCTGCTGAATCTAGTCAGCATATCTAGAGATCCTGTTCCTAAGATCAGCTGTTCCTCATAATTGAGCAATCATTTGTCAATATTCCTTTAGATAAGATTGGGATGTGCTGTTCATTTTCCTAGTTCTACGCTGGGTTACTGTCCCAGAGTCTTTTGGGCCACCCTGGCCAACAACTCAAAGGAAGGTATCTCCTATCTGGCATTGTTTCTTGTTATATAGCCTTTAGCTATAAATATGGACTCTTAAAAAATTATATTGACCCCATTAATCTTTGGTTATACTTTCCTTTTGGGTGTTTAAGACCCTACATTTTGCCAAAAATAAACCGAATTATTTTTATTCTTAAGGTCGTTTGAGGATCTGTTCCTAAGGGGCAACATAGGCTTGGGAGGAGCCCCTAGCTCCATTCATTTACCAGTTCCATCTATGTAAAGATAAGTCAAAGGTCCTGATTGACTATGGCTGGCTTTGCTTGGAAGCCTGGAGGAAATGTTCCCTCTGGGTTGACCCACCTCTTTGTAGACTGGACACTGGTTCAGGTCCATCTGGTGGGGTCTCCATGCCCTCTTTGATCAAGAGGACAGGTAACCCACCACAGTTACAGGACATTTTGAGAGATGCTCATAATCCCCTGGAACTTAGTCGACCTAGGAGGGCAAGGAGCAAAAACTGTCCTTTGTGTCTCTCTGTCCAAATGAGTATAGGCCTCATGGTATGGCTGTTAAACATCCAAGAAGGTTAGTTCCACCAGTCTAGTACTTTTAATTACTGTGTTCCATGTATAAAAGCTTGAACAAAGACAAAACGCTTTCAGATAAACCTTGCCTGGGTATGTATTACATTCTTTGATCTGGCTGTATGTATAATTTGTTAGTAGGTTGTTGGATTAATAGGGTTACCTCTGTTTTTTTTTAAAACTAGCTATGCATTATTTATCTCTTGCATTGTCTAAACTCTACACTGCAGTTTCCTCATTTAAGGTGCCCTCCTTTTTCCCATTTCTCCCTTAATAATACCCTTCTCCTATGGTCAATGCCCTTATGTGTTATGGGTTTGTTTAATCTGTTAATCTCTTCTTGGTTTAGTTTTGATGGTTCCCACGCTTTTAGGTACCCATCCATTTCTTTCAGGTTTTCAATTTTAGAAGCATATAGGGTTTTAAAGTATTCCCCTATAATTTTTTTGGATCTTTATGGTGTCTGTTGTGATGTTTCCCCTTTCATCTCTAATTTTGTTGATTTGGAGGTGCTCTTTCTTTCTTTTGGTTAACCAGACTAGCGGTCTATCAATCTTGTTTATCTTCTCAAAGAACCAGCTCTTGGAATCCTTGATTCTTTGTATTGTTTTCTTTGTTTCTATTTTATTAATTTCACCTCTGATTTTTGTTATTTCTTCTTGTCTACTGGATTTGGGTTTCATTTGTTGTTGCTTTTCAAGTGTCTTGTGTTGCAATGTTAAGTCATTTATTTGTATTCTTTCTGATTTTTCAGTGTAGGCACTTAGAGCTTTAAACTCCCTCTTAGGACTGCTTTCAAAGTGTCCCAGAGGTTTTGTTGTGTTGTATTGTCCTTTTTGTTTAGTTCCAGGAATACTTTTATTTCTTTCTTAATTTCTCCTTTGACCCATTCATCATTCAAGAGTGTGTTGTTTAGTCTCCATGTGTTCCTGTGGTTACTGGTTTTTTTTCTGGTGTTGATTTTAAGCTTTATTGATTATGGTCTGATAGAATACATGGAATTGTTTCAATCTTTTTGTATTTGTTGTGGTTTGTTTTGTGCCCCAGTATATAGTAGATTTTGGAGAAGGTTCCATGGGGCGCTGAATCGAAAGTGTATTCTTTGGTTCTTGGGTGGAATATTCTGTAGACGTCTATTAGGTCCATTTGATATATGGTATTATTTAATTCAGATGTCTCTCTGTTAACTCTCTGCCCTGTTGACCTATCTAATGGAGACAGCGGGATATGGAAGTCTCCTACTATTAATGAGTTGGGATTAATCTGGGTCTTAAAGTCCTGAAGTACTGTTTTAATGAAGTTGGGTGCACCCGAATTTGGTGAATACATGTTCATGATTGTAATATATTCCTGGTTTATTCTTCTTTTGATCAGAACAAAGTGGCCCTCTTTATTTCTTCTGATGAGTTTTAGTTTAAAGTCTTTTTTGTCAGATATTAGAATTACTACACCTGCTTTTTTCTTAGTACCACTCACTTGGTATACATTTTTCCGTCCTTTCACCTTAAGTAATGCCTGTCCTTGAAAGTGAGATGAGTTTCTTTCAGACAACAAAATTATGGGTTTTGTCTCTTAATCCATTGAACTGGTCTGTAACTTTTGACTGGGGAGTTCAGTCCATTGATATTTAAAGTTATTAACGAAAGATGTGTATAGAATCCTGTCATTTTTATTGCTGCTCACATTCTTGATATAGCTGTGCATTTCCAGAGGTATACCTTCATTGACTTTCTTTCCATCACCAGGATGCCCAGAGGCTGTACAGCCCAGGGAAGTCCTCAGTCTCTTTCTTTAACGATTTAAAATTTTCAGTGTAGAGATCTTTGTTGTCTTTTGTAAGATTTATTCTAAAATATATTATTTTTTTGCAGCTATTATGAATGGGAGCATTTCCCTGTATTCTTTCTCCAATTACTTGTTATTGGTATATAGAAAGGCTACTAATTTTTGTAGGTTGATTTTATAACCTGCCACAATACTGAAAGTGTTGATCAGTTCTAGGAGTTTTCTGGTGGAACTTTTGGGATCTCTTAGGTACAGTATCATATCATCTTCAAAAAGTGATAGTTTGACCTCTTCTTTCCAATTAGTACTCCTTTAATTTCCTTCTCTTGCCTTATTGCTCCAGCAAGAGTTTCAAGTACCATGTTGAAAAGGAGTGGAGATAGTGGAGATGCTTGTCTGGTTCCTTATTTCAATGGGAATGCTTCCAGTTTTTCTCCATTTGGAATGATGTTGGCTGTAGGTTTGTTGTATATAACTTTAATTATGTTGAGGTATGTTCCCTCCAGTCTGATTCCCTCTAGGACTTTGAACATAAATCCATGTTGAATTTTATCAAAAGCCTTTTCTGCATCTATTGAGATGACAGTGTGGTTTTTGTCTTTGAGTCCATTTATATGATTAATGATGCTTATTGACTTACTTCTATTGAACCAACCCTGCATCTCTTGGATAAAGCCTACTTGATTATGGTGAATGATCTTTTTGATGTATGTATGTATGCCCTTTGCAAATCTTTTTTTTTTGAGAATTATTGCATCTATGTTCATTAAGCATATGGGTTTATAGTTTTCTTTTTTGGTTGCTTCTTTACCTGGTCTGAGAATTAGAGTAATGTTGGCTTCATAGAAGGAATTTGGGAGTTCTTCCTCTGTTTCTATCTTCTTGAATAATTTAAGTAGTATTGGTTGGAGGTCTTCTTTAAATGTCTGGTAGAATTCTGCTGTAAATGCATCTGGGTCTGGGCTTTTTTTTAGTTGTGAGGCTTTGTATTATTGTTTCAATTTCCTTATATGCTATGGGTCTGTTAAAACTGCTGATCTCTTCTTGGTTTAACTTTGGTGGTTCCCATAATTTTAGATATCCATCCATTTCTTTAAGATTTTCAAATTTGGTAGCATATACATTTTTAAAATATCCCCTTATAATGGTCTGGATCATTTGGGTGTCTGTTGTGATGTTTCCCCTTTCATCTCTGATTTTGTTGATTTGGATTTGCTCTTTCTTTCTTTTGGTTAACTGAGCTAAGGGTCTGTCTATCTTGTTTAGCATTTCAAGGAAGAAGCTCTTAGATTCACTGATTCTTTGTATTGTTCTCTTTGTTTTTATTTCATTAATTTCTGAGCTGATGTTTTATTTCTTCTCTCCTGCTGGGTTTCGGTTTCATTTGTTCTTGCCTTTCCAGAGTCTTGAGTTTCAGTGTTAGGTCATCTATTTGGACTCTTTCTAATTTTTTAATGTAGGCACTTAGAGCTATAAACGTCCCTCTTAGGACTGCTCAAAGTGTCCCAGAGGTTGTGTTGTGTTTTATTGTCTTTTTTGTTGAATTCCAGGAATTCTTTCATTTCCTTCTTAATTTCTCCTTTGATCCACTTGTTGTTTAGCAGTTTGTTGTTCAATCAACATAAGTTTGTGTAGTGACTAGGGCTTTGTCCAGTATTGAGTTTGAGCTTTCTTTCATTGTGGTCTGATAGAATGCATGGGATTATTTCAGTTTTTTTGTTTTTATTGAGGTTTGTTTTGTGGCCCAGTATGTGATCAGTTTTTGAAAAAGTTCCATGTGGTGCTGAGCAGAAAGTGTGTTCTTTGGTGCTTGGGTGGAATATTCAAAAGATGTCAATTAGATCCATTTGATGTATTGTATCAATTAATTCAGTTGTCTCTTTATTCTTTCTCCAGTTGATCTGTCTAATGGAGACAGTGGGTTATTGACAACAACTACTATTACTGAGTGGGGTTAATCTGTTTCTTAAAGTCATGTAGTATTGTTTTTATGAATGTGGGTGCATCAGAGTTTTGTGTATACAGGTTAAGAATTGCAATATCTTCTTGGTTAACTGTTCTTTGATCAGAATTAAGTGACCCTCCTTATCTCTTCTGATTAGTTTTACTTTGAGGTCTATTTTGTCAGATATTAGAATTGCAACCCTTGCTTGTTTCTTAGTGCCATTTGCTTGGAATATTCTTTTCCATCCTTTCACCTTAATATAGTGCCTGTCCTTGAAGATGAGATGGGTTTCTTGCAGGCAGCTAAGAGATGCATTTTCTTTCTTAATCCATTTACTTAGCCTGTGTCTTTTGACTAGAGAGTTCAGTCCATTGATAGTTAAGGTTATTATTGAAAGATGTGTATTGGTTGCCATCAATTTTTTTTTTTTTTGCTGTTTGTGTTCTCTGTCTAATTTTGCGTTTCTTAAATTATAGCTTTATTTATTCTCTTTTGTTGCCCCTGGGGTATAGTTTTTTCTCTCTGAGCTCTCTGTATTGCTTCAAGTATTCTTTGAAGGGCTGGTTTTGTGGACATATTTTCATTCAGGCTTTTCATGTCATGGAAGATTTTTCTTTCCCACTCAACTATAATAGACATTTTTGCTGGGTAAAGTATTCTGGGCTGACATCTCTTGTCATGTAGAACTGGAAATACCTTGGTCAGCTGAAATTCTGATGGACTTTCCTTCGTATGTGACTTGTTTTTCTTTTACTGCTTTCAGTATTCTCTCTTTGTTCTATATATTTAGTGTTTTTACTATGATGTGTCATGGAGAGTTTCTTTTTTGATCCTATTTGGTGTTCTATGTGCTTCTTTTATTTGTATGGGGATATCTTTCCTTAATTTCAGGAAATTCTCTTCTACAATCCTGTTTAAGATCTGGTGAACACCATTAACCTGAAATTCTTCTCCTCCCTCTATTCCTACGATCCACAGATTTGGTCTTTTTATGGTGACCCACATCTCTTGCATATTCCATTCCTGTGTTGTTTTTTTTTTTCTATAATCTTTGCTTGAAGGGTCCAGTTCTTCAACTTTATCCTCCAGTGTTGATATTCTGTTTTCCATTTCATTCATTCTATCAGTGAGGCTTTCCTCTGTTGTTTCAAGTTGGCTTATTGAGTTTTTCACTTCCTTCTTCATTTTTGCCTGAGTTTTCTTTAACATTTCTATCTCTTTTATGAACTCATTCAGAAGTTTATCCCTATCTTCGTTTAGTTCTTTAATTTGTTTGTTCATGTGTTCTTTAAATTCATTGAATTCCTTGATAGTGTTTATGTTTGCTCTTTTAAATTCAGTGTCCTGTGTTATCTCTAGGGGGTTCTCCTTGTAGAACTCTTCTACAGGATTGGTGGAGTTTGGTGGGGACACAGTGTTTTGGCTTTCCATTTTATTCTTTCATTGTGATTTTGGCATTTGAATCCCTTTTGTTTATGTTTCAGATGTGAGAATTAAGTTGAAGTATGCTTCTGTTTGTATTATTCAGGTGCCTATATCCTTTCTTTATAGGTTATGTAAAGCTGGTTGGTACAGGGTCAAGGTTCTCTCAGGTTTAATTTGGAAGAAACTGATGGCTTCAGATCACCTATTCCATAGTACCCACAGAAGCCCAATTCAGATTCCAGTCAGGTACACTTAGGCTTCTTTCACCACATGGAGGCAGGATCTAGGTGTTCACAGACAGTCCACCTTCTCAGGCTGTCTGATAGGATCTCAGCCTTCACCTACCAAAGCCAGATCTTTCCTGGGGCTTTGGCAGGGGGCTCTCAAAATACCAGATAGGGGGATGGGTATGGCACAATTAGGGGAAGATCACCACCACGTGGAGGCAGAATCCAGGAACTCTCAGGCAGTCCCCTGCATTCTCAGCCCTTCTGTCAGAGAGAGGCCAGAGGGAGGCCAGAACTTGGCACTCTCTGGCCATCTTCTGGAATTTTCTAAACCTCTTTTTATAATTCATTGCTTGGCTGTGCTTTTTCACCAGATGATGTCATATAAAAAGTAGATCTGCAGTTTTTACCATCAATGTCAACACTGAATGACAGTTCTTTAAAGAAAAACAAATGTTAAGAGAACCCCAGTATCAAATGCAGAAATTCCTGGCAATTAATGACTCCATACAAACTCCTGTGCCCAATGTCTTCACACCAGTCTGAAGCTTGAGGCTGTGACTGTACTGCACTATAGCCTGAAAAAGTTTGCTGAAGAACATGCATTCAAGCCTGAGTCTGGGTGGTGTGGATATGTGATCTCAACTATTCAGGAGATGGAGGCAGAAGTGCAAATTCAAAGCCTTGCTGGGCCAAAGTAGTGAGAACCCATATCAAAATAAAAGACTTGGGCTTCAGCTCCGTGGTGGAGTTGCTGAATATGTAGAAAGCCCTAGATTTGATCACCTGCACTGAAAAACAAAAACAGAAAAAAAAAAAAATAGAAAGAAAGTGAAAAGCAAAAGAAAATTCAGCAATAACAGGGAAATTTGCAGCATAGGACATAAAAAACCCTTATGACAAAATTTGATTAAGAGCTTACAAAATTTCAATAAAAAATTTAGAAAATGTATGACCACTTGACCCCCTTGCTCAGGGCTGTTCCTACAGAAATATTTTGACTACAAGTCTTTTTACTACATCTTTTAGATGTAAAATTGCAGCAGAGACCTGTCTTCCGGGATCTGAGGGGTCTCTTTTGAAATGGGAACATTCAAGGAGACAAGCCAGCCTCTTAGTCAATATGATAGCATGCTTAACCTGGGTTGGAGTCTTGATCCAGTGCCCGCTAGTAGCACAGAGGAAACAACACTTGCCTCCTGTTAACATATATGCTTCAAGTATCACAATGGTTCCCTGGTCACTGGGACCAAGTCCCCTAAATGCCATTCAGTACTGCTCTTTCATCATAGTACAGCGCTGGAAGTGGCATTGGCCCTGTATGTACTTATGCATATATATAGCTAATATCTAATATATATATATATTTCACTGAAAAAAAAAATTCTGTCTTCACTACATGGAAGGGAAAAGTACCCCAAACAAGAGATAGACACAAGAAAAAATGATCCCCTTTGGGCTGGAGAGATGGCTCAGCAGTTAAGAGTACTAGCTGCTCTTGCAGAGGAACCAGGTTCAATTCCTAGTGGCTAGCAACTTTCTGTAACTCTAGTTCCAGGGGATCTGACATCCTCTTCTGACCTCCTCTGTCATTGCACAACATGGGTGCACCTCCATACATGCAAACAATCCACTCATACAGGTTAAATAAAAATAAATAAAATATATAAAAAATGATCTCCCAAAGTAACTGTGGGAGGGGGCTCATTGACCCTACTCCTCCCTGAACGTTTCACCACAGATGATGATTGATGAAGGAGAGTCAGAGATTTTCTTTAGTGGTCCAGTAACAAGCTCCTACAAGCAAACTCCCACCCATGTTCTTACAAACAATACTCATGGAAATCATGGGTCACACACACAGACACACACACACAGACACACACACACGGGAACTAAAAGTAGAAAGGAGACAATTTGGGAAGAGGAAGGGGATTAATCAGAGTTGAAAGAGGACACTCTTGTGTGACAAATTTAAATATTATCAATACATATTATGTACATGCATGAAAATGCCACAATGAAATGCATTATTACATATGGTTAAATTCTGCTAATAAAAACATTGACAAAATTTCACATGGTAGCTCATTCATCAATAAAGAAAAATGAAGTAAAGTAATCATAGTTGATAATGCTAAATACTAAGCTTTGTTTGCTATTGGCTTATTTTATTGACTTTTGTTTGTTTTGTTTTCGCAGTGAAAGATTTGGAAACATCAAATGAAGAGTGTAGGTCATAGAAGAGTTTACCAGCAGATGAAGTGAGGTCAGGATATTATGAGACCACTGCAAACACTGTTCTAAATTACAAGGCATGCATGTCCTTGAACATTTATGGAGTTACTGTGGACATAATAAGAGGCTAAGGTTGAGCTAAAACAAGTACAGAATTGACAACAAAGGTCCTTCTGAATCTTAATAACGGCACTATACATGAATGACTTTATGCAGAGAGATGACTCATCATAGCATGGACCATAAAGCAAAGAAGAGGTGACAAAGACCTTAAGTACTTAGAAGACTCTGGGCCAGTCATTTGGAGCTTTGGTTCAGTTTGTTTGAGTGTGGTCCTGGGAATCTATTTTCATAAGAGTTAGTGTTAATTGTTGTTTTGTTTTTGTAGCCTTTGATGAATCTGTATTTAAGAAAATTATGACCTTTGATGATTATAATTGACCATGAGTACCCTTCCTTTGTCAGTAGAGATTGTGGTCATCAAAATGTCTTTTCAGAGTCCTGTGAAATTCCATTATCAAAATGAGTCTAATGAAACAAATCTCTTGTTACCCAGCAGTGAGTTAACTCAGCTCAAAGAAGTACAGCTCCGTTCAGACCTTGATTATTAAATGCTCTATATAAACAAAAAAGTTGAGTAACATATAAGTTAAATGCCCTATGTAGCATGTAACACAGAATGAAGCCAAAAGCTACTAGAAGTCAAGCCTGGGTCTGAAATTCAAAAATTTTACTTCTTGGTGTATTTCACGCTGACCCACTGACTTCCACATCAACTGGTGTGACACATATCAGGAGCTCAGCCTGGGTTTCTTTTCATCTCTGAGCTTTGCACTTTACACGTTCAGATGAAAGGATATGACACCTCTTGTTTTTATATTAAACCTCTCATTGTAAACTTACATAAATTACTTGGTCCTCTACACAAATAACTTAGTGTTGCTGGTGTGACAGCTAAATTTACTTCTGTAAGCATCTATAAACATAGATCACACTAAACATGTAGAAAGGAGTAGGTGACTACGAATCACAGCATCTGCTGTTGGATTGGAGAAGCCATGGAAAGTATACTTTGGTCCTCCCTGTTAATGAAAGAAAAAAGGTGTTATTGTGGAAGGTTTGAGGAGCTGGCTATGGAAAGTGAAGAGCTGACTTGAAAACCTCAGGCCTATACCAACATCATATATTTCAAAGTAATTAAAGAACAGTCTGAATTTTCCAATAGACGGAAATAATATTTATGGAAAGCAAACGTTAGTTGCTTTGATTTGATCAGTGTGACTGTATATATATTTACTATGCCATAATCATGAATAAATACAAATGTTATACCAATTAAAATATTCAAAAATAAACACCACCAAGTAACTTCAGATCTTTTACTAGATATAAAAATAGGAAAATATTTTGCTCTATTTACATCTTCCCAATTGTTATAAAAATGAAATTTATCTCCTGTTTAATGATAAGGTTTAATCATTTCAGAGGCCTTAGCAGATAGCCTGAGAGCACCTGCTCTGACCTCCATCATTATAGGGGCTGAGATCTCAGCAGACCGCCAGAGAGTGTCTGTTTAACAGATCCAAGAACCGAAAGATGATAGGGATACACTTCTGAATGAATTCATGAAAGAGATAGAAATATTGAAGAAAAATCAGGAACAAATGAAGAAGGAAGTGAAAAACTCAATGAGCCAACTTGAAACAAAAGGGGAAAGCCTCACTGCTAGAATGAATGAAATGGAAAGGAGAATATCAACACTGGAGGACAAAGTTGAAGAACTGGACCACTCAAACAAAGATTATGGAAAATTAAAAAAAACAGGAATGGAATATGCAAGAGATGTGGGACACCATGAAAAGACCAAATCTATGTATCATAGGAATAGAGGGAAGAATTTCAGGTCAATGGTATTGTCCAGATGTTAAACAGGATTGTAGAAGAGAATTTCCCCAAATTAAGTAAACACATCCCCATACAAATACAAGAAGCACTTAGAACACCAAATAGACAGGACCAGAAAAGAAACTCCCCATGGCATATTGTAGTAAAAGCACTAAATGTACAGAGCAAAGAGAGAATATTGAAAGCAGCAAAAGAAAAACAAGTCACATAAAAGGAAAGCCCATCAGAATTTCAGCTGACTTAGCAATGCAAACTATGAAAGCCAGAAGTGCCAGGACCAACGTATTTCCAGTTCTACATGACAATAGTTGCCAGCCCAGAACACTTTCTCTAGCAAAAATGTCTACTATAGTTGAGGGAGAAAGAAAAATCTTCCATGACATGAATGGCCTGAGTGAAAACATGTCCATGGAACAAGCCCTTCAAAGAATACTTGATGCAATACAGAGAGCAGAGAGAGAAACAACTATTCCCCAGGGGCAACAAAAGAAAATAAATGAAGCTGTAATCGAGGAAACACAAAATTACACAGAGAACACAAACAGCAATCAAATGATGGCAACCAATACACATCTTTCAATAATAACCTTCAGTATCAATGGACTGAACTCCCCAGTCAAAAGACACAGGCTAAGTGAATGGATTAAGAAGCAAAATCCATCTCTTTGCTGTCTGCAAGAAACCCATCTCACCTTCAAGGACAGGTAGCACCTTAAGATGAAAGGATGGAAAAAAGTATACCAAATGAATGGTACTAAGAAAGAAGCAGGCATTGCAATTCTAATATCTGACAAAACAGACTTTAAAACTAATCAGAAGAGATAAAGAGGGCCACTTCATTCTGATCAAAGGAACAATTAACCAAGAAGTTATTACAATCCTGAACATATATGGACCAAACAGTGGTGCACCTAATTCATAAAAACAGCACCACAGGACTTTAAGACGCAGATTAACCCCAACTCAGTAACAGTAGGGGACTTCAATACCACACTGTCTCCATTAGACAGGTCAAATGGACAAAGAATAAATGAGGAGACGTCCGAATTAAATGAAACCATACAACAAATGGACCTAACAGACATCTTTGTAATATTCCACCCAAGCAGCAAAGAATACATTTTCTACTCATTACCCCAATGGAACTTTTTCAAAAATTGACCACATACTGGGACACAAAACAAATCTCAACAAGCACAAAAAATCAAATAATTCCATGCATTTTTTCAGACTACAATGCAACAAAGCTCAAAATTAACAATGGAAGAAGCCCTAGTCACTACACAACTCATTGCAATTAAATAATACATTCCTAAACAATGACTGGGTCAAAGGAGAAATTAAAAAAGAAAAAAAAATGATTCCCGGAGTTCAATGAAAAGGACAATACAGTACAACACAACCTCTGGGACACTTTGAACGCATTCCTAAGAGGAAAGTTTATAGCTCTAAGTGCCTACATTAAAAAATTAGGAAGAGCCCAAATAAATGACCTAACACTGCAACTCAAGCCACTTGAAAGGCAAGAACAAATTAAACCCAAACCCAGCAGAAGAGAATAAATAACAAAAATCAGAGCAAAATTAATGAAATAGAAACAAAGTAAACAATACAAAGAATCAATGACTCTAAGAGCTGGTTCTTTGTAAAGCTAAGCAAGATAGACAGCCCTTTAGTCCAGTAAACCAAAAGAAGAAAGAGCAAATCCAAATCAACAAAATCAGAGATGAAAGGGGAGACCTCACAAGGGACATCCAAAAGATCCAGAACATTATAAGGGAATATTAAAAAAAAAAAAAAAAAACAACCCATACTATACTAAATTTGAAAATCTAAAAGAAATGGACAAAAATCTAAAATCATGGGAACCACCAAGGTTAAACCACGAAGAGATCAACAGTTTAAACAGACCCATAACATATAAGGAAATTGACACTGTAATACAAAGCCTCCTGACTAAAAAAAACCCAGGCCCAGATGGATTTACAGCAGAATTCTACCAGACATTTAAAGAAGACATCAAACCAATATGACTTAAATTACTCAAATGATAGAAACAGAGGGAGAACTCCCAAATTCCTTCTATGAAGCCAGCGTCACTCTAATACCCAGACTAGGGAAAGACATAACCAAAAACAAAAACTATAGACCCGTATCTTTAATGAACATAGATGCAAAAATTCTCAACAAAGTATTTGCAAACTGGATACAGACACACATCAAAAAAGTCATTCACCATGATCAAGTAGGCTTTATTCCGGAGATACAGGGATGGTTCAATATATGCAAGTCAATAAATGTCATCAATCATATAAATGGCCTCAAAGACAAGAACCCCATGGTCATCTAAATAGATGCAGAAAAGGCCTTTGAGAAAATTCAATATGCATTCATGATAAAAGTACTAAAAGAAATTGTACTAGAGGGAACATAACTCAGTATAATTAAAGCCATATACAACAAACCCACAGCCTACATCATTCTAAATGGAGAAAAACTGGAAGCACTCCCATTAAAATCAGGAACCAGACAAGGCTATCCACTATCTCCACTCCTTTTCAACATAGTTCTTGAAACCAAGAGCAATAATACAGGAGAAGGAAATTAAAGGAGTAATAACTGGAAAAGAAGAGGTCAATTTACCACTTTTTTCAGATGATATGATACTATACCTAAGAGATTCCTAAAGTTCCACCAGAGAAGTCCTAGAACTGATGAATACTTTCAGTATGGTGACAGATTATAAAATCAATCTACAAAAATCAGTAGCCTTTCAATGTACCAATAACAAGCAATTGGGCAAAGAATACAGGGAAATCCTCCCATTCACAATAGCTGCAAAAAAAGAGAATATCTTGGAATAAATCTGACCAAAGACACGAAATATCCCTACAGTGAAAATTTTAAATTGTTAAAGAGATGGAGGAAGACACCAGGAGATGGAAGGACCACCTATGCTCATCAATTGGAAGAATTAATATTGTGAAAATGCATATCCTACCAAAAACAATATATATAGATTCAATGCAATCCCAATCAAACTCCTTAAGACATACTTCACAGAATTAGACAAAAACATCCCTAAATTCATATGGAAGCACAAAAGATACCAGATAGCCAAAGCAACCCTGAGCACAAACAGCAAAGCTGTGGGGATTACTATACCAGATCTCAAAGTATACTGAAGAGCTATAGCCTTAAAAACAGCATGGTACTGGCCCCAAAATAGACCCATTGATCAGTGGAACATCATTGAAGATCCAAACCTGATTACATGAAATTTTGGCCACCTGATATTTGACAAAGGTGCCAAAAACACATAATGGAGGAAAGACAGCATCTTCAACAAATGGTGCTGGCAAAATGGATCTCCACCTGTAGAAGAATGAAACTAGATCCTTATCTTTCACCTTGCACAAAAGTCAGCTCCAAATGGATCAAAGACCTCAATGTGAAACTGGAAACCCTGAAACTATTAGAAGAAAATATTGGCAGTGACTTACAAGATATAGGTGCAGGAACCATTTTCTAAATCAGAGAGAAGTTGCTCAGGAATTAAGGTCAACAATCAACAAGTGGGACCTCATTGAATGAAAAAGCTTCCATACAGCAAAAAAAAACAATCAAGAAAGTGAGGAGAAGACCCACAGAATGGGAAAAAGATCTTCACCAGTGACACACCTGAAAGAGGAATAACATCCAGAATATATAAATAACTCAAAAAACAAAGAATCAAGAAACCAAATGACCCAATTCAAAGATGGGCTAAAGATCTAAACAGAGAGTTCTCAAATGAAGAAATAAAGATGGCTAAGAAACATCACAAAAGTGTTCAATATCATTAGCAATTATGGGAATGCAAATTCAAACCACCCTAAGATTTCACTTTACCCCAATCAGACTGGCTAGGATCAAGAGAACAAATGATACCAAATGCGGGCAAGGATTGGAGAAAGGAGAACACACATTCACTGCTGATGGGATTCCAACTCGTGGAAAATAGTGTAGAAAACTCTTAAAAAACTAAAAATGAACCTACCATATGACCCCATTATACCACTCCTTGAGATACACCCAGAGGTCTCATCCTATTGTACAGACACTTGTACAACTTGTCTGTTGTTGCTCTTCTCACAATAGCTAAGAGATGGAAGCAACTTAAGTGTCCTTCAAATGACGAGTGGTTAGCAAAAATGTGGTACATTTACATACTGGAGTTGTATTCAGCAGTAAAGAATGACGAAATAATGAAATTTGCAGGTAAAGGGATGGATCTAGAAACTGTTATACTAAGTGAAGTAACACAGACTCAGAAAAACAAAAGACTTAGGTTCCCCCTCATATGTGGATCCTAGCCTCAAATCCTTTCAAATTCCATGTTCTTTTAATAAGATGATGCTGTACAGAAGTCTCTTTTGCATTAAGTAACTACATTCATCATGATTTCTGTAATGTCTGCTTGCTAAGCAACGTCACAATTGGGCTTGTTGACGGTTATGCTCATTCGTTAGAGGAGGGCCAAGCAGGGTTGTTGACCCTTCACCAGAGTATCCAGCCATCCTTCCCAGCCAACTATATGTAATTTGACCCTAATCACACATGGTCTCCTGGATTTGGGAAGGATTAAAATATAGAATCTGGGGAAGGCTAGGATGAGAAGGCTTGATCCATGTGGGTAAAGGCTTTCCAGTGTGCATACTCTCAGGTCACTAATACAGCTCACTACCCCCTCGGTCATCTCTGTAAGTAAGCTCAGTAAATACATTGGCTCCCCACCAAAACTTTAATCAAACATTGGTTTGATACTAGTACCTTAGAAAGGTGATAAACACTGCTTAGTATCCACAGGTAAAGAATTCTCACAACAGATGGAAAATTTGTTAATTTTATTATGCCTCACAATTATTAAAAAAGAAAATGAGAATGTAAAAGATGTTAGAAGGATATGGGAATGGATATAACTTCCAAAATAGACAGAAAAATGAGAAAGCCTAAGCATGAGATGAAGGTCTGTGTAGGTTTGCTATGATATACAAAGGATGAGACAAAAATAATATACACATAATCTTAAAATTTCTAAAGTCATAAATTGGTCAAATAGCTTAAGGAAAAAAATATATATCTACTCAAGGTTTATCTGAGAATGTTTGGTTTTTGCCCAAGCTTTATCTACATAGCACATGGTAATTAACAGTACCAGACAGGTGGGACTAAAATTCTTGGATGTTTAACAGCCATACTTTGAGGCTTATAGTAATCTGGTCAGAGGGAATTAAAAGACAATTTTTATTCCTTGCCCTCCAAGTTCAGCTAAATTCCAGGGAACTATGGAGCATCTTTCAAAATGTCTTGTAACAACTGTGGTGAGTCACCTGTCCTCTTGTTCAGGGAGGCCATGGAGACCCCACTTGATGAACATGAACCAGTGTCCAGTCTACAAAGAGGAAGGTCAACACAGAGGAAACATTTCCTCCATACTTCCAAGTGAAGCCAGGCATGGTCAAACACAACCTTTGACTGATCTTCACATAGTCAGAACTGGTAAAAGAAAGGAGTCAGGGGCTTCTCCCAAACCCAGGTGACCCATGAGGAACAGATCCTCAAATGACCTTAAAAGTAAAAATAAATTGGTTTATTTGGGCCAACTGTATGGTCTTAAACACCCAATATTAGACTTAAGTCCACATAAAATGTTATTTAGACAATTATTTCTCATTGGTGATTTTGTTTCTAATCACAAAGTGCTGCTCAGATGTAAGACTTCACATCTTGGTCTGCAATACTGTAGTGCCCACCTGTAGCTAAGAGAGACAACCCACTGTTGTTCTAAAATGATGGTTAAATTTGTTTTCTCCCCCTATCTAGAAGCCCTTGTCAGGGAACTGAAACTGATCCTAGCCACTCTAACAGCTATCAAAGTGCCTGAAAACAAATCCAGAGTCCATTGCTCTTGAGTCCAGCCTTGACAGACAAAAGACAAATGAGGAACAACCCAATAGGGGGATGGTTTTGGATGCTCTCGTCAAGAAATTCCACTGGACTCTCATATGAGTGTTTTAAATTTACCGTTTTGACTTTTTTCTGGCTCTCTGTCTAGAACTTGTAATGCTAACTACTCTTGCCTTTACTTCTCCTTCACATCTCCTAGGCACCAGTCAAGGATATTCTTTTCTCCCTATAGTTAAGAGTTATACAATTTGGGAGTCTTTTAGATAGACCCATGGAAGGGGTACCCAAATTGCCTCACCATTTGTCCCTGTTCAGCATGGAAGAAGCCAGAGTGGTCTGTGTCCTGATTCCCTATTGGCAATTTGGGTAACCCCTTCAGGGGATGGTGCAGTAGCAACAGGAGGTAGGAACTGGCTAGGCCATTTTAGAAAGAGACCCCAAAGAAAAGTAGCCAGTTTCTTGGCTAAAAATCAAAATGTCCTCGGGCCTCTTACCAACATACACTGCTCCAACAGCCAAAAATGTCGAAAGTATTTGGGAGCTCTTATCTAACCCCTAAAAGATTTTTGGGTTACCTCTTCAGAGGGGGAAATGTTAGAGTAGCAAAAAGCCCCATTAAAAAATAGAGTACAGGAAGTTGTTCAGGAAAAAGTGATGGGGAGATATGGGAGGAGCTGGAAGGGAGGAAATGGGTGTGGATTTGATCAAAACACCTTATATGCATGAATGAAATTCTCAATAAATTTTTTTTAAAAGTTAAAAAGAAATTAAAAGCACCAATCAAATATAATAGTAAAAACATTGAAAGTATAATAACATAAACAGAAATAATCTAAATAAATTTTAGCCTGTGTCTCCAAAAAAAAGATTTAGTCATCTCTGTATATGTAAAACAGTGCCTACCATATGTCACGTGATATATTTATGCATTATCATTATCATCTTTGATTATTATTATAGGTTCTAATACAGTTATAAGATTTGGAAATAGGCAGCTAGTTAGGGTGTGTTGGTTTAGATTACGTAGCTGCAAAGAGAAAGGTAATTCTGACTTGGGAATGGAGAAACAAGCTGCAGAGAAGCTTGCTTTCGTGAAAGAGTGGGTTAAGAATGAAATAATCAGATTTCAGTCTTGAGTCTGAAATGTCTGGTTGGGTCTCAAGGGTATAGCACTTTGACTTGGAGTTTGGTGAACAGGCACTCATGATATCATGAGGGTCCTGTTTGTCCTGCTGGGAAACGCACTTGAACTTGAGCTTGTAGAATTCCTTTCCTCCCTATGTACTCTATGGGCTTTACTGCAGGTAGATCTCCATATGGCAAATCTGATCAACTCTGATTTCTCAGACACACAGCTCTACGCCCAGCTGTAGTTTGAAAAGATTTAGACTTACCTCCTTACTTTTGCCCATATCCCCAGAAGGATCAATGACCATTTAAGACATTTCTTCTCTCACACTTGACTTACCCAGCCACGCACACAGTTTGATGTCTACGAAGCTAGAGCAAAGATGGCTATCATCATCACATCTTCAGTGGCTGGACTTTATGTTAACTGGGATCTGCTCCTCCCTGTTTCTCAAATGCTTAGTCTAATGATGGCACATTAGGCAAAATGGGATCTGGATTTTTCCTATCCTCGTCTTATATTTAAGCTCAGTTTGCACGTTTCCTGGTGTTTTCCACAAGTCAATTTTTCTCCAGGCCATAACTAAAAGTCCTTGGCCCATATCATTGTTACCATGCAGTGCAATAATTCACCAAGGGTCTTCTTCTCATACATCCATGTTCTTGGATGTTATAAAATCTCTCATTTTGGTCAATGAAATAGGAATGCCAATTTTCTGGAAGCATAATAGAAAACTGAGTTCTCAGTTTTGGATGTTCTCTATCAGTGAAATATCTGAACAGAATGATTGGATAATTAAATGCTTCTAGGAATGAGAGGTAAAATGTGTTTATGTCAAGCTGTAGTAGGAGACAAGGTAACAAAGAAACCATCCAAACTTAGACTCGGTGACGCTCCTAGATAACTTCTACTGAATCACCTACAATCAGAATTATAAATGACTATGCGTAGGCACATGTCAGACGTGGAACAGTATGAGTTCTATAAAGAGTGGAGAGCAGAGGAGAAATAGATGATGATAGCGACAGAGTATATAGCTTCATCTTCTGTCTACCCAAATGTTTTGAATATCTTACTCAGTTATCTTATAATATGTTCCCCTTTTGGTTTTATGAAAATTATAAGGAAAATCTCTAATATACCAAATTTGGAGGCTATTAAAAGCAACTTAGTCTCTCTGTGGTGTTATATAGAGTCCTTTGTGTGTGCTCCCAAGAGTGGTCTAGCTGGGTCGTTTGCTAATTCTGTTTTAAATTGTTTGAGAAACCTTCATGCTGATGTTCATAACGGCTTTATTAGTCTTCACTCCCATCAGCAATGAATAAAAATTGTCCTTTCACCAAGCTCTCTCAATGTTTGATGGCAGAGTTCTTGAGATGAGCATTTTGAATCGCTAAGGTGATGTATCAAAATAATTTTAATTTGTACTTTCCCTGATAGCTAGATGTGTTGGACATTAAAAAAAAATTGGCCATTTGTCTTTCCTCTTTGAAGAACTGTCTGTTAATTTCATTAGCTCATTTGTTGATTGACAGTTTTATGGCTTTGGCATTCAATTTTTTTTGTCTTTAGTGTTCAATTCTTTCTGAATTCGGGATGTTAGCCCTGTCTGAAACATAGTTGGTAAAGTTGTCCTCCCTTCTTGGGTAATCTGTCTGCTTTGTTGATAATTTCTTTTGTTTTAAAGAAACTTTAATTTCATGTAGTGCCATTTGTTCATTTAGACGGCTAGTTCCGGTGCTATTAGAGTTCTGTTCAGAACATTCTTGCTTACACTGACAACATGAAGAACATTTCTTACGTTTTCCTCTACTAATTTCAGTGCCTTGGGCTTTAAATCAAAGTCTTTCACTAACTCTGAGTTGATTTTGGTATAGAGCGAAAGATACAGATCTAATTTTATAAGATCCAAGTAGACCATTACTGGGTATAGACTCAAAGGCCTCCCTGTCCTGTCCAAGACACTTGCACATCCACGTTTACTGTTTCGACATTCATAATACTGAGGAAATGGAAGCATCCTAGGTGTTCAGCCACAGAAAAATGGATAATGAAACTGTGATATTCATACATATTGGATTATTCTGCTCAAAAGAAAAATGAAATAAATAAATTTTCCAGAAAATGGATAAAATGCAAAGTGTAATGTTAATCAAGCTGACCCAAACACAGAAAGGAAAAAAATCCTGTGTTTCCTCCCTATGGGGATTCTAGCTTATAATTGTTGCATGGGTTTATGTAAACAGGTATAAATGGCAGTAAGTCTAAAAATCCAGAAAGACAAAATAACCATATTAGATGGTAAGAAGAAGAGTGGAGAGGCAAACAGACACCTGGAAGTTGAAGGGGGAGCAGAATGAGGGGTCGAAGCTTCAGAAGAAGAGCCAGATCAGAAGTAGTGACGGGGCTGGGGAAGGAGAAACACAAACACACTGTCTGAACATATCAGCATGGTGTCTAACTGTGCTGACTTAAAGAAAACAACACATAAAGATGCTCAACTGAGTGAGAAAAGTCATGTCTGTTAAGACAGACATGGTGGGTCAATCTTTTAATCTCTGACCTTGGGAGGTTGGAGTGGAAGGATTCCTGTCTTCACTAGGAAGTAGCAGCATGAAGGGAATTTGTGGATGAACAGGAGGAAGAAAGAAAGAAGCCATGATTTCTGAGGGGAATTTAAACTCAAAGAAAGTACTTGAAAGAGAGTGCTACAGGATTCCTGGCATTCAGTACAGACAGAAACTCACACAAGTATCAGGGGCAGTAACAAGGCTTTATTTTATGTTATATGGAACTTCAATAGCTGAGGCCTAGATTCTAGGAGATCTGCCATCATTGTCTAACCTGGACCTCTTGCTTCTCTGTGGCCTTCAGTAGGTCACATCATTCCTTTTAGTTTTTTTCTGTTGATAAATTGATTTCCTCATTACTGTTCTCATCTACAGGGGCAGTTAATTAATTAATGTGCATAAACTGCCTCGATTAAGGGAATTGCCATTAGTTGCAGATAGTCTCATCAGTTGCTCTCTGGGAATAATCCCAAATCACTTCTTTCTCAAGAGATTTCTGATAATTGCTTCAGTGTTCTCCAGGAAGTCCTGTGATGTAGAACCCATTTCCAAAATAATTTATCCTTTTTGAAAGTTTGAGGCTAGACATTAAGATGTGTATAGTCCTTGAAAGGTCTTTACCTAAATAAGCCTTCTTTCTTCCATCATGATGTACAAAGTATACAACTGCCACAAATGCAAAGTGTCACTCTAAATCACACAATTATTTAACTATGTTTTCATCTTTCACAGATGTGAATAGTATACTGTGTGGTGCTGCACCTGTTTTCAGCATATAACCTAGTTAAACCTAGTTTAATCCTGGAACTTCTGCTAAGGAACTTCTGTTTTTGTCTCTTGAACTGTTTTTTAATTTTCCAGGATTCCAGTTCTCCGCTCTATAACAAATGCAAGGGTAGGTAGAGGGTCTTCAGAACACCAACTGTAATGTTAGGCTGAGCCAGTGATGGAGTTCTGATGTAACTGAAGCAATCTGATTCTGAGGTGCACTTGATGAATCATTGTATCAAGCACAGGATATGAATTGGAATTATCAATAGAACTTTAATATGAGAGGGTCAGAAAAGTTGACCTAAGACTGACATGGCATTAAAAGGACTGTGAGCTACCTGATCTTGGCCAATACATTCTCTATGTTGCACATGCAAAACTGCAAGTTGGGAAGAAAAATCTAGAAATGTGTATGTGTGTGTGTGTGTGTGTGTGT
The DNA here is from genome assembly GCF_000622305.1 of Nannospalax galili. NCBI lineage: Eukaryota > Metazoa > Chordata > Mammalia > Rodentia > Spalacidae > Nannospalax > Nannospalax galili. The sequence continues at coordinate 8,238,483 of NW_008331789.1, forward strand.
TTGTGTGTGTGTGTATGTATGTGTGTGTGTGTGATGCCTGTCATTGAGTAGGTGTTCAATGAGCAGATCAGCGGTTCCAGCACAGGCCCACTGATTTAACCAGTTTTATAATTTTATTATTAAGTGATCAGGTTTGATTGGATTTTCATTTTAATTCCTTGTTTAGAGGTGTATTGATTACACTTCTGATCTAGAAGGATTAAATCTCATTTCCCATCAACTCATCTCTCACCCAGACTACTAGGGTTTAAGTTCTTTGCACGCCAGGGTGTCATACCACTAGGAGAAGTTCTGGCCCTAAGTAAAGAATAATCTTCCCATGTCACTAAAGTCTTATTTTGTGGATGTTTTTAAAGTAGAAAGGACTTTCATGTTTCCCTTAGTCATTCTTTGATGTAGTCATTCTTTGATAATGAAAGATTACTCATTATTGGATCCTTCCTGTTCTTCATATTTTGAAGTGCTCTAAATTGTTCCTTAGACAACATACACTGGGTTCTGAGCACCTTAAACCTCAGTGGAAGTTTGAGAGTAAATATATGTAGTTCGCACCACTATGGATCCTACAGGGTGTGGCTGCACTCACTGACCACATTCACAATGTCCTCTGCTCCCTGATCAACAACTCAGTAGTAACCATAGATGTAATAGAAGCTCTCTTCAATTTACTCACACCTTTCTTTTATTGGCGATGATATTTTCTTCTAATTCAGTTCAGTACATAGTATAGAAATTAGAATTCTCAGGATCTGGAGAAATCACTCAGCAGTTAAGAGCATGGGCTGCTCTTCCAGAGGACCTGGGTTCAATTTCTAGTGCCTACATGGTAGTTAACAATCATCAAGACCACCTCCATGGGTATTGCATGACATAGGTGCACTTACATACATGCAGGCAAAACACTCATAAAAAATACAAATAATAAATAATACAATTAAATAAAAAGAAATTAGAATTCCCATTTATGAGACTTTTTGGAATTTAGGAAACATTTTGAAACACAGTAGAATCAATATTTATCTGTGATAGACTGTAGAATTTCAAATTTAATTTTTATTGTACTAGTTGTTTTTACATATACATTTTCTAAACTTTCCTTTCATTTTTTTTTTATATTCAGGGAAGACTTTACTGGGAAAGAATATTAGAAATAATCTGAAAAGGATCTAGCTTTCTATGAAATAGATTTTACTAGAAAAACCAACATGGTTTTTAAAATTACACTTATTATTTGGCATAAACTTTCACTGGCTTGCCTCAGCAACCGTACAGACGTTACAGTACAAGTTTCAGTCATCAGGGGTTTCCCAGGGATTGATTTTGCAGCTTGGTGGAAAATACCTTTACCCACTGAGTCATCTTGATGGCCCAAAGGAAAAGTGTGTGTTATACCAAGAGAGGAGAACCTAAGTGTCAACATTGATAAATGGTACTAGTATTTCTGAGATCATTAGACATTCTGGTTATCCTTTTATTCTTCCTAAATGTGAACATCTAAAAACTTTTATTCACACAATTATAATTAATACCATGATTACAAATTTCATGCAAAAATAAATAAGAATTGTTTGAGACTAGAAGTGCTTTCTACTTCAGTAGGAAGTAGGAGGGTGTTTGGCACATGTAACATATGTATCACACTGATGTCAAATACATCTTGATTTTGACTTTTGGAACCATCCCACTAAGACATTAAAATTCCTGTTTATTCCCCTAATGGGAAAATCTAGGCCAACTCCTATCCGTAAACTCCACAGACTTTTCTCATACAAAGGCAGAATAATCTATTTTAATTCAGAATGATATTGTATTTCAGTGAAAGGAATTCCTCTAGAAATATTTTAGAAGATCCCAGGGGATGAAAATTTGGAAATGGTGAGTTTTATGTATATTTTTATTGAATTTTTGTATATTTCACACAAGTCATCCTAATCACATTTATAGCCTTTCCTCCGTTGGCACCATCCCATAGCCCTCCTCTTGGATATCATGAATTCTATTATTTGTGTTAAGGCCTATCAAGTCAAGTCAGTGTCCCCACATGTCCCTCAGTGCAAGTTCATCCACTGAGGTCTAGTCAGCCTATCTAGAGTCCCTCGCTTTAGGGGATCAGCTCTTCCTCACCCACTAGTAATCAGCTGCTACTAGTTCTTTGGCTATGGTTGGGGCCTGCTGCCCATTTCCCCAGTTTCATGCTGGGTTTATGTCTGCTTGAAGTTGCAAGGGTCTTGTGCATGTGGACACCATTGCTGTAGGTTCATCTGAGCAAGATGCCGGGAGCCTATAAGGCTCTATTTCCATAAGGTCATGTATATCCTCCCTGGCTCTTACAATCTTTCTGTTCCCTCTTCCACAATGTCTCTGGGTTCTGGGTGGGTGGAGTTTAATATAGGGTTCCTGTCCAGGGACACACACTCTGCAGACCCTTATTCTCTACACTTTAACCATTTGTGGCCTTTTATGTTCCTGGCTCTCTGTTGCATGAGGGAGCTTCAGTGGTGAGAGTTGAGAGATGCATCAGCATTCTCTCTACCCCTTGTTCCACTATGTTCCATGAGCTTTAGGTATAGAGGTTCCATTGTAGATGTGTGACTTATGGCTGGGCATATCTCAAGCATTTATTCTGTGTGTGACTAGTTTTGGAACTGTGTAATAGTCTCCATATATTGCAAAAGAAGCTTCTTTGATTAGTGCTGATGGGCATATTTGTCTGTAAATATAACGATCCATATTTAGGATATAGCAAGAAATGACATTAGTTTAGGAATGTGACAGCCTTAGGGTTTTCTCTAAGACCTATGACCTCTCCAGCTGTGTGTATTTGGCTATGTTTACAGTACCACACATGAGTTCCCTTCCACTGAGTGGGCTTTAAGTCCAATTAGGTAGCTGTTGATTGCCCCCAAGTTAAAAGTACCATAGTGCACCAATGTTGTTTGCTGTCTCAGTCATTGCTGTGGTTATTTTTATGGAATTCATTGTAATGTGCCCCATAATTATGAAAAATTTCTCTCAGTTTTTAGAAGCAATTTCAAAAAGAAGTAAATAGAGGAATCAGCTGCATCTTATCCACACCTTACTGGTCACAAGTAACACTCTTGTAGATCTGGGATGGAGCCTATTGCTGTGTTTGCCTTCTCTGATGACTCCAGAGTTATGGACACTGATGGTAACAGTTATCTATCACAGACTTTCTTCTTCACCATGTGTTGTGAGTGCTTTTCTTCTAGCGTTTCCTCACTGATTTTCCTTCTGAACAAGTTTCTTAATTGTCTTCATAAGATCCCTGTTCTGTTGTGAGTAAAGCATTAGGTCTCCTATTACAAACACAGTTGCTAGGTTTCTAAATGATGTGGTGTATAAACTAATGGTTTCATTATTACACTTAATCACATCATAGTTTAGTTTGCTGACAATTACCCTCCTCTTCGCTATCCTCCCAGTCTTCTGTGCCCATTCCTCTTCCTCCTCTGAAATAGTTCCTCTTGAATGAATGAACATGAATGATGGTGCTAACATATAGTCAATGGCATACATATGATGATTTAAACCTTGATAAATACTATTATACTTGATTTCTGCTGGAGTGGGAAGTACCAGTATTACTTAACTATTAACTGAAGGGGTACTCCGTACTCCAGTTGCCTCACCCTGCGTCCCTGTTCAGCGTGGAAGAAGCCAGAGCGGTCTGCCTCTCTATTCCCTATTGGCAATTTGGGTAACCCCTTCAGAGGATGGTGTGATAAGAATAGGAGGTAGGAAATGGCTAGGCAGTTAGGGTAAAAAGACCCCAAAGAAATGTGGCCAGTGTCTTGGCTAAAAGTCAAAATGTCATTGGGCCTGTTAACAACCTACTCTGTTCCAAAAGCCAAAAATGTCAAATCAGTTGGGAGTTTGTATCTAAAGTTTAAAAGATTTTAGGGTTACCTCTTTAGAGGGGAGAATGTTGGAGGGGATGGAGTGTGCATGGATTTGATCAAAACACCTTAGATGCATGTATGAAATTCTCAATAAAGTTTTTGTAAAAAGAAAAAAACAGGACAAATGCTTTATAATGGATATATTTAAATTATATGCAAAAATTATCAAGTGATGGCATTAAAGCTAAGCCTAAGATGAGGGAGGCAGTCTATGGTTAAACCAGAACTCTGTGCCCAGTTTGTGGCGCTGGTGGCACATTCCTTATACCACACTGTGCAGATTCCTTCTAAGTAAAGGACACTGTGACGTCCTCTCCTGTTGCACCTAACGTAGGATTTGTTTCTCAGTTTTTAATGGATAGTTTGGCGTTTTTCTAGGGTTTGGCATATTCAACAGTGTAGATTGTCAGAATATGAACACAAATTTTCCTATCTCAATATTTGACAACAGAGGGAGACTGATTATGTTTCTCTGGCCATGGTTTCTCTAGGTGTTTGATTCTAAAGCTTTCTTTTAAAAATGCATGCCCAGGCATGGCTTGTAATTGTACTTTCTGCTGTGTATTCTGCACAAACTTCAGACTCAGGTACAAGTGACCTTTGATATACAATATACGTTTATTTTTCTCATCTTGTTTAGGTGAATAGGTGAAACTTCCTAAAAAATACATTGCAAAGTTTACCTGGGAGAAAAAGCTCTTAGACACACTTCTGCAAATGTTGACTGGTCCATGTAACTATAATAAAGGAAAAGAGGTGATGTACAAACAACAAGAGACATTTTATTCATTTTTAAAGTGTCTTTAAACTTGATCTATGACTTCACAGGCCAGACATTCCAAAAACAAATGCTAATTTACCAATTCTTTTATTATTTATTGGATTTTTTCTTTTGATTTTATTTGATCTTTGCACTTCATTCTCCTCATTATAGGAACTGAAATCCTCTGTCCTTTTCTTCTGAGTAAACATCATTAATAATTCAAAACATCTCTTTGCCAGTAAGGCATAGTGGGAAAAAATAACTCAATGTCCCTTTTCATTTGCTCTGTCCTTCTAGTCATACAACATAGGTGCTCGGTGCAGGGAACAGTTAACTTTTAAATTGGTAAGATTTTATCCAAACTGGAATAGCTTCTCTTTACACTTGTGCAGTAAATTTAAAGTCACAGAAACAATAAGGCAAACGAAGTAGGTCATGCAAGAGAATACATCAAGCACATTATTGTATCAGTTAAATAAATACAAGAATCAAAAATGACTACAATTAAATTAACTTACATCAACCCAACAGTCTCTTTAAGTCAAAGATGAAGTTGTTCCATTCAATATACTGCATTCGGCAGTGTCTTCCTTACAGATCAGTCATTCATTCATGTAAAAGAATAGTCACTACCAGTCAGTCTTATGTATCATTCATGCATTTGTAGCACATGATATGTAGACATTAGATACACAGAGGTTGGTATCATTTGAAACTCTTTTCTCTTCATTGTGCTCTGCAATATTGTCTTCACAATAGCCTCATTTGTTTATGATCGCTAAGCACAGGAGAAAGGCTAAAGGAATAAGCAGAAGAATGACAAACGTAGTTGGAACTTGAACCCCTAATTCCATCTTCTGTCATGAGAATTAAGAAACTTAATTACAAAAAGTTACTAAGTGCCTGATAGGTGATATTTAGAGATTTGGCTATAAGATGGGGCAAATAGAGATCTTTGGCCATTGAAACACTATCATACAACCTGTTCCAGGTTTGAGCCCCCCAAAATGGAGAGAATAGGGAAAGACTCAACTTTCCAAATTCATAAGAACTGATACATCTACCTGCAATCTAAAATCTAGGCCTGAAAATCTTGGACACACATTCTTTCTGTACTTCCATTGCATTTAGTGGAGGATTTGGGGAACAACTGCATAGGTACATAAGGGTCTGATCCCTCCATCATACAGTTATTTTGTAATTTGATGATTTAAGCAAGTTCTGTGTATAAAGGTACCTTGCAGATGTGGTAGACTCAGCATCTCCTCTGCATACAGATGCCTACGGGGAATTCAAATAGTGAACTGGGTATAAGTGAGGTGAGAGGGGTAAAAGGCAGGGAGGCATCACGGGGAGTGTCATTTCATGTGGTCATAACCCACTCTATCACAGAAATGAAAATGGTTTCTGTTAACTCTCCCAGAATAATGACCTAAACTGCAGTCAGTCTTCACAGAGATTATTTTAGCTTTGCAGAGAAAGAACTTGCAGTACTTCGTTAGTATAAAACGACCCACATTTTGCTCCATTTCCAGGCTCATATTTTGCTCCTTAATTACCACTATTTAGATGGCCTTTCAAGATCAGCTGTAAATTAAAATTGATCCACTGTCAGCACTCTCCAGCAGTTGGCTACAGACTATTGCTACAGATGACGTTCAGGTTGCCTAGCGTCTTTCTGAGAAGACAGAAATATAATGAAAGGAGCCGACTGTGCATCTTGGCACAAAAGCAAAATGTGATTTTCTGCAGTGGCAGAATTAAGTATAAATAACACGCCATGTTTAGAAAATGCAAATAAATGTGTAGAATTGTGAACCAGAGCTTTTATCTTTAAGTGCATCTTGAATGACTATGTAATCATGTTCTTTCTCTAAAACACAATATTGCTTTTGAAATAAAGCTTTGGGATATGTTGATGTGAACGAGTACTGTAGAGTTAGATCAGAAATGAAATCTTGCTTTGTTTGTGCCCAGATATGTGATTTAGGAAACAAACAGCAAACACTTCAGAACTCAGTTCTCTAAAGATGCAAATTAATGACTGCTCTGACACTGTGGTTCTTAAATAAGCAAATACAGAAAATATCAGTGGAGTTTGCCGTATAATGTCTCGCAGAAGGGGAAAGAGTATCAAGCAAATGAAGCAGCCTCCAGGCAACAGGTGTAGGAAGCTCTGGTCTACATCGAGGAGCCAACTTCCTGTATCTTCATTTGAATTGCTTTCCTTGAACATTAGATTTTGTTCATAGCATAGCTGAACTGTCTAAATAGCATCAAGAAGTGTATAGTGACACACATATAAACAAGAGAGAGAGAGAGAGAGAGAGAGAGAGAGAGAGCCTAATATAGCCAGACATTTTACTTCCATGCTTGGAGTGAGTTCACTGGACTTCTAACGGCCCTTTGTAGCCCCTAACACAACACGCCATCAGAATCTTCTCCAAGATTGGTCTTATGGTAGGAAACCGAGTTCTAAAGTACAGTCATTGCTGTACCTTCTCTTTTCCTTTACAAGACGGACGGGCTCTTACTCTAAATATTTTAATCAGCCATTCAGAGTTATCTTCTTATCTCCAGAGTATTTTTCAGACTTTCTCTTTTCTAGAGAGGAAAATACCAAAAGTTCCATTTTCTAAGAACCGTAACAATTAATTTCTCTATCCGTGAAGATTCTGCCATTAGAAAAAGTAGTAAAAGTTGTCATTTGCTTCAGAGACAGTTCAGAGAAGCAACTGGAATGTGAGTCATTTGTTAGTTTTGCTTCTTTAACATACAGGTCTCATTTTGGGGATACTAAATTCCTGTTGAGATTTCTGAACATCTCTTATCAGACTAGATTAAACTCATCACATACTACCTGAAATACCTACGGTTTCCTATAAATAGTCCAATGCCTTCTACTGTTTAGTTGGAATGTGTGGTATTTGGAATGAGAATGTCTTCATTAGGTTCCAAGAATTCGGACGATTGGTCCCCAGTGGTGATGTTTGTGGAGGGGCATGGAACCTTTAGGACGTGTGGTTGTTCTGGAGGAAGCACCCCGCTGGGGGCAGACTTTGAGAGTGTACAGCTGGCCCACTTACAGTCTGTCTTTCTCTGATTCTTGTGCCTGCTTAAATATGTGAGCTCTCAGATTTCTGTTCTGGTTGCCTCCTGATGCCTCTACCATTCCTGACCGATCATGATGTACTCTTATCCTTCTGGAACTGTAAGCCAAGTAAACTCTTCCATAAGTGGCCTTGAGCACAGTGTTTCATGGTGTTTCACAGCAACAGAAAAATAACTAATACACCATGTTTTATATCCTTCCTGTCACTCACAGCTAAAATTATCTTATTTCCTTTTGAGTCAATACACAGTGGTATACTTTCATCCTTTTGAGGGATACTAAATTGAGAAACAGGTTAGCAGTGCTAAAATTGATTCTGTAGGAAGAATTTTCTCCTTCAGATGGGCAACAATGGCTCCTCAGTCTGAAAGTTGCAAAACAGATCTGATATCCAGTTCCCCTAATTATAAAACTTTGTAGCTGAGGACTATTGAGATGTGAATATGTGTCTGATATGATCCTATAAGGTAAGGATGACCTACAAGAAAGGTAAAGAAGATGCTATAGTCATAGCTCATAGGCACTAATTCAGAAGACCATGATATACTTTCTTGCTGAAATCATGCCCCGGTGATGCTACACAGTGTGATGTTCTCGTGTACTGTGAAACCACACACCTCACATGCAGCTGTTGCAGATACTGTCTACATTGTCTGGGGATTCTTACCAGAAAATTCTTATTTATTCTTTAATCTTGCTTAAGCATCTCTTCCTTCATGAATTTCTTCCTAGAATTTCTCCCTGGGGAAAACTGACACATTTTCTCCTATTTCCCATACCCCTGGTGTTATTGATTATCTAAAGTATTTATGTCTACTACTGCATTGTGTTATGAATTCTTTAAGCTTTCTCTTTGTAACTAGAGGGCATAGCCCAAGGCCTAGTACCAACCCCAAATATCTGCAGAAGACACAAATAAATGAATAAACTATTGAAATCCCAGATGAGTCCGTGTTAGTTGTGTCATTGTCCTCTGGTTGCTTCAGATGAACTTAGTATCTTGAAGATAAAACATATATAGTTTATTCCATGCTAATGGCTTATTTTCTTTTTCCTAAAGCTGCTTTCAAATATCATTGAATGGACTTATTGCTACTCTTGGAACTGAATTGTAAAGAGAAAAATCCATCCTGTTACTGTGAGAGACTTCAAATAAGAGTTCCTTGAAGTGATAATAAAGCAATCTACATTTTTAAAGGCCTTCATGTTAAACATCTTTTCATATCCACTAGCACCTTTGATGTTCTGTCTGGTTTTCATTAATTCATCTGTGCATGGATACTACAAACTTGTGAGCTAGTCACTGTCATGGTGAGTAAAATATTGAAGGAGGGGAGATATATTTCCTGCCTTCATCCAGTGTTGGATCCAGCCTAGGAGCCACTAAGATAATAATGCCACACAACATCCTGATGGAGAGACAGAGAATGCTACCACCTCCTGTCTGCCTAACAAAACTCATTACAAATACCATTACTAATAAAAGTAAAAAATATATTCTTCTCAGTGTTTTTATAAAGCAGACGGTAGATGTTGCATACAATGCCCACAATGCATTTACTTATTTAACATTAATAATTACCTTTTAAATTACATTTGAATACTGTCAACATTTGATAGAGGGAGAAAATGAGGCTCCAGAAAGCCAGGGGGTCCTTAAAGTTCTAATGTCTCGTACAGCATTAGAGATGAAACCAGGGACATACTCAGACTGCTTCCATGGAGCTGAAGCTATTTCTTAAAATAACGAATTAGAAAGATAAGTCTAAGAAAAAATAATCAATGTGCCCAACACAGTCTGTCCAACACACTGAAGAGAAGTTTGAGAAACAAGGTCTTCTCATTTCGTCTCCTCCAGGGCTTGTTCTAGTGTCTATTCCTGACTGGATTTTTTACTGTACCTCTAAAACTTTTCCAGGAATCTGTAATCGGATACCCTTGCATGCATCAGCCTAATCTAGTACTGATTAACTCTTGTCTTAGTGAGATTTCCACTGCTGGGGTAAAAACACTGACCAAAACTAACTTGGGGAGGAAAGGGTTTATCTTGTCTGCAGTTTCAGTTCATCATGGAAGGAAACCAGGCCAGGAGCTCGAGGCAGAAACTGACAGCACAGACCTTGGAGGGATGCTGCTTACTGCCTGGGTCCTCTAGCCCACGCTCAGCCTTTCCGGTTTATACAACCAACGACCTCCTGCCCAGGGCTGGCTGCACATGCTGTGGGCTGGACACTCCCATGCCACTCAATAATTAAGAAAATGCCCCACAAGCAAATCCAATGGAGCTAATTTCTTCAGCCGCGGGTCCCTCTATTCAGGCTGTGTCAAGTTGACAATTATCACAACTATTTAATCAAATAATTAGTGGGCAGAGGCTGCTGTTCTAGACAGGTTGTGATGAGCACAGAGGCTGCAGTATAAGAAGCAGACAGACCCTGCCTTCCCTGCAGTTTCAGCTTCTAGTGGAAAAACAGGCAACAACATGAAGAGTGTTCTGTGTTCTGCTCAGAACTGGCCATGAGTGTCCTATATATGTGTGTGCCTGCGTGCGAGCGTCCGTGCGTGTGTGTGTGTGTGTGTGTGTGTGTGCATGTGTGTGTGTGCGTGTATATCTTCCACAGGAGGCCCAGCCGGGGCCATCAAAACTGAGTTTCCAGTACGGTTGGGGCCAAACAATGGACTCTTTTAAGCTCAGATGATCCTCTTTAAAGTCTGACCACTTTACCAGCCCGGCTATGGGCCTGGCTTCCCGCTTTGAGCTCTGGCTTTCTTGCTATTCAGATGGTTGATTGGTCAGGTTAGTGGTTAGTCAGTCACTTATGAACCTGGGGATTTTCCTTAGCACAATAACATCTCTGAGGAAGCCTGGCTCCCTGCACCTCTTTCAACCTTAGGCATTAATGAACCCATCAAATCTGGGAGGGGGCCTGCATAGCACCGCACACACTTGGCTTGCTAAACCCAGACACAGGATGTCATATTCATGACCTTAGTAATGTCCCAAACCTGTGGCGTCTCCAGTACCGACTGGAGTAGGGGACTGTCTCAGTCTATGCCTTAGTTCCTTCATGGAGGCCATAAAATTCAAACGGCAGTTTAAAATACTAAATCGTTTTTACAAAATTTGATTTTAACAAGATTTTATCACACTTATCTATCTTGTGAATATGTGTGCATGCATGCATGTATGCCATGCCCTGACTGTAGATCAGAGAATAGCTTGCAGAAGTTGGCTCTCTCTTTGAACCCTAATGTGACCCCAGATGCCAACTCTAATACTCATGCATGGCAGCAAGTGCCCTTACCCACTGAGCCATATCCTCAGTCTTAAAATAGATTTTAATATTTCGGCATTACTTAATTGAGGATTTATCTCTTTTGGGTTTCAAAATGTCCACGTTATCAACACCTCACATGAATGTTTATTATAAGATGACAGGATGATATTGGGCATGGTGGCAAGCACTTTTAATCCCAGTCTTTGGGAGGCAGAGGCAGGTGGATCTCTGTGAGATTGAGGCCACCATGGTTCATATTGTGACTTCTAGGATGCTGTGAATAGGGAGACTCTGCCCACAAACAACAGCAACAAGAACAACAACAAAAAAAAATCAAGTAAAAAAGATGGCAGGATGACACTGACACAGCAGGATCATGAGATTATGGGTGATTTTTTAAGTGGGTTCATATAACTTTCCTTGTAATAAATTAAAGCATAGCCATGAGAAGTAACCATCATAAAAGCATCCTGTCGTTTCCTTGCTTAGTGAAATGCATACCAGAATGACTTCCACTTCTCTTGGCTAATTAAACTTGAACTTTTGAAAAGCTAAAAGGAGACACATGACTTATGGGATACTGACCTCGTGTCTTGTGCTTTCCAATGGCCAGCTAAGGATCTAGCCCAGCTCTACAGCAATATTCCTCCATGCAAATCCTTCTCCTCTGACACGTAGGCGTTCAGGACTAATCGCTACTCTTAATCGACTACAGTTTTTTCCTTGCAAGACCTATAAATACAAACCCAAAGTGCTTTACAGACAGGCGAGGTCCAGGAATCCTAAGACATCATTCAGTTGGAAGTGGTAATTAGACATTTTTAACAAGTTCTTTAATACAAAATGGAGTAATTAAAACTTGCACATTGGAAGAGAAAAACACTTTTGAGATTATGTTCATTTTATTAAGCTATTTCAAATACCAGAGTTTATTGCATGGCATAGCTCTTTCTCTCCTCTGTTTAATTGAATCTCTAGCACTAACAATTCAGTGAAATGAATGCCTGACCCACTGAGAGAGAGATTAAGTTATGTAGGGTGTTTATTTTTAATTGGTATTGACCATGAACTCATACATTTCCACTAAAATTGGATGGAACTGGAAAATTTCGCTCTTCACTCTAAATATTATGGTTCAGCCACAATCTGACTGCAGCTCCTGCTAACCCATGCCAGTTTTCTCCGCAGCTAATACCTCGTTTTTGTTTGGGAGGTTAGCCATTTCATTCATGGTTTGCTAGTGTTATAATCAGGTGTTTGGCTAATAATAGGATTATTCGATAATGACCCTGTAGTTAGCTTCCAATTTCATTTAGTGTAAATACAAAAAAGGTGCATTTGAATTGATCCAGGTATGTCTGCATGGTAAGTTACAACACTAAAATGGCAGAGAACAGTGAAATCAACACAAGTTTTAAGCAGCAAATATTACGTCTTATGAAGATAAGATTCTTAGATTCATTGGATTTTTAATATAATGCAAACAGATTAGAGATGCTAGAAATTTATTTACCCATGGGCTCAATTATAGTGTCAGGTCAAATAGTCTGCACCCACAGAAGAGGTCACGCCTGTGGCTTGATCCTGTCTTTGACTTTCTTTGACCTTCTCACTAGGCAACCACCAGCTTCTTCTCACCCATGCAACCTCATATCTGTGCCCCCTCGAATTCCTCAGAATGACCCATTTCTGACATCCTTTCTCTGGTTGAGTTTGACTCAGAGAGGATGACTTTCAATGGCCATCATCCATTTGTTGTGGTGATTGGTAATGGTCACCTTTACAGATCAAAGTTTCTGTGCTTTGACATCAGCTTTTTCTGGAACAAGGGCTTCCAGAAGCCATGTCACACTGCCCAAGCAGATAAGAAATATTTTAAGGGGCATATTAAAACTGAGGATAGAGTGTAAAAAAATGAATACAGAATAAAAATTATGGGATGCCACTATAGTTCAAGACCTGCTGTTAAATAAATGATTCAGACATGTAGGCAGAATGGAGGAGGAAGCCTGAGTGGAGGAGGAAGACTGCCCATTTATTTCCTGTTGTTACTACAGCAAATTAACACAAGCTTTATGATTAAAATAACGCAGCGTTAATGCTTTCCTATTACAGAGGTCAGGGAATCAGAATCAGTCTCACTGGCCAAAGGCAAAGTGTCAGCAGAAATATTTCCTCTGGAGCCTCTGGGAGAGAATCCATCTCCCTGTCTTTTCTGGTAAAGGTCACCTTGATTTCTTATTCTATAGACCCTCCTTCTTCAGTCTACCAGCATGGTTTCAGAGAGAGAGAGAGAGAGAGAGAGAGAGAGAGAGAGAGAGAGAGAGAGAGAGAGAGATTAAAAGAATTGGCTGCTCTTTCAGAGGACCTGGATCTGAATTCGGTTTCCAGCATCAACATGGACTCTAGCAGCTGTCTACAACTTCAGTTTCAGGAATTCTGATGCACTCTTTTGGCCTACTCAGGAATCACATGCACACTGTGCACTTACATATAGGCAGGCAAAACACTTATAGACATAAAATAAAAATAAATAAATCTAAATTATCATAAAACAAATATGAGACACTAAACTGGGGAAAAATCATATCTACACAAATGGCGAATGAACTCAGGGTCTTTGAAATCTTAGAAACTAATCAACATGCTCCTGGTATTATGAATAGAAAATAGAGAGGTTTAACATGGAGAGAAGGTATATAGCTTCTATGATACTCAGGTGAACCCTCTCAAAAACACCTGTTAGTGGAGGACTCATCATTTTGTATGAATTCCTATCTGTTCATGTCTTCTAAGTTACCATCAGGATATATGTATCCCACATATTTAAACTCTTACCTCTGGTCCCATGTCTCCCAAGCTTATGAGGTTTAGACTTAAACAACTGCATGCAAATGAGAAAGAATAAACAGGTGGCTCTGACCATTGAGAGCTTTCAAGGACTCATCAGTTTTATACCTCACAGGTGAACAGGAAGAAACAGTCTACAGAGCCAAATGTCTCATTTTTATACAAGCACCTTGTTTTCCTCTCTTTGTTACAGAAAGTAACAAAGTTCACTAATAGACACAATATATTCTAAGGCAGAAGTTGGATATCAATCACCAATGCCCAAGGGCCATAACAAATTATAATAATAATCCAAAATCAACTGAGACCCTGAATTTGGGCCTCTCTCTTATGATTTAATATTGCCATGATCCCCACTACACTCTTAATGAAATCCAAAGATTCTCTAGGTCCTTTAAAGCCCACCTAGTATTGACTTCTACCTTATGAATTTAAAGCACGATCCTTTGTATGCTGCAGATATTGTACGAATTTTCACTTCTCTTGAAGTTCTGTGCCCCCGCTTCTCTTTTTCAATATAGTCTTTTTTTTTGAGACTTTCCCACTAGTGCAGTATGCAATGTTTCTATACCCATCTCTTCCCCTTCCAGATCTTTCCAATGACCCCTCAATTTCATTATCCCTTCATGGATTATTGCTGATATGTATACACATATATGCACATCTATACATACATATATTCATATATATTTATAATCTACTGAATGCATTTAGTAGTTCTTGTGTGTACATGTGTTTAAGGATAACCATTGGGGATTGGATAACACATCAAGAGCTCATCCCTGGAGAAAACTGATTGTCCCTCAGTCAGTAGCCATCAACTGCCTATAGTTCTTCAACTAGAGAAGGGGCCATATGAAATTTCTTCCATCCATGTTGACATATCCACTGGTGCTTGTTTGCTTAGCAAACAACATCATTGAGAGGTCATGGGCACAGTTTCCCTGTCTAGTCTTAGAAGACACTACTTACCAGCAAGGTTCTGGTCCTCTGGCTCCTACAGTCTCTCCACCATCTCATTCTTGATGACACATGAGCCTCATGCATCAGAATTATATTGTATATGTATCAGTTGGGGTTGAGTACCCCCAAATCACTAATTCTCTTCATTTTGACCAGTTGTAGAACTTTGTGATATTTTCCATCTGTTTTAAAAAGAACCTTCTTTGGTGAGTGATGAGAACTACACTTATCTGTGGATATAATGAAAAGTATTGAGAATATGTTATGAGATTATATTGGTTTAGGAAAGTGCCCGTAGTAGGTTCTCTGCTAGGGTCTATGACCTCTCCAGCTACAAATAATATTTGTCTGCCTTCACAGTACCGGTGAAGAATTCTTTCTTGGGGCTGGAGAGGTGGCTCCGTTCACTGACTGCTCTTACAGAGGACCTGGATTCAATTCCAAGTACCCACATGGTAGTTAACAACTATCGGGAACTCAAATTCCAGGGGATCCAACACCTTCTTCTGATCTCCACAAGGCATTGCAGGACATGGGTGCACTTACATACATACAGGAAATACACTTGCACACATAAAATAAAAGTAACAAAAATATTTTTATTAAGGAATTCTTTCCTGCTTATCAGGTCTTAAGTCTGATCGGGTAATTGTTGGTAAACCCCAAGATAAAAGTGGCAGTGTTGCGCCATTACAGAAGTGTTGCTGAGCCTGTCATTATTGTGGTGTGTAGGTTTTAGAGCTGGGTAGGGCCATTGGTTGCTATGTCTCTCTTGAAAGGTTACAGAGTACCTTCTGATACCCTGAATGGTGGGACTCAGAGATGAGGCTTCCAGGTCAGGTGCAGCTCAACTCCTCCAAGTCCTATGTCTGAATGTGTAATATCTTCAGCCCCTCTTAATATTTTGGTCCTTACTGTTCCTCCTCCAAATAGACTTAATCTTTAGATTTCCCAAGGATTCCTTTTTCTTCTCATTGATGACTTTGTTCACATTTTGCATTATTTTATAATTTTCTTTGGCCACAATATTCCAACCTTCACTGGGACAACGGGAACACTTGGTGAAGTTCTGGCTTATGATCCTGTTTTATTTGCTTTTAGAAAATTTTGGGTCCATTTTGGTGTGATTCAGAGACCGGAGAAAGGAGTGAGTGATGACTGTTCCACCTTTAAACAGAAGGTGTGAAATCAAGGAGCCCTTATCACAGTAATATACTGAGAGAGCATTAGGTCAGAGCAAGGTGCCCAGATCTACAATGTTCTTCCACATACAAATTAGGTCACATAGTGAGAAAAAAGAAAAATAAAAACAAAAGTATACCAAAACGAAAAGGAAAAAGAAAACCCCCAGGAGGTGTGAAAAACAAGCCTTGGAAATGAATCAAGTGAATCTCAAAATCCAGAGTGCAGAAGCAAGAGGAGCCTGTCTTTTAGTCTCCCTGTCTCCTCCCCTCAGTCCCCGTCCCTTCTCCCTTCTCACATTTCTCATAGTGACAACTGCAGTCATATTCAGAACATTTTTAAAGTACAAACAAGAGTATATGTGAGGTTACAAGCATTACTCTAGTCACTTTGGGTACAAACGCATACAAAATAGTGGCCTGTCTTGCACGAGTTTGCTATCTCTCAATGCTACTTGCCAAATGCATAACTCTCTAAAGGAATTATATAAAATGGAGCTGTATGCTGGTCTATATTTCATAATTCAATTATTATTGGTTTTTGAAAGAAAGGCGTTCTACTGAGCTACAATTCTACTCTTAAGTGATTGGGTGATAATGACTGAGTGATCACTATGTGAAAGAATACTTAGTATTTAAATGTAACTAAAATGGGTTATTAGACATATGACCGCAAGGACTCTTATAAGATATCAAATATCCTCCAGAGTATGCAGATGAGGGAATGAGAGACTGAATGACTCTCCCAAGGTCCCACAAATAGCTCATTTCAATTCCACACTGTGGGTCAATGTCCAGTGCCCTTTCTTATAACTGCAATGCCCATTTGCTAGTTCAATTGTTGAAGAATCACCCTGTAATTATCCAGACACATAATGTGTAAATGTGTGATCCTGAGACTAATGTTTGGGCATTAACACCCAATGGGATTACTTTCCCCAAACAGCACCATATGGAATCAGAACAGAATATTTCCCACACACAATTATTTTCACTTACAAGTTAGCAATCAGTGTTCTTTCCAGGGTGCCCTTGCTTTAGAGAAATCTGTCAGAATTAAAGTAAATAGGAAGATTATTTCTATCTAACAGATGAGGAATATAATTTGTTAGGTAGCACTAAACCAAAACTATTTTCTTTAGTTGTTAAAGTGAGCATTGCAGGAGCAGTTGGCATCTCTGATACCAAAACAGTTTCAAGAAACACGTTTGGGATTGACCTGTAAAATCTGTGCTAGGAACTGAACCTGGGTTCTCTGCAGTACCAGTCAAGTGTATTTTTTTTAAGAAGAAGCATTTCATTACAGCTTTAACATACTCATTAACAGTTTCCAGAGCAAAGATACATCTCATTCAAAAGTGACTATAAAATTTTTAGGTTCGCTGTTGAGTTAATACAGTTATACAATATTGAACTCAGTATAAGCCCTGTAAGACATAAAATTGAATGAGTTTTTAACCATTAAAAAGATCTCCATTTCATTTTAAAATGTACTATTTCTTACAGAAAGACTCATTGATTTTGCTCATAACGCTGAGAAGTTGGCACATGTGTCTCTGATCTGTATCTGATTATTACTAGTCATAACCAGTTGCACTCAGATCCTTGGTGCCTGTGTATGTCTATAAAGTCATTGGGTAGATTTCAATGGTTAATGTTTATCCCCTCTACTAATTAACATGACATAAATGTTTATTCTTCCTCCTCAAATATAACTCATTTTTTAAAATTCATTGATTTTTTTTTGTGTGTGTATATCCCACAGAACATCCCAAACCATCTTATTCAACTGTACACCCACTTCCCATATGGCACTCTTCTATAGTCTCCCTCCCCCAGGTCAAGTGTTTTTAACCAGTGAGCCATCCAGCTCCTGGAAATTCATGTGTGTGTGTGTGTGTGTGTGTGTGTGTGTGTGTGTGTGTGTGTGTTTTGTGTGCAGGTACAGAGAGAGAAGAGAGAGGGTGTTGTCTTGCTTGGACCTGGAGTTATGTGTCGTTCTGCCCTCGCACACGGGGGTGGTCTTTCTCTTGAGGTACTTACAGAGAACAGAGAAGGTGTTGTATTCCTTGGACCTGGAGTTACCTGTGGTTATGACCTGCCTGACATAGGTGCTGGTAATCTAGCTTGGATCTTCCGGGAGAGTAGCAAGTGATTTTAACCACTGTTCCCCAGTATGTCATGCCCCAGTATTTCATTCTTAAAAACAAGAGTAAGAAAAACTCATGAGAGTCTTAACCTTCAAGTATATCCAATAGAACATCAATGGCACCAAAACACGTCCATTGAAATAACTGGACTAGGAGATCAAAGGCATTTCAGATCATTATAGGTCATAAGCTGAATTATAACAGCAAAATAATAATCAATATTCATTGAATATATTTGACAAATGGTATTCTGAACTAGGAACTTAGAGAATACATTTTTATAATATTCTATATCATTGCATGCTTATAGAAGCAATTCTGTGAAGTGGATTAAGAAGCATCTCCCTCAATGTGTAGAAGTGTAAATTAAAGTATATTTAAGACAATTTTGAATTTTTGTGGAGTTCATGTCTTTTTTCTGTGACCTAGATTTAAGTTTTCAATGTATCAGGTAGACCACCTAACATGAAACAAGCCACTCTGTAGGAACAGGTGGTAGACCCAATTCCCACTGTGTAATTGCATCTTTACCCTCTGTAAAATCATGGCCTTGTGCTCAAGGACTCATCATTCAATCTATTAAATAAATAGTATTTCCTTTTTTGGTAAGTTAAAAATCAAGTTGCAGCTTTCTGTCTATATGTTTGCTTACTTTGAAGGAAAATGACGTTTTGATTTTGATTTATTAAATTCTTTAATTAAAGCTAGTTCTATTTGACCAATTATTACAGTTACTTCTGATGAGTCTTATTTGTCTGATGTTAAGTTTGGCTGTAACAGCTTATAGTAACTTTTACTTCTTTGAACAAATGGACACTTCAGGAAACAGCTAATTCATGCCTAAATGCTCATAACAGTCAATGTCATTAGGATATAAAGATCTACATACAATTTATCCTGTCTTTCACGTTTAGTTTTCATGTATATTGTTAATTTATAAATTTGCGATAGTCCTATGTAAGCTGATGTAAAAAAAGCTTTCTTTCACATGAAACTTTCCCATTTTTAAACACGGGAAAGACATGTTTATAGACACGTGCTACCATATTAACATCAAAGTTAATCTGGTAGATAATACAAGAGATTATTACTTATTTTTTATTACTTATTATTTATTCACTTTTTAATTTTATGTGTGTGAGTGTATTGCCTGGAAGTATATAAGAGCACCCATGTTATGCAGAAGAGGATATCAGACCCACTGGAACTGGAATTCCAGATGGTTGTTAGCCAACATGTGGGTATTGGGAATTGAACCTGGGTCCTCTGAGAGAGCATTCAGTGCTCTTAACTACTTAGCCTTTTCTCCAGCCCTGAGATTATTGCTTATTAATAGTCACACACGTGAACCACAGAGGGAGTGCATGTTGCTGAGCATTTATCATACACAGCTTTGATTTGGCAGTATCTCTCTTAGTTTCTTCTAAAACATTTGTTTTGTAAATAATGTCAACAATGGTCAATCGCTTCATTTTTCTTTGATTCTTTCACAGGCTTTGCTTTTCTTGACTCTCCTGATATCCATCATCTATCAGTCATATATCTATCATCTATCATCTAACTATCTATCTATCTATCTATCTATCTATCTATCTATCTATCTATCTATCTATCTATTTACCATCTATCTATCATCTATGTATCATCTGTCTATCTATCTATCATCTATCTATCTTATCTATCATCTATCTATCTATCTATCTATCTATCATCTTCTGTCTATCTATCTATCTATCTATCTATCATCTATCTATCTATCTATCATCTATTTTATGCCATTGCAAGTATTTTTTGTGTGTGTTGACTCCAATGAATTCATACCTCGGTTGTACTACTGTAATGCATAAGGAACCACACAAAGGGATCTTCAGACTATGGTTTATGGGTGCTGGAGAGAGATGGTTCAGCAGTTAATTGCACTGGCTGTTCTTGCAGAAGAAGACCTGGGTTCAAATCCCAGTACTCACATGGCAGCTAACAACCATCCTAAATCCAGCTCCAGGGGATCTGACACCCTCTCTGTCCTCAAGGGGGCAGGGAATTGCATGACATGGGTGCACTTACATATATGCAGGCAATACACACATACACATAAAATATGAATAATGATAATACATAAAATATTTTTGTCAGAGAAGCCTTAATTAGTAAGTAAATATTGCTTGCCAATCTATAAAATGCATTATTTTTGTGTGTTTTGTATCATAATCACAGGTAAATTTCACATTGTCCGCTGGAAGAAATACAACTTGGTTATAAACAAATACAACTCAGGATAGAAATTACATAGAGCTCTTTGGTGGGCAGGTAGAATGAATAGAAAAGTGAGCTTCGATATGAACAGATTGCTGAAGATGTCTTTTACATCTCCCTGTTTCTTGAGGCTGACTCTGGGGATATGAAATATTCAGAGGAGAATGGGGAGCGGGTCGGGGATGGGAGTCCAATTTTTCTTTCTCTGCTGCAGTCAAGCCAATGTGTCTACTTGTTCCAAAATAATGCCCTGTGTGTCAACATCATTTCACTTGAAGAATGAAGTCTATGCTTACAAAACAGACAAAATAAAACAGATTGGAAATAACAGGGCTGGGCAATCAGTGGGAGCTAATACAAAGAGGGGGGCTAGGATCATAAGGATAAACCAGGCAATGGAAACAGAAACTACTAATCTGTTATATGAATGAATTACAGCCTTCTCATGACACTGTTTATATTTAATCTGCTTTATTTTGCATATTTATAATAAAAACTGAGTCAATAAGAATACTGGTAAGACACAAAAAGGAGATGCAGTCTTTGTGAAATTAAAACCCTGTAAAATATTTTCAATGCACTATTTTTTTAGTTTTATTTATACATTTATTGAGATAAAGATGCTTGGGGAAGTATTATTAAATTAACTAATTGCTTTGAAAGAAAAATGGTTTGTAATTACAATCTCACTTGGCAATCTTGAAAGTCACTGACCTGAGATGAAGTCACTTTATTATCAATTTGTTGTAACCCAGTAGTTTACTGAAGCAAATGAGGTAACATGTTCAAGACTGTACACATTCTAGCACATCAGGTCACCAACCTATCATCTTAAGCATGTATTATATTACATGGAAACTAAATGTATGCATGCATGTTTGCCTATATGCATAGTGCTTCCATACAATTTGAATTGGATTCATTTAATGAATTAATGAGCAATAATACATTAGATCTGAAGAAACTCACATCGTTTGGTTATTACTATTAAAAAGTAGATGTGATTGACCTAGGTCTTCCTAAGCCAAGCATCTTTAAATCATTTAAAAACATCATTTACTACTTTTCTGGTTGGAATTTACTCAAGAAAGTCTGTTCCCTGCTCCTTGAGGGATATCTTCAAAGAGAACCACAGACCACATGACTCTTAGACAAGGAAAATGACCCCTCGTCCTCAGTTAAAAAAAAAAAATCAGATCTTTTTCAAGGTTCGTTTGTAATCCAAACAGCCTGTCAAATATTTATCCTAGAAAAGACAAGTTTTCCTTTTAAGTAAAGGTCAGAGATTGAATTTTTCAAGGCAATATTAATATCTTTAAGCGGTATCAAGGACTTTATTGCTGGAGAGGAGATATTAAGGTGAAGTCATCTGTGCTTCAGAGAAAGCAGAACTGTGACAAGGGAGCAGCTGCACCTGTTACCTCTCCCAACACAAACAGTCTTCATAAAGCCCATCTCTACTAGAGCCAAAGCATTCTGGGATAAATGGTCAGTATGAAAACTTACCTATCCTAAAATCAGAGTGTATGTATTTATCTATTAGATATTTTCTCTTCTCTGCATTTGTCAGTAATTTATAAGATATTGATTGCGTGTGAGGCACTTGGCTGAACCTAGAGGATCCTTTCTGTGAGTGATAGGTCTGCTCTGCTCAGAGCGGTTTGCACTGTAGAGAGGGGAGTTTTCTCCTCCAGGACAGCACTGTTCTGGGCGGCTTCATTTCAAGGCAGTTTCTCTTCACTGAGTGTGGCACTGTATACACTAGGAATTAGCAGCACCGTAAAGAATGAAGACACCCATTTTCTGTCCCCGTGAAACTTAATCTATTGGCAGTTTAGAGAGATGAAAGCAGATGATTTCAGAGTAATTGAGGAAAGCTAAGAGGGTACTCTTAGCAGGAGGGTCAGAAAGAATGAACCACCTTGTACAACAAAGTGCAGTGTCCACGTTGGTGATTAAACAATGGATTCTACTGGATCTGAACAATCCAGGATGCTGGTTGTTGGTTCAAACATTGTTGAACTAAGAGCTGCATCACAAGCTAAAAGCAAACTGCTCATATCACATATGATTCCAAGTTTAGACAATTCCAAAGGCTTTCCTCATTCAAAGAGGCTTGAGTATTGGTGATTATAAAGTGAAGAAACGAAGACAGTGTGAAGTTCCTGGGGGCTGTCTCTAAGCCTGAGAGGGAAAAGCGTAGAAAAGCAGGCAGGAAAAGGCAGTCAGTTGTCCATTTGACTGAACTGTCTTCAGCAAACAAGTCTCCTGAGAAAAACAGAAAACTGTGGCTCTGAGACAAAGAGAAATGAGCCCAGTGGAGAACTCGCCTGCCTGCATGAGTCTCAGGAATTCTGCAATTGAGGCCACAGGATGGTGTTATGAAACAGTCTAGATGCTCTGACTTCAAAACCAAAACAACTTACAAATATTCTACCCTCAACTGCAAATGTCAGTACATTACAAACTAGAGCCTTACATGCTGAGTGAAGGCCAGCATCGTGTCTCATTGTGAGTAGTTGACACTTGATTGCCCAAAGGAATGATATAACTTAGGAGAGAAATGGAGCAGGCTTTCCCTCCAAGGCATCACTCCCAATCTGTCCAGTTACTTTACCATCTAATTGAATGAAATTCATGACTCCATTTATATTTTATAAGATACAAAACCAAGAATCAAAACCAACAATTCAATCTTGGTATCACATAAATTTGTTTATAAAGTAATTTGTGGAAACCAGAATGGTGCAAACTAGGAAAGAGTGGGCAAATGAGGACTGGAAAGATGAAAGGCAGGCTTCCATAATCAGGCTGTGTTTTCTGCCCTAGCCATCATAGTATTCCATTGTAAAATCAATAATTATATACTTAGGTAATAAGTAAATGAGTATAAATTCATGAAATAAATTATAAACGAAATCATCCTGATGATCCTTCTTATGATCAGGCAGGGAGCTACAGTGTGCCAGGCAGTGACCAGGCCAAAGGAAGTCCAAGACTAAGCCACGGAGTTTGCATTTCTACTTCTGGAAAGAGCGTTTTCACTCTGCAGACACAGGACGAGAACACAGAGGAATACTTGTCTCTGTATCCTTCCTTCTTATCCTTCCCTGGAACATTGTCCCCAGTGAGCAAATGCCGAGCATCATCATGGGAACGATGAAAACCTGTAAAAGGAACAAGGATTTCAGAATATTGCGCAGCCCTGAGCAGAACAGGTTCAGTGCAGAACTGAAATGGGATCTGGGGTCCACAGTGGAGGCAGACTCCATGCAAGTGAAGGAGCGGTCCAGCTATGGTGGGAGCATGCTGTGTGGTAGTGAATGGATTAAAATAAAAGGTTCTCCCAGGGTTGCAAACAGGCCTTAAAACATCACAATATCACGTCTTTGGACAAATGAAATTTCTTACCATATGCTATATATAGATCCTTATATTTACAGACAAGTGTACTGTACACCACTCATCAAAGAAGCTTCTTTTTGCAACAGATAGAGGCTACTGCAGAATTCTGCAACTGGTCAGACACAGGGAACATACATCTAAGAGATGCCCAGTCCTAGGTGACACATCTACAGTAGAATCTTGACACCTATGGCTAGTGGAACATAACAGAATGGGGGGGTAGAGAGAAAACTAATTTATCCCTCAACTCTCAACAAGGCTTCCTTATACAACAGAGAAGGATACACACAGGCCACAACTGGCCCAGTTTTAAAGAATAAGAGGGTGCAGAGTGTATGTCCCTAGACAGGACTCCTATATTAAACCTCATCCACCCAAGGCTCAGGGAAAATTGCAGAACACGGGACAGAAAGACAGCAAGAGCCAGGGTTGGTCCATGAGCATAGAGAAGCAGTGGCTTTCAGGTCACTGGCAGTTTGTGAACTTGCGTCAATGGTGACAGTGGGCACAAGACCCATGTCAACTCAATGAGACCCAGCCTGGAGCAAGGGAAATGGGCAGCAGGACCTGGCCCTCGCCTGGGAACTGTTGGCAACTGATTACTGCTGGGTGAGGGACAGCAGACCTTCTTTAAGATTTCTAGATAGGCTGAGGAGACTCCAGTGGATAAACTTGCACCAAAGTACATTTGGGTACAAATGTTTGACCAGATTGGACTTAAAATATATGACAGAATGCATGGGGTCTGGTGGAGGGGGAGTGGGGGGCCATAGATGGATGAGGGGTTCTAAGTTTAATTAAGAACAATTGTATGAAATACATAAAAACTCAATAAAAAGTTTAGAAAACATTAAGAGGTATAAAGTTAAGTACTATGGCTTTGTAAAAGCAAAATGGAGGTCCGAATATATAGATCTCTCTTCTCTCTCTCTGTATCAATTCAAATAACACACAAAAATAATTATACATATGCACATGTTTATATTAACTTCATACTATACAACAGGAGAAAAACAAGGAGATCCAGTTTTGATCTTTGGTCAGTTCTCCAAGGTTCTGTGTAGGTTGTAGTAGTTAAGCAGGTGTCTCTGCATTGGACCATAAGCACCGGGGTGTGCTTCTGATTCATGTCACTTCAGAATGACAAGGCTCCCATGGTTGTACCAAGTGAAGGAAGGAAATGGATCTGTACACAGTACACAAGGCTCTGCCTGTAGTAAGTACACTATAAATAAGATTTTGTGCTCATTTATGGTCTGCTCTACTTAGCAACATGTTAGAAAGTCCCATAAATATTGTTTCATTTATGCATCACGGTGCCTCAGAGTTGGACATTAATATTCTTGTGCAGATGGAAAACAGAAACTCATGTATTCAGCATTAAACATGGACTTAAAAATATATATAACATTGATCCTGAAGTCATGTCCAGGTGTCTTGTCTTCAAATACTGTGCTCATTTAAGTGAGATGAGAACAGCAAAATCCTGTGACTGAAAACAAGATTCACAGACAAACATTAATATTTGTAAGGTGAGGACTCTCTGTGACTGAAGATCGAAACACATTCCACGTTAGAACTCTTCTGTGGCAGGAAGACCAGAGCAAGCAGTGTCACCCACAGACAGGTCATGGCAGAGAAGGACCCTCCAGTCACTGACTGAAAATAATCTGGGACATCATAAACAGAGGTGGGTTTTTTTTTCCCCAAAAGAGTTTGGAGCATTTTATTAGCAGTTCCAAACGTTTGTAGAAAAATATTTAAAGTTAGATTTGACTATAAAAGAAAATTTAAAACAGCATAAGCTGGCATAAAACTTGTGATTTCACACACAACACAAACACACACACACACGCAAACACAAATAGTACTCAAATGAGGAAGGTAAACTAGACTTTTGCTGTTGCAAAAATGTAAAAGCCAACAAACAGAAGCACCTGCCCGCTATCACGTGTGGATCCAGGTGTTTCTTCCCACTTTCTGGTTTGATTCTCCTATGAAAGTTCTGAGTAGCATTTTATGAGTCTAGGTTTCAAATGAAGAAACATAGGACCAAATTCTTTCTTAAATGACCCAAGTTCCATGCTTAGTGAATGACAGAAGAAAATGCATGTAGAAGGAGTCAAGATCTTACATTCATTCTAGATTCACATTGTCGGAGTCACTGCCAGGAAAGTGTGTATCATTAAAATGTTGTAATAAGTTTAACTTTCTTCATTCCATGGTGATTTAAAACTCCATAATTCACATGGTCACCATGTCCTGACATTTGGCATGACCTGAGATAGCTGTAAATAAGGAGCGATGTTAAAATTATATGTTCAATGTCTAGATTTTCATCCTAATTTTAACACTTACAAATAGAATCTTCATGTACATTTAGTGCACTATGTTCTATCCACTGCACTTTTCTTTGAATAAATACTAAATTCATTACATTTTTCAAGGAATTGAAGTTGATACTGGAAAAAGAGACAAGAAAAATATGTATTGTAAACCCGAGACTGCCAGTTTCTAAAAGGGTAACTCAATGGTACCATAGGGACAGAAATATGGAAAACTTACCACCCTATAGAAACTTGGTCAGTCATAGTTTTTCAAAACATTTATCTGAGATGAGAAGCTCATATAGGCATTAAGTAGACAATAGACAGTATATGGAAAATAGAGAGTTTGGGTTACTTGAAGGAAATTTATGAGTCTGCCAAAGGAAGCAGTGACAGTATTAAAAACCTTACAACAGGGACTGGAGAGATGGCTCAGTGCTTAAGAGCACTGGCTGCTTTTGCAGAGGACGCAGGATTGGTTTCCGGCACCCACATGGCAGAAAGCCATCTGTAACCTTCATTCAGGGGATCTGACACTCTCTTTCAGGCTCTTTAGGGATTGCATACATGTGGTGCTCTAACATACATGCAGGCAAAATATCTGTAAAATAAAAAATTTTAAGAACCTTAGAATTCATATTAAGGAGTTTTCCTTTTATCCTCAGAATAGTAGATATCTCTTTTGAATAGAGCAGTGATACTAGATTTAGATTTTTATGAGAACACATTGGATGCCACATGTGGAATCGTGAGATTGAGCCACATTCAAGGCAACCAACATATCACTGAGACATGCTGCATAGCAAATTACCCCATTGTTTGCCACTTGAAACAAGAACACATTATGAACACATTATCTCTAATGCAGAATATATTATTCTTCAGTGCAAATCAGTTGGAGGACAGCTGGTCTACACTGCTTTCATGGGAATTTTTTCTCCTGTACTTGTTTGTATTTGTCTTCTATGTGTCTTAGCTGTGGGGGAAAAGATGGGTATCAGTTCAGAGACACTAGAGATACCAGGGAACAAATGGTAATTCACAGTCTCACAGGCCATTGTCCAAGGTGGGAACAACAAATCACATGGCTTTGAAAGCTTATTCAAATATATTAAAATAAGAAAAATTTAAATGTCACCCATTAGATCCAATAGGAACATTTTGGCAACAGCTTCACATCGTTAATATCATATATGACTACAAGCTTAAAAGATTTCAGATGTCTCAGTGGTTAAGAGCAGTGATTGTTCTTGCAGAAGGCCCAGGTTCAAATCCCAGCACCCATATGGCAGCTAACAACTGTCCATACCGCCAGTTCCAGAGGATCTGACAGCTTCGTCTGTCCTCTGTGGGCATTGCACGACATGGGTGCACTCACATACATGCAGGCAATACATGTATACACAAAAGATAAAAATAATAAATAAAATATTAAAAAAAAGATTTCCATCATCACAGAAAGGTTTATTTGAGAGCATTCTCTTAAGACTCTATCCTTCCACACTCCAGGAGTGAAAATGAGTTCCATGAACAAACACAAATTAAGATAGGGAAAATATATTCAGCTCACCGGGAGGTGACACCAAAGATCTAGACAGGGAGAGGAAAACTCTTAGAATCACATATTCTAGGTGTCAATTTTGATGTTACTTTAAGAACAAATGATGATAACGACAATACCAGTAAACATGGGATTGGAGACAAGTTTATTAACCTTGGACAGATGGAGGGTCACTGTGAGCTCAGCTTGTTGATTGAAGGCTTGGCGTACTGACAGAGGAAATGACTGATACTCATGGTCCTTACTCAAGACAATCAGCTGGACAGCAGTCGCTGTGGTGAGAAAAGACAAGTGAAGTCTGATGGAATTCAGAGTATTGATTACAAGAACAGCACAAAGCCCAGACCTGCTCCAAAGCACACTATATGCTAACAGCGATTTCATCAACTAATGTTTATTACTTCCTGGTATGTCCCGTGAAACTCCTCCTCTGATTTCTCTGTCTTGCTTACTATTGTGGCCCTTTACTTAGGACCATAAGCACACCTCAATGCTTCAATAAATGCAAGGTGTCTTGTGTTGAAACGCATGATGACTTTCCTTTGAATGTTTTCTCTTTAAAATTTTCTTGACTTATAAAGACTACATTCTTTCTGGTATACTTTTGGTTAGATTTAAAAGAAGTTAGCTATTGGGTTTTTATTTATTTTTATTTTATGTATATGAATGTTTTGCCTATATGTATATAAGTGTACCCATGTTATACACTGCCTGTGGAGGCCAGAAGAGGCTCTCAAATTTCCTGGAACTGGAGTTATGGATGGTTATTAGCTGCCTTTTGGCTGTGGGGAACTAAACTCATGTCCTCTGCAAGAGCAGCCAGTGCTCTTAACCACTGAGCCATCTCTCCTGCCCCTATTTTTTATAAAAGATTTATGTATTTGTTATGTTCATGAGTATGTGCATATGTGTGCCTGCATGATCTTATATGCACCATGTGCATGAAGGAGAGAGCCAGAAGAGAGCATCAGAGCCCCTGGACTTGGCGATGCAGGTGGCTGAGCTGTGATGTGTGTGCTGAGCATTGAGCTCATGCCTTCTGGAGGAACAGCCAGACGTTCTTAACCACAGATCCATTTCTCCAGCCCTGAAAGTCAGCTACTTAGTTTCCCAGTCTCTCTCCCTCCATCCCTCTCCCTCTCCCTCTTTTCCACCATCTCTCTTTTCCTCCTTCCCTCCCTCCCTTTCTCCCCCTCCCCCTTCTCCCTCTCCTTCTCCTCCCTCTGATCTTCTCTTTTCTTCTCCCTTCCACTCTCCTGTCCACCTGTCTGTATGTGACTCTGTGTGTGCGTGTGAGTGTATGTGTGAGTGTGTTGTGAGTGTGTATATATGAGTGTGTGCATGTATGTATGTGTGTGTGTGAGTGTGTGAGTGAACGTGTGTGTTGTGAGTGTGCATGTGAGTGTGTGAATGTGTGTGAGTGCATATGTGTATGTGTGTGTGTGTGTACTACTTCGAAGATTACATAATGCTTATCTTAATGCCCCCCAACACACACTTTTTCTAGGAAAACTCATACTGTGCTATAGGGTTTGAGAAAAATGAAACATTGTTTCTTAGGCATGCCCTTCATCCGTTTGGTTACGGGTCTATGGATTGTTTTGCTTCAAGGTTAGAGTGTTGCGTCTTGATGGATGTGGAGGTAACTAGAGAGAAGGGCAGATAGATTCATGAGCAGGATTGCGGTGCAGCCCAGCAGACCCCGTGCTTGTGCTCAGCATTTATAAGTGCTTTTCTTTATATCAGTAAAATTCAAGCTGCATGAGGGTTGACACGGATTTGGGTGTGCTTGTAAGAATTGATGCAGTGCTATGGTCTTCTAAGAACTTAGAATTTGAGCATTAAAAAGTGAAAATAGCGTTCAGATCAGTAGATTTTCTACATGTCAGAAAGATATGAAGAATGATCAAGTTCAAGGACAGAGTAAAAATAAGTGGTCACATTTCCTAGGTGCAGGTGTCGGGGACCTTCATCTTTAACCACGCATTCCATCCTGATTTAAAGATGAATTATAACTCTACTTTCTACACTAAAACTTTGGAGCTTGAAAATTTAAGAGTCTACAAGTGCATAATCATTAAGTAGTAAAAACTAGATCAGAAGTCAATTGTGTTCAGTGAAACCAAATGGCTGTTCTGTTGGTCATCATAAATCACAGCAACACATTCAACTTAAAAATTATTTATTTTTGTTTCATGTGCATGAGTGTTTTGCCTGCATATATATAAGTAGTGTACCACATGTGTGCAATGCCCCACAGAGGCCAGAAGAGGGTGTTGAATCCCCTAGAAGTGTAGTTACAAATGGTTGTTAGATGCCATGTGGGTGCTAGGAGTCAAACTCTGGGCCTCTGGAAGACCAGCAAGTGTTCTTAATGGCTCTGAGCCATCTCTCCATCCCCATAACACTTTCAGCTTTTGCTGATGCAGTACTCATTTAAATAAATTATAATAATAAAGATGCTTCTTGTAGGTTGTTGGCTTGAGTTGTCAATTTGACACACCTAGGAAGAGGGAACCTCAGTTGGAGTTGGAGAATTACCTGTATGAGCCTGGCCTGTGGGCATGTCTGTGAGGCATTGTTTAGAATGTTGAGTGTTGTGGGGAGGGGGAGGGGGACAGCTCAATGTTGGTGATGACCTGGCATAAGTTCTGGGTTGTATAAGAAAGCAGACTGAGCAAAGGCAAAGGAGCAAGCCAGTAAGCATTGCTCCCCCTTGATCTGTGCTTCAGGTCCTGCCTTCAACTTCCTGGCTTGAGTTCCTGTCTGACTTCCCTCAAAGACGGACCGGCACTTGGGAATGAAAGATGCAGTCAACCCTTTCCTCCCTAAGTTGGATTGGTCACTGTTTTATTACAGCAATAAAAAATCAAACTAGGCAAATCAGGTCTTCCTGGTTTGTACGTATTTTTCTTAAAGCTCAAGACTCCCATCTGAGCTGCCTACCTTGCCAAGACTGCATGAAGAGAGACAGAAGAAACTTTTGTGGAAGCGCAGTCCACCTGGGTCATGTTTTATGTATACCTTTTATTTTATTTCATTATGGTCATTATAATTAGTATTTCTCTTAACACGCTCTAGGTGCACTATGAAGAATGGTTATATGGAGTACAGTGTTGTACAGAAAGGTTCTAAAACTTATTAATCTCTGATAGCTGTAATTTTATGAGAAACTATACAAGGCCCCCCTCCTTACTGTCCTTGGTAAAAGACTTTTTAATCACAGCTTCTATAACTAGACTACTTTAACTCCCTGTATGATGATATTCACATGCATTTATTAGATTTCTTTTCATCTAGTAAAATTTTTTCAAACTCATCTATGTTTCTGTGTAATTCAGGGATTACTTCCTCTTAAAGGTTGCTTAACATTCCACATGGCAGCTACTAACTGTCCTTAACTCCAGTTCCAAGGGAATCCAAAATCCTCTTCTGTCCTCAGTGGCACTGCACGACATGGGTACACTCACATACATGCAGGCAATATACTCATACACACAAAATAAAAATAAATAAAATATTTTTAAAAGTGAAATTTGAATCTTCATGTAGCACCGTCTGCAAAATTCAGCACCAAATGAAGATTTAAATTTGAGATCTGGGGGCTGGAGAGCAAATTCAGAGGTTAAGAGCACTGGCTGCTCTTGCAGAGGTCCCTGGGTTCAGTTCCCAGCATCCACATGGGTGCTAACAACCATCCGTAACTCCAGTTCCAAGGGATCCAATGCCCTCTTCTGATCTCCACAGGCATTACATGACACTGATGCACTTATTCACATAAAGGCAATATACTCATACACATAAAATAAAAATAATTTTAAAAACATTTTAAAATAGTGAAAAAATAAACTGAGATGATTCTATAAATCCCCTTAAAGAACAGATAAAAGGGACAACATCAAATTGAAAACTTCTGCACATCTAACAACAGAATCAACAGAGGTAAACTCCAACTGTGAATGGGAGAAAGTATTTGCACTCTATACATTTCATGAGAGGTAGTTTTCAAAATACATAGCCTGCACTACATGGAAGCAATATAATTAACGAAAATATTCTGAATAACCTCTATTAATTGGACTATGCATTTCAGTAAATATTTCTTCAAAGAGGGTAGGCAAATGAGCAGTGTAAATGAAAAGGTGTTCAACATCATGAATTATCAGAGAATGCAAATTAGAGTCACAATAGATATCACATTACGTTTCTTAGGATGTCTGCCATAAAAAAATCAAACTCCCAGAGGCAAAAAGCATTGGTAAAATACTAGAGAAAATAGAACGGATACAAACACATTTTTTATATGATGGATGAGTAACTATTCTGTAGCCATGGTCATTAGGATAGAGTAATGAGTGAGAAGGGTCCTCAGTAATTAAATATGTGTTTGCAATATAATCTAGCAATGGACTTTAGTTTTTACTCATTGTACTGGCTAGTTTTTCAACTTCACACAAAGTAGAGTCACTGGAAAGAAGAAACCTCAGCTGAATTTTCTCCAGCAGACTTCCCTGTAGGCGTGTCTGTGGGGCATTTTCTTAAGTGTTGAGTGATGTAGGAGGGTTCAGCCCACTGGGTGGAGCCATCCCTGGGTAAAAGGGCCAGATTTGTATAAGAAACCAGACTGAGCACAGGCTAAAGAAGTAAGGCAGTAAGAATTCTTCCTGGCCTGTGCTTTAGCTCCTGCCTCCAGATTCCTGCCTGGAGTTCCTTCCTGGACATGGCTCAGTAGTGGACTATCACTGGAAAGTGGACTCTTATCTCCTGAGGTGACTTTTATTGGTGTTTTATCTCAGCAATAGAATGATGACTAGAACATTGGAACACAAGTAGCACTAACTCACCTTCTCTCTCCCTGTGTCCCTACGTCCTGATGCCAAGGATAGTTTCTGCAGGAGGTTCACCATCTCCAGGACATTTAATGTTCATCATATCCCACTTATTAGCTACATGATGTCCGTGAAATATATTCTCTTTAAATTTCCATCTGTTCATTTTTAACAATAAAACCTACCTCACAATATCACTTGGAGTAGAAAACACAATAAATATCAATTAAGCTTTTATTAAAGAAAATTGAACAACAGAAAATGCTTCACATCAGTAGATAACAGGTAATTATCAGTGAAGTTTCAGGTATTCCTCAAAGAGACAAGAGAACCTGGGACTGTCCACATGGCAATAGTTTCAAAAGGGTCTCTAAGGCAAGTCCCAGGGTTATGGAGGGGTCCTCCAAATTTTCCGATAAAAACGTGAAGCTCTACAGTGTATCCCGAAGTCTGATTCCCTGTACAGAGTTCTTAAGAGGGCTATAAACGAAGCTATGTGGGTGTACCCTAGGTTTCAGCAGAGATCCCAGGATGTTGGTGATGCCAGGATATTGGACTGTCTGCTAAAGAACACCTCAAGCAAGTAGAGTTGGCCCAGAAGAGAGGCTGAGGATTTGTAGGTAGTAGGGCAACAGGACTGGAACTGTGTAGCCTCTAGGAACCCATATTTTGACACTGTGTGCTCTAGATGCTGGGCTTGCAGCCAAAGGATGTGATGCTGGGCTTCGGTCTTCCTTAGTCCACTCTGTCACTATAGTTCTCCAGTTTATCCTGTGTAAAGGGAATATTTCATCTGTGTCATCACATGTCAAAAATACATAACATTCTTTTGATTTTACAGAGGCTCAAAATTAAGATCACTTCCTGATTTTCAGAAGAAAGTTTGTAGTTCAGATCTCTGACCAATGTTGGGGTTGTTAAGATTGTTGGGACTTTTGAATTAGGACTGGATACATTTTGAATTGTTGGGTAGCTATATAGCCTTGGGTCCACGGGCAGAATGTAATGATTGCATGTCAAATGTCCTGTCATGGGTTCTTCATTGGCCTTTTTTTCCAACTGAAAGTGAAATTTGGGGAAGCTATGGAATGCTTAGTTGGCCCTTTCTCACTAACATAATTCACAAGGGCCAAACCTCTGAAAGCCACAGCCTGGCCTGTGGATTTGGCACTACTCTCTGTAGCTGACCGATTACCAGTGAGCAGCCTTCACCATACTCTCTCCTGCGTGAACACTTCTATGCCTTCTGCACAATAATGGAACAGAACTCTCTGAATCCACGAGCCAAAATAAATATTTCCTCCCTTAAATCGTTTGTGTCAGGTATGGTGGTCGGTCACAATGAGACAGATCAATACTGAATCATTTCTAATAGACTCAAAGAGTACAAATTTTATGTCTATTAAAAAGATGCATAAACTTTAGCTGGCCCTGGCCAGGTGCCTCACATTGACAGCAGATTCATGAGTTCCACAAGTGACTTCCTATTACTTCAGAGCTCAGCTAGGATATTTAAGGGATAATTTGATGTTTCACAAAGTGTTTAGTTGTCATAACATTTCTCCCATGGAAGAACAGTGCTCAGAAGCACTCTTTGTCATTGGGGAGCTGGAAATGAGAGATGCACTGAGATTCCATCTCAGTGCAACCGAATGAGTAGAATCAAACTCCAGCAAATTCTGGTGAGCAGTGTAGGATACTGATAGACTATCGAAGAGAAGGGAAATTGGTCAACTCACTGTGGAGAGCTGTGAGAAGGTACCCCAAACACTAAAAGTAAAAGTAGTAAATGATCTAGCTATACCATCTCCACGTCTACACCTGAAAGATAGGGCTGAGCACTACAGAGATACCTGCATGTTTGTGGTTATTTCAAGTGAATTTACAGTAGCCATGTCATGAAATCAGCTATGTGGTTATCAACAGACAAATTCATAAAAGTGTGATATATATGAAGGCATATATCATAATTTCTTTATGCATTAATCTGTTAATATATAAGCAATATCATATATATCAGATAGATAGATAGATAGATAGATAGATAGATAGATAGATGACAGATAGAAGTCATAATTTCTTTATGCATTCATCTGTTAATATATAAGCAATATCATATATATAAGATAGATAGATAGATAGATGACAGATAGATAGATAGATAGATGATAGATA
>NW_008331789.1:8273330-8276580 GCF_000622305.1 Nannospalax galili
ATAGAAAGAAATACAAGACTGTAATATTCAGTCATTAAGAAGATTGAAATTATCATTTCCCTAAAGATGGATCAATTGGATATGATCATATTAAGCTAAATAACCCAGGTTCAGAATTGCATGCTTTCTCTCAAATGATGAATCTAGCATTAAAAAAAGACTTAAAAGCCAAGGAGTTTGGAAAAGGGAAGTACCATCATGAGGAGTGGGGGGACAGCAGGACGTAGTGCTGAACTGAATGAAATAAAAATGCACGTTGTACATCTATGAGGTTACTATGAGAATCATCATTCCAAACAATTAATAAATGCTAACAACATTAAAGACAAATACAGCGCAGAACTCCTTCTGCACTAGTCAGAGGAAGAGGTCCTAGACAGCCGTAGGACTTTCATTTTATAGTCCAAGTGCTAAATCAATTTCACAAATTGAGTTTTAAGTCTGGGTTACTGATGTTTTCTAAAATTGACATATAATAATGAATGTGACTCAATCTAGCAGCACTTCATCTCATGCCAGGCCTGGCAGTGCACAGCTTTAATCCCAGCACTTGGGAGGCAGAGGCAGGAGGATTTCTACAGACTGAAGTCAGCCTGGTCTACAGAGCCAGTTCTAGGTTGGCTGGGGCTACAGAGAAACCCTATCTAAAAAAATACTCCCCAGCGCCGGGCATGGTGGAGCACGCCTTTAATCCCAGCACTCCAGAGGCAGAGACAGGTGGATCCTCTGTGAGTTTGAGGCCAGCCTGGTCTACAGAGTTAGTTCCAGGCAGCTGGAGCTACAGGGAGACGCTGTCTCAAAAAGAACAACAAAAAACACCCCCCCAAATAAAAACCAAGCTAGTATCATCTGAATTCCATTTCATCTGTGTTTTTTATTTATGTAGAACAATATTGAATTAACAAGTATGTCTTTATCTCAATAAATTTCAACAACCTAAAGCTATGAAAGTCTTTTAAAGGCATTATATAATTTGATTTTCTGAATTAAACATCCAGGCTGACAGAGCAATAGTTGCTACAAATGGGTAATTTGTGCTTTGAGAATCTGAAGCAAATATTATGGTTAATATTTACAATGTTTACAATCTGTTAGAAAAAAGATACACTTTAAAATTTGTATATGGGCTCATTCATTTTATTACTTAACAAATGTTAGCTAGATACTGTGTTGGTTAGTTTTTCTTTTGAACTTGATACAATCTAGAGTCACCTGGGATTAGGGAGCCTCACTTGAGGAACTTTCCAGATCAGACTGGCCTATGGCCATGTCTATGAGAGTTATTCTTAATTGATGATTGATTTGGGAGGGCTCAGCCCACTTTGGGTGGCATCATCTCTTGTCAAGTGGGCCTGAGCTCTATAAGAAATCTATTTGAGCATGAGCCTGTGGAGGCATCAGAGTGTCGTGTAACTCCGTGGATTCTGCTCAAGATCTTACCTTGAGCCCCTGCCCTGTCTTCCCTCAAGAATGGATTGTGATCTGGGAGTGTAGGCTGAAGTAATTCTTCCCTATGCTAAATTGCTTTTGTTCATCTTGTTTGTTACAGAGGCAGAAAGCAAACTTGGATGGATACTGTTATTCTTTCTTTTGGGTATGTGAGAAACTGGAGAATACATGAATCCAGGATTTAATTTCGGGAGTCTGATTTCTAATGCCATCCTTTGACCACCACATCACCTCTATGACATCTGGCAGAAACTGATGAAAGGTTTCAAAATGATGCAGTGGAACTGACACACTGACTCTTTCTGTCCCCAGTTCTTTAAATTTCATCAAGTTTTTCTAATGTATAAACAATAATTCAGCCACATTCCTGTTCTGGTTTCAACCTGAAAAGGAAATCTGACCGCATTTAAACACTGCTGCTCTCAGGATACCCTTGATTTCTCTTGCAGTTATCTATCTGCTCTCTGAGAATCCTCCCTCTGTTGATCCTTGCTGTCAATTCACATAGAAAACCCAGTAAAAATATTCCACCCAGACAGTGGAAATAAATTCACAAATGTGTTTTCAATACTACAGAACTATTGATATTCAGAAAATAACTCTTCTTAAGACTAGTGAAAAAAAAGACAGAAAGAAAAGTAGAGCCTTAGCAAACCACCATGACCTCTTGGTGAGAGTGAGAATTATGAAACTGGTGAACACACTCTGACTGATATTTGCACTCACAATGTGCGATGGCTTGGGTTTGTAATCAGGAAGCATTGAATTTGGATGTTATTGGTTTCCACCTTGTTAATCTATGTCTTAAAACAGAGACACACGAATGCATAAACACACACATGATCAACAACAAAAACAGCAAAACTATCCTTCTTGCTATGATTAAGCACAATATAATACAGACCAAGAACCATGTTTCCCTCTGAAAGGAAGGAAGGAAGATGGGTGGACTAAACATGTTTATTAACGATCAAAGAAAAAATTAGTGAAGATTAAAATATAAAATAACTGCAGACCACCCATCTTGGTAAATGCTCAAGGAACAAATATTGTGTTTACTTAATGTTTAACACATTTTTATGTTTGAATAACTAAAATAAAAACCAAATTGGAACATAGTACAAATTACCCTCAAAAGTCCTCATTATCTTAAACACATATGGTCACTTGACTAAACTATGGACTTACTGTGTCCAAATTATTTTCAACACATAGGTCATCACTTTTTTTATTATTTTAATTAAAAGAAGCATTTCATTACAACAGCATTAACCTATTCAATAACATTTTTCTGAGCTAGGGTACATCTCTTTCAAAATTGGCTGTACATTTTTAGGTTTACAGAGGAATTATTACGCTTGTACAATCTTTTACTGATTATAAACTCTACAAGACATAAAATTAAATGAGGTTTTAATGTTTAGAAAAGATCTCCACTTCGTTGTTAAAATACAGTTTCATACAGAAAAATTCATTTTAAGGCAACTGACATTGAGACGTTTTCACATGCATTTCTAATCTCTATATATATGACTATTACTGGTCACAGTCACTTACTTTCTGAGTTCCGTGGCATCTGAGTATGAATATAAACTCGTCAGATAAACAGCCTTCTTCTCCCTCTAGAGCCTCCATACTCTGTCATCCCTGCCAATGTCCACTGTGTTGTCAGGACCCCCATCTATTGCCCCCATCTGTCCTTCTGATAAATCTAGTCAGCCAGAGGTCCCTGTTCCAGGAGGATCAGCTGTTCCTCATCTACAGCAATCCATTGTCAGTATTCCTTTGGATAGAATTGGGG
>NW_008331789.1:8277317-8296585 GCF_000622305.1 Nannospalax galili
AATAATATGGTTCCCTCTGGTTTTCGTGACTAGCTAGGCATTGTTTCTCTCTTGTATTGTCTCACCCCTCTATCGTGGTTTTCCCACTTAAGGTGCCCCCACTTTTTATATTAAAACCAATACTTAAGATGATGGTAATGTAGGCCGAAGGCAAACATTTAGCCCTTTCTCTGCAGAAAGCAAACTAGAGTGTTTTTAGTGGATTCAGTGGGGATTGTAGCTGAATTAAACCTGACTTGCTGTATTTCTGGTCAGCCTCCATTCCAGAAGACACTCACCGTAAGATGTGACTGAAATTCTGGTATAATATATTTAAATTTTCTATTTGAAATTTTATAATCAGGTTTCAAAACAGCTCTTCAGTTATAACTGAGTTCAGAAAGGTTTTCAGGGTTTCTAAATACCTGTCAAGTCTGTGGTGAAGTTTCTGTCTCTCTGCAGTAAATCTGGGTGAATGGTTACTTCAGACACCCCAGTTTTGTTTTGTTTTTTTTGCGGGTGGGGGCGTTCCACAGTCGACTCAAAATCAAAGGTCTTTTCTCAAAACATCCCTGGGAATCAATCCCACTTCAAGCCTGCCGCCCTCTTATGCCTTAATCTCTTAAATTTTGAGTGCCTCAGAATATGTATGCTGCTTTCAAATAGCACTTTGTACTTCATTAATTTTTGTACAAAGAACATTTTCTATATTTTTCTTGTTTTCTTTCCATGTTTTTCTGATTCGATGCTGGAATGACCATCCCTTGCCCCTAACTCCATCTCACCTAGTAAAGAAAGTCCACACTGGTTATTTTTATTTATTGATTCATTTAATTTATTATGGGTTTTTTTGTTTTGTTTTGTTTTGTTTTTTGTCTTTTTGAGACAGGATCTCCATGTAGCCCCAGCTGTCCTGGAACTCATTATGTAGACCATGCTGGTCTTGAACTCACAGAGATCTGCCTGCCTCTGCCTCCCAAGTGCTGGGACTATAGGGGTGAGCCACCATGCCTGGCTATTTTGGGTGGTTTTTTTAAAGACAGTCTCCTTGTAGCCCCAGCTGGCCAGTAATTCAGTATGTAGAGCTGACCTCCATCTCATAGAGATCTGCCTGCTTCTGCCTCCCAAGAAATGGGATTAAAGACGTGTGCCACCATATCTTGCACAACACACTAGTTTTTTATATGGTTTCTTATAGGAAATTATATTTAACATTTCATATATTTTTATTCTCTATTTTAAATTTGACCATTATGACAGTTGAAATCCCAAGAAAATTAAACTTGTTACTTTTTATTTCAGCTACCTCCTGTTTATAAATTGAAATCTGATTCATAGTTTTCACTTTTTTAATCTTTGACAACATATTTTACTTTATTAGCTCTATATAGCAATCTCATAAGCTGGAATTTACAGTCTATTCAGTGAAGCTTTAGTCTGTCTTATTTTTCCAGCACTTAGAGATTCAGCCAACCTGAGTGGTTAAATCTGTCCTCAGAATTCCTTCACCGGATATAGAATCTCACTTTCCACTCACTAAGACAGCAGCTGCCCACAAACAAGCCTGAGAAATTATTACAACTGTAGAGTTTC
Source organism: Nannospalax galili (assembly GCF_000622305.1). Lineage (NCBI taxonomy): Eukaryota > Metazoa > Chordata > Mammalia > Rodentia > Spalacidae > Nannospalax > Nannospalax galili. The sequence continues at coordinate 8,278,890 of NW_008331789.1, forward strand.
CATGGGAAAAAGTGTTCCCTTGCTGTGCTCAGTCTGTGCTGGGCACCTCTGTATGTCTTTTCTTGCCATGTCTTCTAGTTTTGCTGAGAGGCTTCTTGCCACATCATTTATTATCTTTTACAATTAGAATAAATTGAAATGTATGTTTAATCCAGAGCCAAATGTTTTTGTGGTGGGGTTATGTTTGAGAACACATAGCCTGCCAATCATCTTCCTAGTGGTTTTTGAGAACGCAATGGTATTTTTTTTAATATGGTTCAAAAGTAATAGAAATTATTGGTGTATTGAACCACAATAAGTAAATAATTGCTCCTTTATAAACGATACTTAATACAGTACCTCACAGCTGGTCATAGCACAAGGAAAAATAATCGTGGAGTCCTCAGCCCTAAATGGGACATCTGTATCATTCTCAGGGACCACTATGCGAGAGAGGAGGGAAACTAGAGGTAAGGGAGGATTGCTGTGAAATAATGTGTTTTGAACATGGCATGCAGAGCTGTTTCACTAATGAGCTCACTGGAGCTGCAGTTGACAGGACCAGATCTATACAATATCAAGCCAGCCAACACTCCAGCCTAGAAAGGGAAGAGGCTTATGAAGCCCCATGGACAACCGAGGAGCTAGTGACAATTGATTTCTGTGGGGGCCGGGGGGAGAATCAGGTTTCATCAGAGGTGTGGTCCGCAGTTGGTTAGTTTTCAATGTTGCAGTGGATGGCTGTATACCTATGCACATACGGATACCATGACAGGACATGGACTCAGTGGATTATAAAAAAGAAGACATGGATTTGGAAGGGGGATGAGGGGGTCCCAGGACTTGGATTTGGGAAGAAAAGGTGGAATTGATCTAAATACATTGGTTTCAAGTATGAAATTACCATAGAATACACCAAATTAAGAATGAATTGCTCTTTTTAGTACCTAAGAATACTATAAAGGAAATACAAGTACAAATTATAATCTTGCAGAAAGAATACCACATAAAATGCTTAGTCACAAGGAATAATTGCAATTTGTACAAATCAATAATATTGTCACAAGAACAAAATAAAAATCAGGAGGAAATGTATGAGCATATTGGGATGGGCACTAAAGATAAGAAACTCTTAAAATATTGTCCACTCCTTTGGTAGCCAAGAAGGAACAAATCAGGATAAATACCAAGGAAATAAAATCAACATTCAACAAATGGGCTACTAAATTGAATGGACAGTTTGTAGAAAAATAAATACAATTAGCCAAGAGCTATTTTTAAAATGGTTCAACATTCCTAGTCATTAGAACATGAATTAAATTAACATAACTGAGGTACTTACCCTGCTCAGAATGGCTATTAAGAAGAAATCTGAAAAAAAGTTGTAGAGGATGTGGAGAGGATGTGTTGGTGAGTGCAAACTAATACAGCCATTACGGAAATCTGGCTGTAGGTTCCTCAAAATATTAAAAACAGAGCCAGCATCTGACAGAACCCTCTCACTTCTGAGTTTTTACCTAGAAAACACAGTAACCTACTACAGAGATATTTGTACTCCCTTGTTTATTGCTAATCAATCCACTGTAGCAAAAAAAAAGAGTCAATCTAGTTACCCATCAATAGATGAATGGATAATGAATAGCTGATAATGTGTGAAATAGAATATTACTCAACTCTAAAGAAAAATGAAATCACAATTTTTTAGGAACATGGATGAAGCTAGAATGTACAATATCTAGCAAGCTTTCCCAATCACACAAAGTAAAACAAAACAAAACAAACAAACAAAAAGCTCCATGTCATCCCTCCGTGAATCCTCGTCTATAATATATACAAGTACATATGGAAACAAACACATATGTAGGTATACTGTAATGTTTCAAAAGGAGAAAAAGAGAAAGTAATTTTAAAAGCGTAGAAATAAGTTCATAAAAGAAGAATAGCAGAATGTTTCCTAGAAGATGAATCGTTTCCCGCAATATTAATTCCAGGCTTCACCATACGATTAATGTTGACCACTTCAGGGTGAGCAGCACATTGGTGCTTCTGAGAAGAAGCTGGAAGTTCCGCCAATTTGAAGACAATTTTCCATTTCCCATTGGGAGAACATAAAGTAAAAATGACATGAAGAAGAATCATAGCCAGCTTAGAGGAGACATAGCCATGAAAACTAAATGGAAACAAAACTCATAACCTAGTCTTCTAGAGACCTGTCTCATATCACACTTTGGGTGAACACTTACACCTATGTATATAATAAGGTATCTAATAGACACTTGTGAAACATGAAATGCTCTTAACACGATAAATTATGATACAGATTAATTTATTACTTGAAGTACAAACAATGTATATTTTCATTACCAGAATGAGAAATATGCTGTGATGTATTAATTCAATGCAATAGTCTGTGATAACAAGCATAATCTCCATTGTATTAAACTGTTCTGTAGACATCTCAAATGTACAGTGTTAAAAAATAATGGGGCTGGAGAGATGGCTCGGCTGTTAAGAACAGTGACTGTTCTTGCAGAAGACCCGGATTCAAATCCCAGCACCCACATGGCAGCAAACAATTGTCCATAATTCCAGTTCCAGGGGATCTAACAGCCCCTCCTGTCCTCCGCGCATTGTACTACACGGGTGCACTTACCTACATGCAGGCAATACACGCATACACATAAAATAAAATAATAATGTAAAAAAAGTAATGGAAGCATGGTGAACACCCATGTATAATTTCACTGATACGTAGTTTGAAAACAAGAAATGGCTGTTTAAGAATATATAATTATGTTATAAAATTATAACAACAGCCAGGAATTAAAGTATGGAGCAGAGAGGCTAAATCCTATAGTTACATTATTGCATGCTACAAGACCTTCTTGTCAAGAGACCACTAACTGCTAATGGCAAGACTCTTGCAAAACTGCAGCATTATGAGACAAAAAGTACCACAGAAGAGTGAAAGAGTGAGACGAAGTCAGAAAGGAAACCAGTGAAGCAGAAAACTGTAGACTCCTGTACTGAGGAACGTTTGGAAAAGATTGTCTCACATGCAGCTTGCTCCCCTCTACCTGCAGAGGGGCTGGGGTGTGTATATTTATGTACCTACTACTCCTGGGAACTAGCTTGATGCTGCTTTTAAAAGATGATATTTCTTTTATTATTCTTACTGAGATAGCAGCTGGTGAAGCAGGCTATGGAGACAGATAAAAACATTAGCTACAGAAATGAATATCTAACATTTGGCCATAGATAGTGTCTGCAAAGGTGTGTCTTTGGGGGAAACAGACGAGGCTAATGGAGATAAGAAAATTAAGTGAAAATAGAGAAGTAAATAAAAATAGTAGAGAAATAAGTGTAGCTACAGAACAAAGCGTATGACCTCGTGCATTCATTCACAATTAAAAATTCAATTAAACTTGAAATTTTAAGTATGAGCTTTGTAAAGATATATTAAGGTGCAATATCATAAAAAGGAAAGTTATCAAAATAAGCATAAAATAAAATCCATAAACATTCACTAGGTACAAATATCATAATACATTAATTTTATCTCAGTTCTGAAGAAAAAGAGCAAATCCTATTAGTGAAGTGTTCGTGTGTACAGAGAAGAAAAACTATCCAACTTATTTTACACAGACCCAAAACAGGTGAACTAAATAAAGGACAAAAAATTAATCCATGACATTTAAATCTAAGTAAAGCTGCAAGTGTGGTATATTTCTAAAATAAATTTTATTAGTACATTTTATGTTTACGACCACAACCTTCTCAAATTCATAAGAATATCATATAATTTCATGTTGATTAGAATTTTCTAAACCAAACAAATAAAGTGAGAGGATCTCTTCATATAATACCATACTAAAGCTTGGTAAGTAGAGTAAGTACTGGAGTATAAATTCAGGAGAATTTCACTTCAGATAACAGTTCACTGGCTATGTAACCAAGAGTGGTGAGTGGTGTGCTGGATCCCAGGTAGGTCAATTGGTGGCCGTCTGACTGAGCTCTACATTACTTCCAGAGTGGCTGCACCATTGTGCACGCCTACCAACAGGGAAGAAGCATTCTCCTTCAACCACATCCTCACCGACATTTGTCATGGTTTTTTTGTCCTAGCCATTCTGACTGGGATAAGCTAAAATCCCAAAGTGGTTTTAATGTGCATTTCCCTGATGACTAAAAGAGTCACACCCTTAAAGCAACTGCCCCTCTCCTTCCCGGAAGCCATAGGTTTGCAATAGTTCCTCAAGTTCTGTGGCGTTTCTTCCCCACTTCCCCACTTCAATGCTCAGATTTTGTATGCCTTGGGCTTATGTGAGACTTGTGCATGCTGTCACCATTGATGTGAGTTCATATAAGTAACTTCCCATCTATCTGGAAAACTCTGTTTCCTTGTGGTCATCCTACACCTCTGGCTCTTACAGTCTTTCTGCCTGCCTCATCTACAATGATCCCTGACTCTTTGGAGGCAAAAGTTTGATACATGTGTCCTATTCAGAGATAATTGCTACGTGGCTCTTATTCTTTGCATGTTGAGCAACTGTGGGTTTCTTTAGTAATCACTGTACGTTTCATGAGGAAGCTTCTCTGGTGAGAACTGAGAGCTATATTAACCTACGGGTATAATGATAAGTCATTAGGAGTCACTTTAATACTTCATCTATTTAGCAGAATAACAGTCATAGGTTGTCACCTGGCGCCTGTCATCTGTTTATCCACATGTTCCTAGGCCTGACATCGATGTTAGGTATGGGCTCCATCTTGTGACTCAGACCTTAAATCCATTTAGAAAGTGATTAGTTACTCCAATAATATTCATGTCATTATTATACCAGTGGGTATATCTTGTCAGGCTAGTTGTTATTGTAGCTCTCGGGGTTCACAGCTGGGTGAGACTGATGATTAATTTTCTCTTCAGGTGGCATGCACAGCACCTTCCAGCGCTATAATGCTGGCAATCAGACACGAGTGTTTTAAGTCAACACCAGTTTGATTTCTCCTTGGTTGTTCTACATCTCATTTATGTAGTATCTTCAGTGATAGGACCATGCAATCCAGTTATTGTGGGTAAGTGTGCTGGACAGATTTAGTTGTCAACTTGACACACCCAGGTAGAGGGATCCTCAATTGGGGAATTACCTCCATTGGACAGGCCTCTATTTTCTTGATTTTTGAGTGATGTGGGAGGGCCTATTCCACCCCTGGGAAGGTTGTTCTGTATTATATAAAGAAGCAGGTTGAGCATGGGCCAGGAGAGCAAGCCAGTAAGCAGTTCCTCCATGACCTGTGCTCCCTGATTTCCTACCTTGGACTCCCTGATGAATTGTGACATGGGAGATGTAAACCAAATAAACCCTTTCCTCTACTAGTTGGTATTTGTCAGAGAGTTTGAAGGCAAACTACAACAGTAAGCAAGAACAGAGGGAACGGATAATGTCTTATGTAAAAGGAGAACTCAAGCTGGTACTGACTTCAAAACTTCAGCTCTACTTGCTAGTGTTCTTAGTGCTGGAAGGTGCTGTGCAAGCTACCACAACAGAAAAGCAATCATTAGCCTTACCCAGATGTGAACCCTGTGAGCTATAACAACTGCCCTGGCAAAATGTGCCCACTAGTGCAATAGTGGCATGAATATTATGGGAGTAACCAATCACATTCTAATTGGATTAAGGTCTGCTTAAAAAAAATGGAACCCATGGCTGACATTGATTTCAGGTCTGGGGACCTGTGTCTAGACAGGTCACAGGCCATCAGGGAGAGCCTAATACTATTCTGATAAATAGATATAGTATTCAAGTGACTATTACTCATTGCTGTAGATCCTCCCTTATAGAGCAGATGGTAATTAATACACAAACCCCCAACTGGACAATGTGCAGAGAACAGGAGACTCCAGAGTGATTATTCCTGAACAGCACACATATCAAACTTCTATCTCCCAAAGCTCAGGAATGATTGCAGAATATAGGGCAGAAAAATTTTAAGAGTCAGAGGTAGTGGATGAAACACAAGTAAACATAGTTTTCCAAACAGTTTGTCGGTACTCATAGGAACTCACAACAATGCTGACATCACGCACAAGTCCTAAGGAGGATCAAACCAGAAAAAATCCAAGCACAGAAGTAGGGAGGTGCGTTAGAAACCCCAACCTTACCTGAAGAACTTCTGGAAACTGTAGCTTCTGGGAGGAGAGTCAGTCTGCTTTAAGTTGAGATGCTTGGTAGGTTAATCTGGCTCCACTGGATGAACCCACACCAAAAGGTATTTGGGAACACAAATTTACTCCATATATACGTAGATAGAGGGGTCACATAATCAAGTGAGCGGTAAAGGGGCAGTGCAGATAGGGCAGGAGTTCTAAATATGATAACAATATATTATATGAAATGCACAAAAATTCAATAATAACCATCAAAATTAAAATATCTATACTTTATTCCTTAAAAATATAAGAATTGCAGCCAGGCGTGGTGGTGCACGCCTTTAATCCCAGCACTCTGGAGGCAGAGGCAAGCGGATCTTTGTGAGTTCAAGGCCAGCCTGGTCTACCTAGTGAGTTCAGGTCAGCTGGGACTACAGGGAGACCCTGTCTCAAAAAGACAAAAAACAAACAAACAAATATATATATGAATTGTTCAAATGTATGCTCGGAAAATCCTCATATTTCAGCTGAAGGAATTGTACATTAAGGAGAGTGCTTGCCACACAGCATGGAGACCCAGTGTCCCTCTCCATGTAACAGACGGGCACAGCAGAGCACCTGTAATTCAAGAGCTGGGGTGGAAATCAGCAAATCTCGGGGCCTATCTGGTCAGAAAATCTCACTGCATCTCAGAGCTCCGGGTTCAGTCTGAAAGCCCTTCTGGAAAGGTGATGTGAAGAGTGACTGACTGTCTAGTTACTCGTCCTACTGTGTGATAAAATACTCTGACAGAGACAACTAACAAAGAAGGAAGGATTTATTTTAGCTCACTATTCGAAGTACAATCCATCATGGCAAGGAGGCAATGGTGACTGGAGCTTGAAGAGCTGGTCCCATGACATCTGCTGTCAGGAAGCAAGGAGGCCTGTGCACTGTTTCTCTTTCTGAAACATCTCAGGAAATAAGAATGCTACCTGAGTTTAGAGTGGGTCTTTCCACCTAGATAAACCTAATCAACATAATGCCTCATAGGCATGCCACGAGGCTGTGCAACCCCTCGGAGATGTGCTTGGAGGTTTGTCTCTTAGTTGATCCCAGATCCTGTCAAGTTAACAATAGACATTAATCTGAGGAAATTAGATGACACCGAGGAAAACAGACGTCAACATTTGTCCCTTACACACGTGCCTATACATGTGCACATCTTCCTGATCACACATGTGCCCACCCTCCTACACTCACATACGCACACATTTGCAAACAAATGCCAAAATTTTATATTTCATTTCTTTTCCTTTGCCCCTTACTATATGTTTTTCAAGCTCCAGATCATTTTTTCTCTTTTAAAAATGCTTTATTTTGATCATACTCAGACCCTGTCCCTCCATATAATGCCCCCTTAATACCCTCCCTGACTTTATGTCCTCTATTATTATTTTCCATTTTGTAAAGATCTATGGAGTGTAATTTGTGTTTCCCAAATACCCTTGAATGTGGCTCCATCTCTTTGAGCCTGGTCACTCTACCAGGTGTCCCACCCTTAAAGAAAACCCACTCTCACTCTATCAGCATCGGTAAGTTTCCAGCAAATACTCAGCTGAGACTATGGCTGCCTGGCCACTTCCCCCGACAGTGCTGGTTTGGGCTTAGGCAGATCAAGTGCATTTATCACACTCACTGTGGGTTCATCTATGCGACTGTGTGGTTGTATTTGGAATACAGCATTTCCTTGTACTCACCCCCCACCTTTGGCTCTTTCAAAGTTTCCATACTCTCCTCCACAATGATCCTTGAGCCTTGGGAGGAGGAAGTGTGGTGTAGGTGCCTGTCTAGGGCTAATCAGTCTGCAGTCTCTTGGTCACTGCACATTCACTAGCTGTGGACATCTGCATTCATCACCATCTGCTGCAAGAAGCAGCTTCTCTGGTGACAGCTGAGCAGTGCACTAATCTAGGGGTGTAACTATGTCACTGGGAAAAAGCTTAATACTATGTCTATTTGTCAGAGTAACAGTAATAGATTCTCTGTACACAGCCTGCACAGGTTCTTGGCCTTGATAACACTGCCAGGTATGGGCTCCATCCTGTGAAACTAGCCTTAAAGCCAATCAAGCAGCTGGTTACTCACATAACATTCATGCCATTATTGCGTCAGTGGGCATATCTTTCCAGAACTGTCATCATTTTAGCTCTCAGGATTCACAGTTGGGTAAGGCTGAGGATTGCTCTGCTGTTCTGGTAGTATGCCTGGCACCTTCCATGGCAGAAGAAATGAAACTCTAAGGTCTGTACCTGCTTGATTTCTCCTTGCTTCTTCTCTGACACTCTTATATAGTGTCTTTAGCAATAGGATCTTACCATCAAGTTCTTTGGGGTAACCAAGAGCAGCAAAAATAGCTTGTATTGTTTGAGGGTCTATGGAATCACCCCTGGCCAACAGCTTCAAAAGCGGGAGTCCCTTCCTGGCACTGTGCTTTTTATTTGCTAGCCTATAGGATCTGGAGGGGAAAAGTGTAATCATAAATAAATACATTGCATGGACCAAGTTATAACATTTACGTTCACCTGCAAGACATTTGTAGAGAAAGGATAGCTTCTTTGCTCTAACATGTTTTGGAGACTGTGCAAGGTGTGGTCCAATACACATTTGGAGATAATGTAAACAATGTTCAGATTGTATTCTGAAAGAAAAAGAAGTCAATCACTACAAGTATTTTCTTCAAGTGTAAAACACAACTCTGTTAAGCTTATTTTGGCAATTAATAGGACTCTGTTCAGTGTTAGGCAGAAATGGTTTTTAAGAGTGTCACAGCCTCCTGGGTTTTTGCATCTCTGCCTATCCATGAACTACAGGCCACACTGGCGTGCACAGAGACCACTTACATGCAATTCATTTTTCCAGTGTTTCTTAGGGTTAGCTTTCCAGCCTCAAAGAGATTTTTTTTTATAAGGTATGATGTAGGTTTTACTCTTTTTTATTCAAAACTGATCTAATTATTTTAAAAATCATTTGAGCACTAGAAATCACAACATTCACTTAATCTTATTTAAAATAAGACACATTATCTATGTTAGAGAATTATTCTTACCCCCTCCATTAATCAGTGTGTGTGGAACTTGTAACTTACATAAACACAAATGCATTTCATCTGCCAATTTGGAAAACAAGTGAGTTCCCAAAGACTTTACTGCTCTCATAACTCCTTAAGAGCCTGCTTCCTGAGTACAAGCGTTTCAGCCTTCTGATTCATCTAAGAGTCCACATTTTTTGGTGTATTAATGTCCTCTTTGCACATGAAACATAGTTTGCTTTTCCTTCTTTCCTTACATTTTCTACCTGAATGCTGTATTCGGGTGTGTATTTGGCCTGTATTCAAATGTATCTCATTCTGTGTCTCAGAGCAATTATGTCAAGATGAGTCTGTTTTAACTTTTGTGGCTAAAATACATGTAGATAGGAGGCAGTGGGAGCAGGGCCAGCCCAACACCCTCCTCCTCTGGCTATTTCTGTTTAGATTTCCTGATGCAACCTTTCTAGTGTTGCTGGAACTCTCTGGGCTTCAGAGTTCTCACCTGCTGAAAGAAACTATGGGCCATGTTCACATGGATGCGAAATCATGAAGAGTAAATTTGAAAACTTCATAACAAACCAGCTGATAGACTTCTGCTCTTTACCAAGTAAAGTAAATGTCCAATAATATTGTTGTCATTTTGAATATACTTGTTAATACAATAATGTATTGGGTAAACTAGGCTAAAGGGCATTTGTGATGGCATGCAGGAAAGGAAGAAATGGTAGTGAGAAAGGATGGGAAGTTAGGGACTGGTCAGTGAGAGGCCCCACGGAAGTCAGGAATCTCCTCTAGGACACCCAGATGTAGAGACGGGATGACAGGATAAGTGAGATGTATTTGGCAGGGATACTTTAAGACAACAGAAGTGAACTTGTGTGTTGAATCTGTTTAAAACTGCTGTGGACACCGGAGGACTTCCCACCCCAAGCTCGGCTCTTCCATCCTTCACTGCCCCCTAGTGGAGGAGAAGGACTTTTACTTGGGACATCATTTTGTGTTGATTTTAAAACCGGCACACTGCTTTTTATTTGCCTTTTTTCTCTCGTCTCTGCTCCTACAATGTAGGCAGAGATACTGAAATAGTACATAAAACTGAAATAGTTTGTAAAACAGGCAAGCCCTCATGCATCTTTTTTTAAAAATCTTTTTTCCCTTTGAAATCTTTTTAAATTTAACATTTAAACTTGTTCTTTAACACTTTTCATACTCTTGTCCCATGCGTTCTGATTCCCCTCCCTCCCTCTACACATACACACATGCACTAAACTGTTTCAACTGGAACTATGTGGTCTGTCCACACAGGAGACTTTTTTATTGAACTTTTAATATTTCATACACTATTTCCCACTCACATCCAGATCTCCTCCCCCAGCCGTGTCTCCCCGCCCACCGAATCCTATGCACTCTGCCATACACGCTGACTCTTATTCATTCAGGTGTTTGTATCCAAATGTCCTTCAGTGTAAATGCGTCCACTGCAGTATAGTAAGCTCATCCAGTGTTTATATATGTCATACTCTCCCTGACCCAGCAGCAACCAGTCTCAAATAGTTCTCAATCTAGTGCTGACCTGCCACCTATTTCTCACCTCCCCTTTGGGCCCTTGTTCAATTGGGCTGACACGGGTCCTTTGTTCAAAGCCACCATGCCACACCCACCCATGGTTCAGGGACCATTGTGAAAGAGGAGGCAGAAAGATTATAAGAGCCAGGCCTGGTTCATGAACATATGAGGTGGAGGCTTCCAGGCCGCTGGAGGCTTGCTCACACAGGAGACTCTGGAGAGTGTTCAGTGGCTTATATCATTTTAGTCTTTCATACTTTAGCCTCCTGGTTCCTTCCCTAACACCACTGGGAACCCCCTCAGAGCACATAGGAGCCAGATCATGACTCATCTCTTTGCTTCTCTCTGGCATCTGCCCCTCAAAACCACATGGAAGCACACATGTTGCCCTTCAGTTCCCACGGTGCCATGTTTACAGCTCAGAGCCGTATGCTGGGGTGCATCTCTCCTGTACTCTAAAGGACATCCATTCCTTCACACAGACATGCAGAGAAGCCTGGTTTGGAACCCATCTCTCTCAGGGCCCTGGGCAGTCACCCAGCTTTACTGCTCTCAGTTATCTTTCTCTTTCAGGTGGATATAGTACAATGTTTATTCTGCGTCCAGAGCGATGTTTGGTCTGATAAAAGATAGGACTTCCTGGTCAAAGTAGAAGCCTTCTCTCTAGTACAGTTCTATGATTTTTTTTTTAATTTTTGTTGGTGCAATGAGAAAAAGGAATCAGGTTTGGATAGTCAACTCTATCACTCAGGCAGACCTTCCTCTACTTCTCCCTCACTCTGCTCCTCTGTTATGAGGTTCTCCGGAGTTCCATGTCTCTGAGGTCCCTGTAGAGGGAAACAAATTAGATCTTTCTATCTAAGTCATTCACTGCAAATCAAACTGTTAATAGAACTCTGCTTTGAAGTAGTCGGTGCTTGCAAAGATATCCCTTGATCTGTGAATATTTCTTAGCAATGATTCTCTCAGAAAAAAAAAAAAATTAGAGAAAGTCGTTGCCAGGTACAGTTTGATTAGTACTAATTTCTTAGATACACTGATATCAAAATGTCCACAAATATTAACAAATTTAAAATGTATGGTGATAACATATATCACCTGACTTCTATATCCCCAAACCATAATACATGTGTGTGTTTCTGTGTGTGCATGCATGTGTCCATATTTAATTTTTTCATGAGGTTTTCGATAATGCCATGGGCTATCCCTATTTTATGCACAAAGGAAAGGAATCTCAAAAAAAGTATTCTTCAGTGTCACTCAGATTTGTTCTTCAGATCGAGAACCAGCTGCATTATCTGTGCGGTGACACACAGAAATACCTATCTCAACATTTTCAAGGAAAATGAATACACTGAATATATTTAGAAATTTATTTTAAAAGAAACTCTTCCATAATCAGACGATGATGCAAATCTGCGCAATTACTGCCCGTGCAGTGCCAACGAAGCAGATAGCGTGCCAGAATTTGAGAAATCCCTCACAAAAGAAACCCGCGCATAATGTGGAGACTTCTTCAGATTCAAGTGACCTGGTAGTTATTACCATATGAAATCCTCCTCATAATTACATGATAAACAGGGTTCTGAAGAAGTATGTTGGGGAATGTATCGGCACAGTACAATCTGATAGTGTTCATGCAGATGGTAGAGCGCTCCCACCTTACATAAAGAGATTGAGTTTAGAAAGGGATATTGATTTAGCAAGTGATGTTTTCCTTCTCAGAATGTGTAAAATATAAGGAGTTTAGAGTCACACTGCTGTCAGATGATGGGGAAAATGCCATCAGGACTTTGAACTAAATCTGAAGGTGGGTGAGTGATTCCGAGAGGACAGCAATGGAGGGAAACTCCAGAATACGCAGTGTTCTCATGGAGGAAAACTCCAGAATAGGCGGTGTTCTCATGGAGGAAAACTCCAGAATACGCGGTGTTCTTATGGAGGAAAACTCCAGAATACACGGTATTCTCATGGAGGAAAACTCCAGAATACGTGATGTTCTCAATGGAGGAAAACTCCAGAATACGCAGTTGTAGTCCCTGCCCAGTAGCCACATCCATGGCCAGCCATGCAGAAGTGCCATCTTAGATGTTAACTACAGGAAGCTATTGCCTGCAATCGCAGAAGCGATCTAAAATGAGAGCTCTCTCTGCTTGAAACCAAGTTTCTTAAAAATTAAATGAAAGTAAAGTGTGAGGGGCTACTGGAGTGCTGTGGCCCAACAGAAGCTGCATTCTTGGCAGATTCATTTCCGAGCGCCCCCACCAAGCTTCAGACCAATTCTCAGGAGAAAGTGATATTTTGCCATGAGGATATTATGCCAAAATAACAATACTTAGTTCCTGACTCAATTGTTAAATTATTCTTTGAAAATGTAGCAGATTACTAAATAATAAAATTGACTATATATCTTTATATATAAAATCTTGACTTTAAATCTTGACACTGTTGACACCTTGGACTGGGTATTTGTTTTTTCCTGGGGCAAGGGATAGCCTATCTATTGTAGAATATGTTGGGCCATTTTTGACCCTTAACTAGTGGGTACTAGTAATATTTTGCCAAGAGAAAAAAGTATTCCACCAATTATCAAGCGTCCTATCCGGGACAAGGGGCAAATCTGGTATCAGTTGAGAACCACTAACAGATGGCTGTCTTGTACAGGGCCGTTATTAGAGGTTTTATATAGTGTTCCCCAAAATGAAACTGGCATTAATTGAAGCATCAAAAGACAAGTGACATCTCTGTATCTATGATAAATTCATCACTCACTCTGGGGAGGACTGTCAACACTGAAATTAAAGTACGACGGGTGTTTTATATCTGTCAAGTGCTTTTTCTCCAGGAAATCCAGGTAGGGGAAAGAGAAGCTTGTCATAATCCAGGAGCCTTTTTCTTGGAGTACTGATCACCAAAAGTGGGGCAGTATATAAAACAGTGTGGGCACAGAGGTCGCTAAAGACCATTCTGAAAACAGACACAGATTGAATACACAGAGAAGACCATGACAGAAACCATAGCTGCCCCTAAACACTTCACTGAGCATGCCAGGATCCACAGGGGGAAAAGAGTGAGAAGCCAGGATGTGGTTAACTGTCCATTCAACCCAGTAAGTGGTGTGCTGCAATCTCATTTCAATATGTGTATTCAAGAAGAATACCTGTGAACAAATATGCAAGCTCTCAGGAAAGTTCAACTGAGATTAATAACAGGAGATCGCTTATCAAACAAAATTCCCCGTGAGATATTTTTGTCCAAAGTCTGTGTAGATAACAATGTGCAGAATTCAAGAACTTAATGAGCAGTGATTTCTGTGTATGAGATTCATTTAAATTTTATTTTTTAAGATTCTCTATTTATCCAATATTTCCATGCCAAATCATTTTTAATAGAAAAGCACTTTAGGGAATAAGATATATTTCCAAAGATTGAATTAAAACCTTGAGCTGTGTTTGTGTTTGGGAGAGAAGAAAGAGAAAAGCATCACATAGAATGGATAAGATTATGAGAATTAATTGTACTGACCTGGTGCCTTCACATTGTGTTTTTAAAGACGGGGCCTCAGAGGTCTAGGAGCCCTTGATTCTAGTTACTGAAAACCTTGCATGAGTTGTCTTGCCTCTTATTTATAGACAAATGCTAGATAGAAACTGATTTAAATAAAAGTGATAATCAAATTAATGAGAAAATGGCTAATTTTAGTGTATCAAATATTTTTTAGCTGTGATCCGCAACACCCCAAATTGAAGCACTGTTTAGAAATAGTAAGAGTAGGAAAAACTGTTGGTGGACTGGCTATTGAGTCTTTAAAATAACTCTCTGAGGTTCCATAGAAGAGCACACAAGTGGCATTTTGCTATTCACATTTTACCATTTACACAAACATATTGAGAAGTTAAATAAAATATTTTCATATCACAACTGCCAGGTAGTAGAGCCAGGATTTGAATCAAGTTCTTTTTGTGTCTGTTTGGTTGTTGTTTGGAGAAAAGTGTCTCACTGTGTTACTCAGAATGATCTTGAACTTGTCATACCTTGACAAGTGCTTGGATTTTTGATTGCTTGGATTGCAGGTGCCCTCGACCCTAACAAACTTGAACCACCTATGTCTTTCTGAATGTTAAGTCCATTCTGTGTCCACTCTGCCATGCTGGAAGTGCAAACCGGAGTCTCAAATAAGATCAGACATGTTTGACTTCCTCTGGATAAAGAAAAACAAAATCCTTTATTGTCTATAAAATCCTCCACCCCAATGTCTTCCTTCAAATTTCACTTAATTTTTGAATTTGGATTCATTCCCTTACATCTATTTAAGGAGCCAATTAAAGACACTCTAATGTACCAAGGTCTTTGATTTTAGCATTTTAGGCCATCCTATTCATCCAATTTGCACATTCTTCTACTGAGGAGTCAAAGTCATCAAATTTCATTTCTTATCACCATAGTTTTATAAGATGTTTTCTCCTCTTACCAGATACATTGTCTTTTGCTTGGTAAACTGCTTATATTTTTCAACAATTACAATACAATGTGTTTAATTCTCCCCACCCTGCTGATCAATCTTCTCTAAACCCAAATAAAGAAATAGTTATATAAGCAACAAACACCAAAAGTGAATAAAAGGCAGATATTTCTGCAGATGAGCTTCCTTTTGCTGAGGACAGAAGAGCAGTTTAAAATCTTATTTTTTACATTTATTATTATGTTCTTCCTTGTGTTTAGTTGTAAGGCATGGAAGCCTGATAGCATCTGTCACTTTCCACAATTTAATTGCATATTCCATATCTGCCTTCTCACCAGGCAGTGTCTTTACTCTCATAGACCTACCTTATCCTCCACTTCCAAGTTCATCTTGAATGATATTTTGTAATTAAGTTAGCAGTACATTGCCACCTCCATTCCTACACTGAAGATTTCATAGTTTCAAAGTACGTCTAATGAAGTTCCTTGAGTGTGAATCTCCATTAGTTCCCCATTTCCCCTAGATGACACAATTATCTCCTCAGGGGAGAATCTGTTCAATACTAAAAATTACCTTTCCTCCATAGAGGGGGACCAGAGGCAATGACTCTAAAACCTCTCTCATAGTCTGTGCTTTCAATGAATAATTTATATGTGTGACAATCTGCTTTCTGTTTTTCCTCTTAGTTCTGCAAACTGTAGAAGAGATCTGCTCTCCCAGCAAACTGCCTCCACATTGAATAATGAAAGCTTTCCATGGTCTAATCTGCCCATTGGGGTCATTTTCATTCACAGGAGGAAAGACACAACTAACTTCAACTCCCCCCTATTGTTTTAAGGCTGGCTTCTTCCTATCCAATGATTTGTTATTCATTACAATCCCCATAAGCTTTCAAGATGAAACAGCACAATTTTCTATGGAGCATTCACATTCCTTAATATGAAAATATTACCTAACAATTGTAGGGAGACAATAGAAAATGCAGGAAACAATCAATGCATGCTCTCCTAAACAGGATCATAAGATAAGATAAGGAATACTAATCGTGATATTTAACACACAAATATCACACTAATTGTTTCCCATTTTATCACATAATTTTTAATTATGTTAGATGATGTTCCAGTTTCCTCTCCATTGATAATCATAAAGCATTCTAACTGAAAGTTATCTTGGGGAGGAAAGGATATATTTGTTCCAGCTCACAATTCAGATTAAGAGAAGTTGGGCCAGACACGCGAGCACCTGGAGGCAGGAACCACAAAGAGATAGTGCCGCAGGCTGCCTGGCTCTTGGACATGGCTCCTTCTCAGCCTGAGCTAGTTTCCTTACACAACCCAGGCCCATGTACTCAGGGAATGGCGCCACCTACAGTGGGATGGGATCTGTTATAGCAGTTAGCAATCAAGTCAACCCCTCATAGACATCCCCACAGAAAACTTGTTAAATTACCCAGTTGAGACTCTTTTCCCAGATGATTGCAGGATAATTGGTAATTGATACTAGCCAGAAGATCAATACACATTTCCAATATCTTTTTCTTTTTAATTTAAAATGAGATAAGTTGTCATGAATATCTCTGAATTGAGGGATTAAGAATCACTCACCTTTAAAAGAGTAGAAATGGGAAGAGAGAGGCTCAACAATTAGCAAGTGCACAGATCTGGGGAGAAGGGTGGAAGTTCTGACACCAAGTATACATGGCCACATGCTTCCTGCTCAGATATGTGGTAGGACAGTAGATGGAGTGTGAAAAAGTCTGTCTTAGAACACACTGTACAGCTCCGAAGTGTGTTTGGAAACAAAGACAGGGGTATTTTTTAAACCACCCCTACTTTTGCAACTAATTTAAGCTAATGCTTATGGTATTTAGAGAATTAAAGGTTACCATATTCTCTATGGCATCACTGAAGCACAGTTATTAGAATAAACTTGCTGGTTCTTTGCATTTGTCGTTCTGCACTTGGAGCTCCATAAATATAAACTCAAAAGAGCAATTCACAATAAACAGTTCTACGAAATTAGATATTGCATCAGAGGATTTGGGTTGCCATTGCATAATTTTTGCTCACAAACTCATTCATTTTTCCCTAGCTCCCTGTTGCTTTTAAATGGACATGTCTTAAGTAGTCACTCAATTTTCTTCAAAATCTAGATGTCTTCTTGTCTTTATAGACATTTTTTTCTAATCACACCTTCACTGAGGCCCTGCTGTTCCAGTTACATGGTTTTGCTAAGGTCTCTTGCTCAGTTATTTCCTTCTTGTCTTTTCCACTGTCTAGAGTACAGTTCCTATATGCATAAGGCTTCACCATTTTAGTTGACAGACTCCAATTCCCAGTCTTCTTAGCAGTGGGTAATGGATCCCAATGAAGCCATAATTCTCAAATGGTGTTTCTCCAAGTTGTACTGTCCTTATCTGTGTGAGTGATCCTCCTGGGCAGTACAGGTAAGTCAAAGAGACTGAT
>NW_008331789.1:8296839-8316324 GCF_000622305.1 Nannospalax galili
GCTGTCTTATAAGGTATCCAGGATATGTTTTTATGTGAGAAGCTTGCAAATGTGTTTCTAAGTAAGACTCATTCATGTTTTTGAGGAAGAGTGGGAGGAATTACAAAATCAAATGAGATAAAGTTGAGTGTAACATGTAGACAGAGAAAATAGCTTCACTGCAGAGTTCTTCACTACCAACAGGATCATCTTTATAAGGAATGACTAAAACACTATGTTTCGAGTGTTTTTAGACTGAGCCTATAAGACAGCATTATAGTGTGAGAGAACATCAGTGTTCAGTAATGAGACACACAATCATGTCCACGTTTCCAACATTCTCGCTAGGGACCTTGTGCAATTTACCCATACTATCTATGCCAATTGCCTCAAATATATGATAACCATGGTTTCAAGCATTCAGGAAGAAGATAAATAAAAATGGTGGAGATGAATGTCTTTGATGTGTTACAGGATCCCATTACAAGATGTTAGTGAAAAAACAGCGTTTCTCAAATAATTTGTGGGATAGAAATCACTTTTGACAAAACTTCAAAAAGAACTGACACTGACAATTGTACAGCTCTTGAGGTAGTTAACATGTTTTGTTCCCCTGGCTCTAGGTGGGGTGATGGTAAGGATTTATTTAAAGTAAAAATATTAAATATTCTAAGACTCACTCATTCCTCAATCAAACTGTTTCACTCAATCCTGCCTCTCATGGGTGTGTCAGTTTACTGTTCCATCAGGACGCAAGTCTTGGTCTGTGTTTGCTGATGATTTTGTGTGTTGGGTTTGATTACTGTTATTTCTGCTGAATAACCCTGACATCACAGTGACGGGTCTGCCTGAGATGATGGTCACAGATGTCTGTGCAGGATTGCCTGCAGTGTTTTCCCATCCATCTCTGCAATCCTCTGTGTTTATACTGCATTTCTCTCATTGAACTTCTCAGACCCACTCGATAGCCTTTCGCCTCTTAAAAGAGATAAGACTAGTATTTGGCCATTCAACAACTGGTTAGTAATTTTCAGCTCTCAGTGGATATCAGATATGGAAGAATGCTGTTGGAATTATACAAAACAAAGAGTTTACATCTGAGAGATACAACCTTACTGACCTAGGAAGAGTCATTCCATGCCTATGCAATTTCAAATTATCTTATATATGGAAATAAACCAGAGGAAAAAATGACCTCAGTAAGCTGTTGTAGGAACTGAATTAAATGTGGAAGCTCTTCACAAACTATAACATGTCAGACAAATATTGATTATATTGGAAAAGTATTTGTCTTTTTAATAAGCTTATTCTAGAGGAATTTTAAAAAATTACTTTTCAGGATGTACTTTGGAATTTTTGTTGGTAATTGAGATGAATAAGGGCCATGTTAACACCCACTGTACAGAGCAGGTCAGTGACATCATGGCCACAGAGAATGCAGGTCACGTCAGTAGCTTCTTGCATGCCAGGAGAGGTTGACCATACCTCCCTGAACCTGGACCCAAACTGAGAAGACTGTTCTCTGTCCTGGTTGCTTATTGATGGTATATTTACTTCTCTTAATCTGTCTTTTCCTCCTGGGATCTTAACACTTGAGTGATGATAGACTATTTCCATATCTGAGGAATCATCTCTACGGCACTTTCAGACAGCTATGCTGAAGAGAATGTGGCTTGGTTCTGCACCCAGAAGTCAAGTATGAGGTCAGGCACTAAGGCCAGATGATTTTCTGAGTTAAACCAAGGGTCTTCTTCTCCAGACTTGTTTTATGGATCTGCAAAAATAAAAATAAAATACCACATAGGATTGGAGTAATAGTTAACTACAAGAGGGTAAATGAAAATGTCATGGTTGCCTGGGAACTTGATGAAACAGAGTGTCTTCAAAATAGACAATCTGGCATATGCCTTTAATCCCAGCACTGGGAGGCAGAGGCAGGCTGATCTCTGTGAGTTCAAGGCCAGCCTGGTCTACATAATGAGTTCCAGGACACCTGGGGCTTCAGGGAAACCCTGTCTCAAAAAGACCAAATATATATCTATATATATAATCTTTCCACAAAACAAAGTGAAGATCTCTTTTTGGAGTTGCCTTCAGAAGAATAAAAACCCAAAATTCATAGTGCTTTGCAGGGGTTTGTAATAGTTTCTTTGGAGTTGCTCTGTCCCCTGCAGCACCAACATATAGCTGAGAATGTCATCAGATTATATATATGAAAAGAATCATTCAAAATAAATTTGTTAGAATGCGTGACTTCTGAGAGGTTTCATAGGTATATATATATCAGAATCTGAGAGAAGTTAGTGCTAAGCTTTTGATACACTATGTGGATTTTTCTCATTCACCTCACTTGGAGGTCATTAGAGAGTCCTAGAGTTTGTGGGGATGTAGGAGTACCAAACTTCAGTGTCTCTGTTTGAAGCCCATTAATTTGCATGACTGACAAAGATCCTGAATGAGCCTGATGGTGGCTGTTCAGGGATCCTATGTTAGTAATAGATACTTGGTCATGACATCAAACTCTGTGAACCAGGTCATGACATCAAACTCGGTGAACCAGGTCATGACATCAAACTCTGTGAACCAGGTCATGACATCAAACTCTGTGAACCAGGTCATGACATCAAACTCTGTGAACCAGGTCATGACATCAAACTCTGTGAACCAGGTCATGACATCAAACTCTGTGAACCAGGTCATGACATCAAACTCTGTGAACCAGGTCATGACATCAAACTCTGTGAACCAGGTCATGACATCAAACTCTGTGAACCAGGTCATGACATCAAACTCTGTGAACCAGGTCATGACATCAAACTCAGTGAACCAGGTCGGCTCAAGCAGTGTTAATGTCTGCACAGGATAGTACAATTGAAAATGTGTGGAAATGGTACAGTCTGCTGCAGCATCTGGGACTTATCATCATCTCTTGCTGTTTTTAGGTGCTGAAAGAATATATAAAAAGTTTGATGATAAGACAGCTTTAAAAGCACAACCAAAGCCTGGTGTTCAATCCCAGCTGATGAAGTAAGCCCAATTGTCTCTGTAATGGTCTCATATTTCCATTAATGTCATCCATGTACATCAAAAAATTAAATGAAGCACCATTGTAAAAAATGCAAAGAAAATCTCAACATATAAATAAATACAAAGAAATGCATATGACATTGTATATGTATTGCAAACTGCCTACAGATTGGATGATATTAAGATTTTCTAGACAATAGAAATCTTAGAGATATATTAAATGATAAACTATGCATCAGGACAGGTTTTGAAATGTTTATGAAAGATTAGGTGCAAATACAGCCATAGTTCTCCACGACAGGCGTAAGTTGCAAGAATGCATCATGGGGCAGTTTTGTCATTGTATGTGTGAACAACTTCAAATCATCATACACAAACCTTGTGGTGGTTAACAACCACCTCTGATAAGTAATTTTCCTTAGTTTCAAATAGCAATTCAGCTGTCTTCACCTCTTGGTTCTCCACTCATTTTAGTATTTTTTTTTTGTCTTTTTGAAAAAGGGTCTCACTATAGCCCCTGGCCTGTAATTTGCTATGTAGACCAGGGTGGCCTCTAACTCACAGAGATCCACCTGCCTCTGCCTCCCAAATGCTGGGATTAAAGGCATGTGTCACACACCTTCATATTTTTTTAATAAACAATGCTTCTAAAATTATTTAACACCCTTCCACACACATATGCTGAGCTAGGAGTATACCACGTAGCATAGGTGATTCCAGTTTTTCTTTGAAAATCTCTACTTTGTTTTAAGCATGGTTGTTGTGTTTAGAAGTTTCATCATATCTGATGGGATCCCTTTAAAATTTTTATTAGTCTCCTTATATTCATTAAAGAAAATCCTTCGTTGGTTCTGAGACCATGACCACAGCAGGGTGGAGACATGTCTGGCAGGCAAGCAGTAACCACCACTGCTTCCCAGTTGTGTAGTCCCTAATCACATTTAATTTCATTTCCAGATCAATCACCTAGTGTGTGCTCCATGCTAGCAGAATTATTAGTGGATTTTACATACTTAGGCCAGAGAAACACAGAACACCATGTGTTAATTCAAGCTCAGGAGAACATATTCATCAGAAAGTATAGCAGGCAAGACACACGTGAACCCGAGGCTGACTACTATCATGTCCTCTGTCTGTCATTGACATAAATGAACCAAGATGTTGTTACTTGCACAAACAAAGCTATATCTTTAACATACAAAATTTTATGAGTGGTTAAAAAAAGCCACAGATTAAAATTTATAATGGAGGAAGAAATACAAGTGTCAATAAGCATAAAGAAAATGTTCCGTTATAAGATTGCATTTGATCTTCTGAGAACAGATGCATCGCATGACAAAATCAATACTAGGGTCCTTGGTCTTTCCCTTTTCCCTGATATGCATAGTTCAACTCAAACAGGGGAAGGCAAGCACGCTTTCAGGAGTTGATGTCACCCACGCTTAGTTCCGAAGAAGATCAATAAAAGTTAGTGGAATGAAGACAGACTTCCCTGGGAGATGAAAGGCAGGGAAAGAAGCCCACAAATGCATGCACTTCAGCTGCTGGATGCTGACGGGAAGGCACCGTGTCTGCAGATGGAGCAGAGAGCTGTGGCAGGTGAGGGAGAGTCCTGGGATCTGTACTAAGGATTTAGATCCATCATGTAGCAGGGAGATGTTAAAAACAAATAAAAAAATAAAAAGATGAACAGAACACAGCAAAGGTAGATAGCAAGGGAGGTAAGTGCACCCAAGAATATCCTTTCCTGAGCTTCTTTTTTCCTGTTTCCATTTGTGGAAACTGAGTTCATACTCACATGTCACCTGCCTCAGTTTTCACAGTCCACATGT
This sequence comes from Nannospalax galili, assembly GCF_000622305.1. Taxonomy (NCBI): domain Eukaryota; kingdom Metazoa; phylum Chordata; class Mammalia; order Rodentia; family Spalacidae; genus Nannospalax; species Nannospalax galili. The sequence continues at coordinate 8,301,678 of NW_008331789.1, forward strand.
CAAATGACATACTTTTCATGTTCAAACTACTCTCAAATTTATGTTGCTTTCCCCCTCCTTCAGGCCTATGTCACTGGTGGAAGAGCCCCCCTAAATATCTTCAAACTTGTCATAGAAAGGGTATCAGATAAATTTGAGCTGGGGTGATTGGAAAATCAGTTATCAATGTAACTCTAGTTTCTTCTTGGAAGTTGAGTCACAGTGGAATCGGTCCTCACCTACCAAACCCCACCAGAACAAACATGCTCTAGTCTATTACTGTTAATCACTGAGGGTGGACTTCACAGTTAATATGTAAGGACAAAGGAATCATGTCTTTGTAGGTAGATGACAGTGAAGAAGGTATTGGTCTTAAACAATGGAAAATTCCACCAAGGTTCAAATGAAGGCCCCAGGTTCTCTTCATTTTTAAAATATTTATTTTAGATTTGTTTATGAATGTTGTGTGCTTCTGTATGAGTGTGTTGTGTGTGTGACTGTCTGTGGAAATTAGAGAGGCCATCAAATCCCCTGTGGCCAGCTGTGAGCCACTGGATATGAATGCTGGGAACTGAACTAAGTTCACCTGGAAAGATAAGTACTCTTAGCACTGAACCATCAGTACAGTCCCTATTATTATTATTATTACTATTACTATCATTATTATCATTACCATTATCATTATTCTTGTGTTGTATGTTTGTGCTAGCATGCATTTTTCATGGTATAAGCATGGTGGTCAGAGGACAATTTTGTGCAATATGTTCTCTCCTTTTATATGTGTTTCAATGATAGAACTCAGCTAGTCAGACTCGTGTGGCAAGCAACTTCATACAATATAATTTGATAATATTTAGATAATTTTCCCTATCAGTAACTCCCCACTGCCCCCACAATTTAATGTTCTCTATATACTATGGCCTATAGAGTCTGATTTCTGTCTACAAATTTCCTTTGGTATGGGTTGATCCAATGGAGCCTGGTCCACTGATCAAGAGTTCATTTCCTATAAGAAACTGTCTCAGGACTAGAGAATTAGTTGAGCAATTAAGAGCACTGACTGCCCTTGCAGAAGACCCAGGTTCCATTCCTAGTACCCACATGGTATCTAACAACTATCCTAACTCCAGTTCCAGGGGAATCCAGTAACATCATCTTCTGATGATTGTTGAGAGGTAAACTCTTCTGTAAATATGAGGATGCATATTTAGAATACAATAAGAAATTAGATTGGTTTAGGGATGTGGCAAAAGAAGATTTATCTTTAGGATCTACGACATCTCCAGCCATGTGTGTTTGGCACGTTTACAGCACCACACATAGTTTCCCTCCCATTGAGTGCTCCAATTTGAGAGCTGTTGTAGAAGTATCATTACTGTACCAATAGCAGTGGTTGGAAGAAAAATAAAAATCTTCCATGATACACATATGCTGACAGAATTCATGTCCACTAAACCAGCAGTACAGAGAATATTCAAAGGACTCAAGAAATGAACAATTGTATCCAAAAGGATACAGAAAGAAAATAAATAAAAGTATAAGTACGAAAGCATAAAATACAACTAAGAGCACAATAGAAAATAAAATGACAGTAATCAATGCACATCTTTCAATGATAACTTTAAATATCAATGCCTTTGACTCCCCAGTCAAAAGAAACAGGCTAGTTGAATGGGTTAAGAAACAAGATATCTCTTTTTTCTGTTTTCAAGAAACTCATCTTACCCTTTTGGGTAAAGGATAGAAAAAAATATTCAAAGCAATTGGCATTAAGAAATGAGCAGGTGTTGCTGTTCTAATATCAGATAAAAGAAATTTCAAATTAAAATCAATCAGAAGACACAAAGAAGGCCACTTTTTTCATATAAGGGTACAGTTGATCAAGAAGACATTGTAATCATGAACATGTATGTACCCAACTCTGTAGCACCCAATTGGATAAAAAGAGCACTACTGGTCTTCAAGACTCAGATTAAGCACCTCAGCAATACTAGGTGACTTCAATACCAGACTTTGTCCAAAATATAGGTCATCTGGACAAAGAATAAACAGCGAAATATCTGAATTTAAATAACATAATACATGAAATTGACCTAATAGACATCTACAGAATGTTTCACCCACACATCAAACAGTGCACAGTCTAATCAGCAGTTCATAGAAGTTTCCCTAAAACAGATCACATGCTGGGCACAAAACAAACCTCAACAAAAACAAAAAAGATTAAATACTTCTATGTATTGTATCAGACTACAATGCAACACAGCTTAAAATCAATAGTAAAAGAAGCTGCTGTAGCTGCATAGACCATGGACATTAAACAACACATTGCTGAACGGGTCATAGAAAAAAAATCAAGATGTAAATATGGGGCTGGAAAGATGGCTCAGTGGTTAAGAGCACTGGCTGCTCTTGCAGAGGGCTTGGATTTGAGTCCCAGCACCCACATGACCTGCCAACAACCATCTGTAACTCCAGGTGCAGGGGATCTGACGCACTCTTCTGACTGCCACAGACATTGCATGACATGGGCACATTTGCATACATCCAGGCTATACACTCATGCACATAAAATAAAAATAATAAAATATTTTTAAAAGAGAGAAATATAAGTATTCATCAAACTAAATTAAAATAGTAACATAGCACAACAAAGACTCTGGGACACATTAAAAACTGTCCGAATATCAACTAGATAGCTTTTGATTAATCCAAGATAAAAGTGCCACTGAGGGGCCACTATAGTTTGTTGTGCCAGTCACTGCTGTGGTTATTAGCTTTTAAACTGGGGTTGGAACATAGATTGATTTTCTCCCTTAACAACTTGCAAAGAATCTTCTAGAACTATGAAAGTTTGTCTTCAGGGAGGAGGAGTCCAGCTCAGTTCCAGCTCCATTGCTTCAGATCCTATGTTTGAATTATGTCCTGTCTTCAGTAATAGGACTTTGCCTTTGATGACTGAGGGGAAATTAATGACTGTGGCACTAGCCTATGTTATTTTGGGAATCTCTTGAACTACCTTGACCAACAGCTCAAAAGGAGGTTTCTTATGTTTGGCACTGTGTTTCTTGTTATGTAGAATTCAGGTATATACAGGCACTTATGTTCAGATATTGCATGTATATTTTTCAGTACGTAGTTGAGCTAAAACATTTCCCTCTGCTCTTTTTCCACCTAAGTTTTATTTATCTCTATATCTCTCTACTTAACTTCCTTTCCTAGTTAAAGTAACTCCATTTTCCCCTTCCTAATACGTGTCTCTTATTACATCCCTTCTCCGGGGGCTCCTTCTTCCCCTTTACCCACATGGTCCCTCGTACTTAAAGCCCCTTCAGTGGGAGGGAACTCATGTGTGGCACTGTAAACAGATCAAAATAAGCATGACTGGAGATGTCATAGATCTTAGAGAAAACCCTACCTCTGTCACATCCCTACACAAACATAATTTCTTACTGCATGCTAAATATGAATCATTATATTTACAGACAAGTATACCAGTCACCACTCATTAAAGAAACCTCTTTTACCACAGATGGAGACTATTACAGAGTTCCACAATTGGTCACACACAGAGATGCCCAGCCCTAAGTGGCACATCTACAATGGAAACTTTAAACCTAATGTTTAAGGAACACAGTGGAACAGGGGGTAGAGAGCATACAAATCCATCTATCAACTCTCACCAGTCAAGGTTCCTCATGAAACAGAGGAGGATGCATACAGAAGGCCACAACTTGCCAAAGTGTAGAGAATAAGAGTTTGCAGAGTTTGTGTCCCTGGATAGGACTCCTATATTAAACCTCACTCACCTAGGACTCAGGGACCATTGTGGAAGAGAAGAACCAGAGTTCGTAAATGATCAGAGTCTTCCAGGTCTCTGGGAACATACTCTTATGAACCTAGAACAACGGTGTCAGCATGTGCAAGACCCCTGTGAACTCACTCAGACAAAAACCAACATAGAACTGGGGAAATAAGCAGGAAGGCCCAACGTTAGCCAAAGAACTATTGGCAGCTGATTACTGCTGGGTGAAGAAGAGCTTCTATTCTTTAAATGAGTGACTCTATATAGGCTGACTGGACTCCAGTGGAGGAACTCAAACCAAGGAGCATCAGGGTACACAAACGTGACTAGATAGGCCTTAACATATATGACAGAATGCATGAAATTTGGTGGGGCGGCAATGCAGAGGTATGGATGGGGGAAGGGATTCAAAACATGATTACAGTATATTATATAAAGTCCACAAAAGTTCAATAAATAATATACATTGAGAAAAACCAATCCTATGAGGAAAGTTTGTAGCTTTACATGTCTGCATTAAAAATCAGAAAGCACACAAATAATGACTGAATAGTAAAACTCAAGAATCTGAAAAACAAGAACATATTACACCCAAATCCAACAGATGAGAAATAAACAGCAAAACTCAGACTAGAAATTAATGAAAATGAAACAAAGAAAATGACATAAATAATAATAAATCTAAGAGTTGATTCTTTGAAAACATAATCAAGACAGATAGAGCCTTAGCCCAGTAACCCAAAAGAAAGAAAGAGATAATCCAAATCAGTACAATCAGAAACAAAATAGAAACATCACAACAGACACAGTCCAGAACTTGTAAGGGATGCTTTGAAAATCTGTACTCTATCCAATTTGAAAATCTAAAAGAAACCCATGAATTTGTAAATTCAGTGAAATGAAGAAGAGATCAGCAGTTTAAACAGACCTATAATAAATCAGGAAATCAAAGCAATAATACAAAACCTCCTAACTAAAAACAGCCCAGATTCATATGGTTTCACATTGGAATTTTACCAGACCTTCAAAATATTTACAAATACTGTTTAAATCATCTGAAAAGGTAGAAAAAGGGGAAAACTCCCAAACTCAATCTATGAGGCCAATATTACTCTCATACCCAAATCAGGCAAAAACACAATGGCAAAAAAGAAAAATATAGCTCCATATACCAAATGAACCTAGACACAAAAATTTTCAGCAAAATATTTTGCAAATCACATGCAGCCATATAACAAATAAGTCATCCACCATGATCAGGCAGGCTTAAGTTCATGGATGCAAGGATGGTTCAATCTACGTAAGCCAATAAATACAACATGTTATATAAATGAGCATAAAGACAAAAGCACATGATCATCTCAATAGATGTAAAAAAAGCCCTTTACCAAAATACAACATGCATTTATGGTTTAAAAAAATGCTAGAAGGAATGGTGCTGGTGAGTCTAAACCTCACAATAACCAAGGCAATATACAGCAAAACCACAGTCAACGTTAATCTAAATTGACAAAAACTGGAGGCATTCCCATTAAAATCAGGAACCAGACAACACTTTCTAGCTGCAGATAAAACAAATGAGAAGAGAATTAAAGAGGTACTCTTTGAAAAAGAAGAAATCAAAATATCTGTATTTACAGGGGATATGATACCAAACACGAGATCCCAAAAATTCTACCAGAAAACTTGTAGAAATGACTGAAACTTTCAGCAAAGTAGCAGGAAACAAAATCAATTTAAACAATCATTTTTCTGTATACCAATAACAAGCAATCAGTAAAGGAGATCATGGAAACACACATTCACAATAACCCCCCAATAAATCAAGGAATGGACATAACCAAAGACATCAAAGACCTGTACAATAAAACTTTAAATCTTTGAAGAGAGGTTTGGAGAGATGGTTCAGTGATTAAGAGCAGTGGTTGCTCTTATAGAAGTTCTGGTTTGAATCCCAGCACCTACATGGCAGCTAACAACCATCCATAGCTCCAATTCCAGAGGATTCAATGCCTCTGACTTCTGTGGGTATTGCATGACATGGATGTACTTACATACATGCAGACAATATAATCAAACCCATAAAATCAAAATAAATACATTTTAAAAATTTACATCTTGAAGAAAGAGATTGAGGAAGAAAAGGAGATAGAAAGACCTCACATGATTATTCATTGGTAAAATTATTATGAGAATGACCATCCTACCAAAAAATTTTACAGATTCAATTGAATCCCAATCCAATTCCTATGACATCCTCCAGAGAAGTAGAAAATCGTCTTAAAATTCTTATGGAAACACAGAAAACCCTGGATTGCCAGAGACATCCTGAGAACAGAGAGCAACGCTGGGATGATTGTCTGTACCAGATCTCAAGGTATATTACAGAACTATAGTTATAAAAGTTGCATGATATTGGCATAAATCAACATGTAAATCAATGGAAAAAAGCTTCAAAATTAATGGCATGTGATTTTAGCCATCTAGTATCTGACAAAGGCGCCAAGAACATATACAGGAGGAAAGACAGCATCTTCAACAAATGTTGATGGGAAAACTGGATCTCTGTGTGTAGAAGAATGAAATTAGTCCTATATCTACCACCTGGCACAAAGTCAAGTCCAAGTGGTCAAGGACCTCAGTGAGAAATCTTCAGTATTGAAACTGTTAGAATAAAACATAAATGGTACGCTACAGGATACAGGAACAAGAAAGGAGTTTCTACATATGTATCTTCATATTTACAAACAGTGTACCTCCCACCACTCATCAAAGAATATTCTTTTTGCAACAGATCGAGACTATTCAAATGCAAAGACTAGGTGTCTATGAGATGTCCAGCCATAAGTGACACATCTACACCTAGGCCTCAGGAAACATAATGGAGTGAGGGGAAGCCAGAATATTAATGCATCTCTCAGCTCTCACCAGTGAAGCTTCCTCATGCAACAGCTGGTGATTAAACCAGAAGGCCACAACTGGGCAAAGTGCATTGAATAAGAGACTGCAGAGTGCTTATCCTTGAATCGGACACCTCTGCCACCCAAGGGTCAGAGACCATTGCAGAAGTGATGGCAAAAAGATTGTAAGAGCCAGAGCCAGAGGTGGTGGATGACCACACAAGAAGACAGAGTGTTCCAGAGGGCTGGAAATGCATTCAATATGGACTTATAGCAATGGTAGCAGCATGGACAAGACCATGCAAGCTGAAGTCAGCAAAATCCCAACATAGATGAAGGACGATGGCAAGACACCCCAACATTAGCTGAGGAACTACTGGTAGCCAGAACTCCTGGGAGATGTGGAGTTGGTTTTCTCTAATGATGTGACACTAGACAAGCTGAGCAGGGTCCAGTAAATGGACACACAACAATGCACTTTGGGGGACACAAACTTGTCTCCATAGGCCTTCACATGTATGACAGAGTACATGAAATCCAGCAGGAGGGGGCAGATAAGAGGGGAGTAGACGGGGGAGGTAGCAGATATGATCAATATGTTGTATGAAATTTGCAAAATTCAATAAAACTTATTAATAAAAAATTATTTTGACCAACATCGCAAACTTTGAAAACAGTCTTTTTTTTACTGCAGCCCAGGTATGATATGAGAGGGGAGCTAAAGCTCAGATTATTATTTTTATTATTATTGCTATTATATTGTTCTCATAGATAGTTATAAGTAGAGCAAGAACATAAAAGTGGAAAGTGTAAGACCTGAGACTTGTACCACACATCTGGAAATTGAGGTAGTGAAACACATTCCTTTAAACTTAAGCTTTAATATTTTGTACTACTATAATTATATTTCTTTTAATTGCATTGCACAAAGAAATCTTGTTTTCCTAACATTTTATTATAATTAACCAAACCTTTAAAAATTATAAACTGTTATGATTATTATTATGGATACAAATATTATAAAAACATCATTATAGAAATTTGTAAATTATTGTTTTATACTTTTTAAAGTTGAAACTATTAAACTATACAGTAAATTAATTATTGCCCAATATTAATATGTCTTTATTCCAGGGACCTACTGTTAGGTCATAGAATTTTGTTATAAATAATGTGCAATAAATTGTAGCATGCTTATATTCATTTAAAGTTTTGATGTGTTTGAAATCGTATCTAAGAATGGATCTTTCCTTCTACTGCTGTGTTTGAGAATTAAGCTATAATGACTGAGCTGGTTTCCAGGGCACATGTGCAAACCCCTTCCTTGCTTTTGGACTATTGTGAGCAATTTCTGAAGCATGCAAATGTATTTTATGGTTTTGAGATTTTCATACGTGAGCGCTGCATTTACATCATTTCCCCTCCTCCATCTTCCCACTCAACTCCTCCAAATCCTCCCTCACTCCACTGTAGAGCCTGTGTGCACGTCCCTTTAGGACTGAACACTCAAGACTGGGTAACCTATGTGGAACATCGTCCTTGGAAAACGTGAATTCTCTCTCTCTCTCTCTCTCTCTCTCTCTCTCTCTCTCTCTCTCTCTCTCTCTCGCTGTTGATTACTCTATCTCCTCAGCTAGAGGTGGAAATCTCTTGCCTGTAAGACACTATCAAGAATAAACACTGGGCTACAACAGCGTTTGGCAATCTTAAACGGTCTCTTTTTCATTCTGATTACATTTTTCCACCTTCTGCAATTTGCATAATGCTATCATTTCTCAGAGTATACACTTTCTTGATAATTCATTTTCTGCTAATATTTTAGCCAGCTTTTACATCTATTAAATCAATTTTCTCACTTCTTTCATATGTGTGTGTATGGGGGGGGTGTTGCATGTGGGTGCCACACCTGAATGACCATCAAAGCACAACTGTGGGGAGCAGGTTCTCTCCTGCCACCTTGTGGGATGTGGATTAAGTGCAGGTTGTCAGACTTTCCCTGCAAAAACGTCCACCCACTCAGCCATCTTTCTGTCTCTCATTTTCTCCCTTCTAACGTTTGATTCTCTTTAATTATTCCCAATATTTTCTCATGACAAATATTCCAGTTCAAATAAATGTTTTCAGGAAATCAACAGGTACAGCAGGGACAGGAGAAACTCCCTGCCTCCTTAGTCCAGTGCAGGGTCAGGCAACTGAAGCAGATACCTGTAAGTGTATCAAGAATAAAAGAATGTAAAGAGACTCCATATAAAATCCCCCAAGTGCAAAATGACTCCAAAGGGATAACTAAAAATGGTAAAGAGCTAACCAAATTAATGCCTTCTACCCATGCTATGGTACCTAACAAGGATCTATGGAGAAAACAGTTAATACAATGGACAAAACCTTTCCATGCTGTGTGAGACCTTGTCTATGAGTGATTAAATATATAATGTTAACCTTCCTTCGAGTGTTTTACAGATGTGAAACCCATTTGAAAGATACCAGGAATTTCATGCCTTTACAATGAAAACATGCTTTAACTGAGTCATTGAGAATTTCAGGAAATGTATTTTGATCACACTCAGACCACCCCTCCCATCGCTTCACCCCTACCTTGCTAACCCTGGTTTCACATACCCTATTATATTTAAGGCCTGTGGAGTCTAATTTGTGTTCCTCAATTGATCTCGGGTATGGATCCATCTCTTGGAGTCTAGTCAACTTTCTCTCATCACACCTTTAAAGAAAACTGACTCTCCGTCTCCCAGCAGCTATCAATTGCCAGCGGCTAGTTCCTCAGTTTGGACTGGGCCTCTGTGCTACTTTTCTCTCCATGCTAAGAATTTTTTTCCGACTTCAGTTTGTCCAGGTCTTGTGCATGCTGTCACAAGTGCTGAGGGTTCATATATACAACTGCCCTGTAGTGCCTGGACAACACAGTTTCCTTGTGTTCGTCTAACCATCTCTGGCTGATCTTTCCCTCCTTATCCTCAAAGATCCCGGGGCCTTGGGACATGAAGATGTGATATAGGTGTTCCATTTAGCTGGAGCGCTGTGCAGCCTCATTCTCTGCACCTTGCTGGTCTCTGTTGTATACAGTTTCATTGGCTGCCGATATAGATGATCCTTTTCTAGGGGGCACATAGGACAAGGCAGTCCTCCCCAACAGGAACTGATGAAGCCCCGCAGCAAGCAGCTGCAGCACCAAGACCTCACAGTTTAGCAAATGGTTTGGGAGTGTATGCCTGCTGCCCGCCGCGTCCTCGGCCCTCCTCTTCGCCCCTTCTGGGGAAGAATAATTCCCCCCAGGATCTATTCTGCCAGCACTCTGCTGCCTTTTATAAGGCTGGGTGTTTGCTAAAAGGTCTTTTATTCACCAATATTTCCTCTTAAACACAATTTGAAACTGTCTTTTAAGACTATGGAGGGAATAATTTTCTGGAAGTTTCTCTCTCTTTTTCCATTCCATCTTCACATCAATGAGCAGAAAAAAACGAAAGATGGATTAACCCCGTTCACTTCTTTGCTTTGCCTGGGAGTTCCCCGGAACATTTTTAAGAAAAAAAAAAAAAATCTGTGAAAATGTTTAAAGCTTCTTTCATAATTGTTTGTCTGTTCTGATTTTCTGCTCTAAATTGAAAAAAACGCCTGGATAATTTTTGGTTCTGCAAAGAAAAAAAAAACTTTTCTTTGTGAATTTCTAACTTAATAACACAGATTTGTATGTTTTTATGATATACAAATGTCTTTTTTTAAATTTTTTTGGTCTTTTTGAGACAGGGTCTCCCTGTAGCCCCAGCTGTTCTGGAACTCACTGTGTAGACCAGTCTGGCCTTGAACTCACAGAGATTCACCTGCCTCTGCCTCCCGAGTGCTGGGATTAAAGGCGTGCGCCATTTTATCTTCTGCTATTTTGAGCCCTTATTTCTCATTTTCACACCGTCCCTTATTTCACTTTCATGGGCCCCAGGGTTCGTTTCTGCATCTAATTCATTAAATTTTGTAAAAAACCCAGATCTGGAATTTATTTTCCATTTACATAATATTACTTTGCAAATTCTATTTTCCATATTTATTTGCTTGCATTAACCTTCCTTTAATTTTCTAAGTTCATCATTAAGTCTGGATTCCTATGTTTTTGTTCTTGGGTGATTTTTGTCTCTCAGAATTAGCTTTTTCTTGCTGGTACCACCATATTGCAACTGATCTAACTGATCCTCAGATGCTCAGTCACCTGAGTCATGCTAACCAAGAAAAGAATTAAAGTGGAGGCTGAGAATCAAAGGGCTGGATTGCCAAGTGTGGTATTAGTTTATGTGGAAGACAGAAATAAAATTATCAGTTAATAAATTCATAGACACCAATTGCTAAAATAAGAAAGAATTTAGCAATGAACTAGGACAGAAAACAACAGGCTCTTTTCTTCACAACGTAGAGGGGTTTCTGTGGTATTTCACAAGAAGAGAAGGCCTAGCCAAGGACATGGAATGCAACGGGAGTTAGCTGAGCAGGGAACTCAGGCCTGGATCTCAAAATGAAGAGCCGAGGTTGGGTTGACCTGAAAGGAAAGAGAGAACCTGTACTAGTCACATAGACATTGATTTTCCCAGCACTGCCCAGCAGTGGCTTACCCTCACACAACAGCATTTTTCCAATCTTCTTATCTTTATTCTAAACCCCAACATTTCTCATACCTGTTCAGCTGGAAGATGCTATCCCTTATATACACAGAGACAAGTGGAAATACCAGACAGGAAACTACTCTTCTTTTAGCCAGCACATCTGCAAATCAAACACTCACCTCACCCCATTCCTTTCATTTAGAGGAAAAAGAGTATCCCACATGATGCCCCTTCCATCCCTGCCCAGCCCACTAGCCAGGGATTCATCATGCCACTTTTAAGATGATTACTTCCTATCTTTCATTAATAGCTGAGTGCTTTTTTTATTTCTCTTCCTCATCAACGATACTAAACTGTCTCTTGTAAAAGAAAACCTTTTCTTCAACTTCTCATTTCTCTCTACTTATGTAACCTGACCTCTCCGTTCCATTGGCAAGGTAGATTTAATGTAAACAAATAAAATATCTTCACCACTTTTAAAAAAGCATCTCTGAAAACAAAGAAAATGCCAGACATGGTGACACGTGCATCTAATCCTAGGCGTGGGAGGCAGAGGCAGGTAGATCTCTGTGAGAATGAAGTCACCTTGGTTCACATTGTGACTTCCAGGCTGGCTGTGACTAGGGAGATGCTGTCAAAAAACAATCAACAAGAGAAAAAATATATTTCTTGCACTTTGCCAATATCCCCCTTTGTTGCGGTTTGAATGAAAAATGTCCACTAGGTATGTGAACACTTGGTCCCCAATTTGTGGCTCTCATTGAGCGGGTTGTAGAGTCTTTAGGAAGCAAGGGCTTTCTAGAGGAAGTGTAACACTAGGGGTTGGGCTTTGAGTTTATCGCCTTGCCCACTTCCTGATTGCTCTGTTTCCTGTGTGTGGTTAAAAATGTAATCATACAGTTTTCTGCAACTGCCACTTGCTGTCACGCCTTCCCTGTCATGACAGACTCAAACTCGCTGGCATTATAGCCCCAAATAAATGTTCTTCTCCTTAAGTTGCCTTTGATTATGGTATTTTAGAAATTAATGAAAAATGTTCAAACTTTAACGTATACTTGATGCATCTGCAGTATTTGACACCACTCCAAATGTAATCTTCATTCCACATCTGCAATCCAAGGATTTACTCTGCTCCGTCTGGAACCTCGTAACCTATGTTCATAGTGATTGATTGATGTGAATCTGTGACAACCTGCTTCTCTTTGTTCATTAAACATTCCTTTACCTGGCATGACACAGCCCACTGTGCTTTCTTTCTCTCTAGTGGTTTCCATTTTTACAGGTTCATAAGTGCCAACATCTCCTTCCATAGAGACGTGTATTTCTTTTCCTCACTCTGTATTAAAATCCATGTAGACCTGTTTCTATAGTACCCATTTAGATATGTTCTAGGCATATCTGCCTGAGCTGCCACATGCTGCCAGCATCATCTTCCTCTGGCCTATGTTCCCATTCCTTCTCCTAGTAAAGGCCATCTTCGACTAATCCTTCCTTGTTCCAGAAAACTGTGTGTTCCCTACAAAACCCCAACCTTCACTGACCTACACAGAACTCATCAAATTCAGGCCATGCCATTACATATGCATGTATTTCTACTTATACCCTCTTCCCCACCATTCTCCACATCAATCACTCCCCTCTCACCTGTATCAGTTAAACTATCTTATGAATGACAACTACCTTAAAGGCACTGTTCAAGGTTCTGTTACATATCAACAACAAGCCATACCCAACTCCAGTTTTGTCAGTGTCTATCCCATATGCTCTTAACAAACTCAAAATGTGTTTCCTAAAACATAGATCTAATGCTGCATCTTCCTTATTTAAAGCTCCTATGCATCCCCCTTGCGCTTCACCAAAGCCACACTTGCTGTATGGGAGAGAAGGCTCTGGTATCTCTGGCCACCTCTCATCATGTTCATGTCAAAACCTAAGCTTCAGGGACTCTGAGACCCATTTCTTTCAAGTGATTGGTTCTTTCTCACTTCTGGTCTATCAACTCTGTTCCCTTCCACCTACAGTATTTTGCTTCAGAGCAGATCCTACACATCTACCACATTATGAATTCAAGAATTTCCTGTAGCTTTCAATTATGACAATCCTCAGTCCCCAGGCCTCCCCAGTCACCTTCTCTGTGTTCTCTAGCACTGATCATACAATGTATAACATCATTGAACTTCCCTAAAACACTGATTAGCCCAACTGACTGTCAAGAAAATTATGAGATTGAGTGCAGAGGTATGATCGGTTTTTGAAAGCAAGACAATTATGATATCAGAATAAGAAATCTCACAGAAAGAAGGAAAACTATCCTCAGAGGCACATTAAGTTGAAAATTAAAACCTTAAAATCCCACCTAATTACCTTAGAGAATCATTTTTAGAAATTAATTATACCATGATCCAGGTGATATTTAAAATGCATTAAATTCCTACAATATTTCAGCTTTCAAAATGACAGAAGTAATCACTTAAAATGCCCAAATGGTGTGATATAAGGTAAATTTGCCAAAATAATTTTAAGGAAAGTGATTTTATTTGTTTGCAACCTGAGATCAGATGCAAAGTAGACAAGGCCGGAGGCAGGGGAGTGGCCAGGAAGCCGAGAGGGAAGGACACAATTGTCTAATGCCCGTGTATTTCTGCACACATGTTTTTGTAAACGGGACAGAAGCACCCATGACAATCACAGTCCTCATTGCTGTGACTTGTCACATGGCCCTAGCTGTTTGTATAACAATCTTCTTCAATACCCTTCCTGTATTCCCTCCATCCTCAAGAATCTCAGCATATCTTGGTACTCTACATAGAGTATTGACCTGTACGTACACTCCAGAAGGGTCTGGATCCATTGACTTCCTGCCTGGATTGGATTCTAGTTTGCAGTTGGCCTTAGTCACATGACATTGTAACATCAAAAGGTACCTTAAAGGATCTCCTGCATTGCAGACATGCTAGTCCTTACTGCCATTGTGGAGAAGCTGTCCAATTTCCCACTGGTAGTCTGGAACAATCATCCACATAATATTGTAAATCCTATATTAGACTCATAGGCATCAGAATACAAATTGGCCAGGGGAATGTCTTGAGTTCTGATTCAAAAGAAAGCTTGTTGTGTCTTTCATAAGAACCCCTCTCCCCTCTTGAATTAAAGCTGCTAGGCCAGCAGATTGCTGTGGGAAGCGAGCACAGCCGAGCCAGCCAAAGATGGAGCCCTGGCTGGCTGCCAAACCTCGTGCTGTTTACTTCAACTCTTGGCTGACTGCCAAGGCTCATGAATCCCGCTTGTTTACCCCAACTCTGAAGTATGGTGAGCCCAAAAACAGGTGCTGCCAGCCTGATGATCTTGCTACGTGGCCA
>NW_008331789.1:8316522-8316892 GCF_000622305.1 Nannospalax galili
AATGAAATGAGAGAGGATGAGGTGAGAGGGGATGAAGTGAGAGATATAGGAGAACTATGAATGAAGCAGCATCATAGTGGGTGAGATAGTGAAGAGAATATGAGAAAGAATAAGAAAGAATAAAGGAAGAAAGAGAAACAGAAGCTTGAACCTCACCTTGGTGTCTGTGTCGTCTTTCCGGGACTCTGCTGGACAGAGTCCCGGCTTACAACAGATTGCAAGGTCATGATAGCAAGAAACAAAGGTTTTGGTAGTTGGTCATTAGGAGTGAGGGAAATGTTACTATTGCCATGTCCACCCCTATGGCTCCTGTACCTGGGAATACTTAACATAGAAAAAACATGTATTTTTATAATATATAATTTGATAA
>NW_008331789.1:8316944-8380432 GCF_000622305.1 Nannospalax galili
TATTATATAATATGATGCATACTGATTCAGAGAATATGAATCATTCCAGAGAACCCTGCATTAGCCTCCCAGCTGTTGTTTACTTGACATGGCAACAGTGTCTTTAAAAGGTCATTCCATCATTCCACATATACATCTGCTTTGTGTTAGTGTGAAATATGGTAATATTAACAATCTCCACAAGCATGCACCCACTGTGCCACTTTTTTGACTGTAAAATGTGTTCTTCAGTCAAAGATAGGCTAGATGGAAGACCAAAATGGTGGATGAGATACTCTGTAAGCCCACATACGACAGTTACATAGATGCTGTGGTGGTTTGAATAAGAATGTCCCTGATAGATGCCCAGTGTTTGAACACTTGGTTCTCATTCTGTGGCACTGTTTGGGGGAAGGTCATGAAACCTTTAGGAGATGTGACCATACTCTAGGAAGCCTGTCACTTTGGGCAGCTTTGTGATTGTAAGTTTTGCCAGATTTCCAGTTTCACTCTGCTTCTTGTGCCTGCTTGAAGACATGAGTCCTTAGTTTTTGGCTCCAGCTACTGCCTGCCTCCATGCTTCCCCTGCCATTATGGGCTCTTTCTCTGGAACTGTAAGCCAAAACCTCTTCCTTCTACAAGTGGCCTTTGTCATGGGGTCTTATCACAACAAGAGAAAAGTAGCTATTATATACAGGAAAAGAAAATTCATATGCAGAGTAGATACCTATGCCAGCAATGGCCAGTGGAAGTTGTCCATTGTAATCAACTTGACACCAGATCATTAACTGTTCACTCCACAGGAGGGTACCATATTGGTGGCTCAGTGTTGGTCTCTAGTGCTGGAAGACTTGGCACTCAGCAGCATAGCCAGGTTAGCCTTGGTGAGTGAATATCCATGTGTTTGAGTTCCTGCATAGCCTATAGTCTTGCATGGTGATCACTTTGCTCAGGGCCCTGTTGAGCAATGGTAGGGTTGGCTGGAGAAAGAATTTGTGGCTGGAGAGATGGCTCAGAGGTTAAGAGCTCTGGCTGCTCTTGCAGAGGACCCAGGTTTGATTCCCAGTATGCACATGGCATCTCACAGCTGACCATAACTCTAGTTCCAGGGAACTCAGTGCTGTCTTCTGTCATCTATGAGCATTTCATGATATGAGGGCACTTACATACATACAGGAAATATACTTATATACATAAAATCAAATAATCAAATAATTTTTAAAAAGGAAGTTTAATTGTATCCACACAAGTCATCCTGTCTAGTTGATGACCGAAATTCTTCTATGTTGAAGTTGGCTTTGATGAGGCTTTATATGGGGCACAGGTGTCTACATACATTGCTGTTATGGAAAGATCTATCCATAAGCATCCTCAACAAATGCCTTTTTCATCAGTTGCCCAGCCATGTTCTTTTCAAGTTCCTAAAAAAATTCACCAAACCACTGGCTATAGCCCATGACTCAACATCTGACAAATTCTCCTTCCAAGCAACATGCATAGTCATGTGCGATACTCAAAGTCCTGCCCACTGCTAAGATTTCCCTTTACCACTGTACTCATAGCTGTTCCAGAAAGTGGATACAGTGCTACAGCTGTCTATTTCTGAGTGGATCCTGCATGAGTTTCCAACTGTTTCACTAAATTTTCCTGCTCTCTGTTTGACCTGTCCTCACTCATTCAGGGTCTCATGGTCCTGACACGGATTGACAGCTGGCATAACATAGTTCTATTTGAATTTTGCATAGTTTATATGACATTTGGGAGGGGGTGACTTGCAAAGAAACAGCTTCTTATAACCCACGTGCCATTCAAGCCTGTCTTTAGACTCCATCAGCTTTTGCATGGCACAGTCTGCCACATCTCACATCTGTGCATGCTGACTTGCCTCATAGAGTTCCCACAGGGCCACACAGGCTGGTTCACCTCCTGCTTCCTGCTCTGCTCTAAAGCACGTGCGCTTTGCTCCTGGAGTTCCAATATATGGCCATGTCTAAGTCTCTGTGGCCAACTCGCTGTCTTGAGGGCAGCCCTGCCTATCTCTGCCCATCTTCCTAGGGTGCTGCTTGTCTTACCCCTGGCTGGCTTACTTTTTTTCGAGGAATGAGTCATTTTTAGGCTGCGGAAACTGAGTATAAACCAAGCCCCAGTCTCATCTTCCCAGGTCAAATGGTCATCAGGTACTACTCATAAGGCCATAGTTGCATGGCTGAGAATATAAGGCATTATAGCAGGAGTAGGATTCACAATCGGGCGAGTTTTCCATGTCACTTACTTATAGCTCCATGACCTGCTCAGGACTAATCACATATGAACCTTTCCCATTGATTGACAGACCACTGATGTGTATATCCAACTTTTTGATTTGGTAGATCAGATAACACCCAGCTTGTGATGGGCAGCACAGGCCTCATGATAAGTCCATGGTCCATTGTCAAACGTTCAGTCTCCACTAAGACCCAAGTGTAAGTTAAGAATGGTCTGTCTCAAAGGGAGGAGAATAGTCAGGATGTGACAGAAGTGCCTTGCTCTAGAATACCAGGCATCCTCTGGGATTAATTTGTGGGAGCCTGTCAAAGGCTCCACACAGTATCACTTTCTGCTAGTGACACCTCTAATATCATTGTATCTGGTAGATCATATGATTCAAGTGGCAACCTAACCTCAGCAGCCTGGCCCTGTTCAAGAGTCCTCCCTACTTCTGCTTCCTAACCAAAACTAGCAATTTTCAGTCGATTTGGATATGAGCAGGGAATCATGCCTAAGTGAGGAACATGCTAACCCCATACAAACAGCTTCATTGAGTGTTGCTTCTTTTTGATGGTCCAATCAGCATACTGTCATTAATAAGATGCGACGAATTAATACATGTGAAAAACAATCAAGATCCCTGAAAATTATGACTCAGGGATAAAGAAATAACATGTACTTAATGTAAAATAGTAAGTACTGATGGCCTTGGCAACTGAAACCAAA
The DNA here is from genome assembly GCF_000622305.1 of Nannospalax galili. Taxonomy (NCBI): domain Eukaryota; kingdom Metazoa; phylum Chordata; class Mammalia; order Rodentia; family Spalacidae; genus Nannospalax; species Nannospalax galili. The sequence continues at coordinate 8,319,897 of NW_008331789.1, forward strand.
TTGTTTCTGGTGGTCCTTATGCAGAGGCTTGGAGACAAAAAAAGGCATTTACATGGGAAATAGTGTAGACCAAATACTAGATGTATGTATTGCTCACATAAGGAAGTCATATCTGTTATAGATAGTAGAGTCACTAATTGATTAAGTTTTCAGTAATCAAATATCATTCTCCATAAGTCATCCATCTGCTGCTCAAGTTCAAGGCCAATCTGGGCTATATTTCCCTTTGTTACTTTCTTTAGGGAGATAAATGCAATAGCTGGAAGCATTATATTCTTTCCTTTCCCAGAAGTTTTCCAAAATTTTATATAGTGAGTCACTAAATTCTTTGATGCTCACAAGAGATAAGCCGGGAATTCCAAATGCATTTATCTTGCGTTGTTTGTCAGATAGTTCACACATGGATTTTCAGGGCTCTCCAAGCTATGAGGAGAGTCATCAGTAGCACTAGATTCAGTTGATGGACATCTAGCTCCAGATATCAACAGGCCTATTACAGATATATATTCTTTGCTTTATTTGCTCATTTTGGGAAAGGGTCTCTGTGTAGCATGGGATGGCCTGTAGTTCTCCATGTAGCTGTATAGACCAGGCTAGGCTGGAACTCATAGAGATCCACCTGCTTCTGCCTCCTGATTGCTGGGATTAAAGACATGTAACAGCAAGCCCTGTTAGAAATACATTCTTATCGTGTTTCCCTATAACCCCATCCCTGGTACTATCATTTATTTTAATCTGATGTTGAATGCCTGGAGGATTTCTAGAGAGCAGCTGGTCTTCAGTCCATATTGGAAAGCTGGAGAAACATGGTTCTGATCAAAGGGAAGAATGAGAGCAACAGAGTGGGCAGGCAAAAGGCAGCACAGCATTGTCCTCAGACCTCATTATATCTGGAGTTTCACAGAACGATGCTGCCCACATTGAGGTAGGTGTTTCCTCTCCTCAGACAATCCTTACAGGAAGTTTGCTCACAGGACTGCTCAAAGTCATGTCTCTTAGTGGATTCTAGATCAAATAGAGTTGACAACAAAGATTAACTGTCACAAAACTGTTTATGAAAGCACATCCTATTATGCTCTTAATCTGTGTGCTTCTGTAAAATATGAGATGCCTACATTGATCCTGTGAGAGGGTCCTTCAATTAGCATTATCTTTATGGTGTTATTGGGACTGGTAAACATTTGGTAGTCCTCTTTTTATTTATTTACTCACAGACAATTTTGTATGTATAGAGCATTTCCATTGTAAACATCCCTCATTAAACTTTCTTATCCCCTTCCTAAACCCTCTAAATCTCTTTGAGTTCCTAATAATTTTGGTTATATTTACATATCTTATCTGTGTGTGACCCAAGGAGCATATTTATGATTGCTTGTATTAGTATAGATGAGAGAGAATATTTAATGGAGCATAGGCAATTGACCAACAACTACATCAGTGATAAAAATAACTCCCTTTCCCATAGTCATTAATTGCCAATGAATTCTCAGGGAGGAGCCCCTCTCTCATCCCTGCTGAACTGTTGGCCAGCCCAACCTTGTGCAGATCTTATGTATACCTCACTAGATGGTATGTTATGCCCCATAGGCTTTACACATTCATTCATTTTTTACTTTTTCTTTTTCTCCTAATCTCTTGATGTCCTAAGTGATAGCATCCAAAGAATTCTGAGTTCACTGATTCTTCTCCAAGTCCACAGTTGAAAACCTGTATTGACATTTTATCCATCTAGCTTATGTGTCCTTCACCTTAAAAATCTCTGCTTTATTGCATTCTTGTCGTTTAGTTTCTAATTTCAATTGTATATTATTATTTGTGTCATTTATGTTACTTTGCCATTTTGTAGCCCATTAAATTTTAAAATCACCATTTTGAGTATTGTTTGTAATTCATACATCTACTTTCTTCAGTTATTGTGAGGTTGATTTTGTCCCATTGATACTGTGTTGTTTCTTGGTTTCTTTGTGTTCTTAGTAGTTTTCCTGTGGTGCAGTCGACATGGACTGAACTGTTCAGGAAAAGGCTTTCTTCATTCACTGTGAATAGAGGCTCTGGTAGTCACTCAACAAGGTCTCTATTAATGTTTGCATTCCTTGAAGGGAAGTTTAAGAATCTTGTAGTTTTTCCGATCATTAAGAACTGGAATAGTTGCAGTGCAGCCCAGCCCTTTCCCTATGGACTGTGTTTTAGACAAGCACATGGGGTACAATACCCATTTTCCCCCTGCTTAAAGACATGCTCCAGGATTACTTGCTTCATTCAGTTCTGAAAGCAGATTCAGTTGCAGTGAGCAGTGCTGTTTGCTGAGGCCCTTGTCACATGCTGAGAGCCACACAGGCTGCTGCCTCCCTGCTGAATTATTGTTGCCAAAGATAATTACTGCAAGCCCAACAGGGTGCAGATTTCCACATATGTCAGAGCCACCAGGGATCCAACCAACTCTGGTGAGCCATGCAACTCATGTACTGTCTCATGAGTTTTATCAGTGTTGGTTCCTGTGGCTCCCACAGCTGCTGAGAGGCCAGCTGGGTGATGCTGATGACTGAGTCATGCCAGTTCCTATTACTACAACCATAACTAATACACTTTGTTAGAAAAGTATGTAAATACGTTGTTTGAGTAATGAGACAAGGAAATATACTGGTTTGTTCTTAATACTGTTTTTTTTTTCCAGGAACCACACCCAAGTGGTAAGATATTCAATGAGTCCCTGACAAAGAGTTCTACAGAGAAGAGTGGGTTGTATCATTTATTTTATTTTTTTCCTCATGGAAGAGAAATGTTCAACATAAGATTGTGCTGCCATTGTGTTTTAGAAATATATGAATTGCTTTAGAGATTTGTGTTTTATAAGCTGCTTTTTAACTTTTCATGATAGGGTGTCTTTGAGCTTTTGTATAGCACCAATATGAATGAAGAGTTGATGATTTTTAGGGATAGATTAACTAATTATGAGATTGATAGGTTGACTGTGCCCATGTGGGTTCATTTTTTGAGTGTTTACTCTACAGTTCGACTCTGTTAGAAGATGGAAGAACTTTTCAGAGGTAAAACCTAGTGGAAGAGATAATTAATTAGTTTATTAGTTTCATGATCACAGTTAGCTGTCACAAGAGAGTTGTGATAAGGGCCAGGTCTTTATGGGGCCAACTTTTCAGTTACTAACTGTTTGGCCTCCAAGTTGATGACCCCTAGACTCTTGCTTCTTTCTGTCCTCTTACATCTTGGTTGTGAGCTGAGATGCCTTCCTTTACCACGTGCCTCCTACATGGCATGCTACCTCATCAACAGCATAGGAGCAAGAAGCCCCGTAAATCATGGATGAGAAGCTCCAAAACTGAACTGAGATAAAACGTGAGTATTTGTTATAGTAACAGAAAACTGGCTGTTACACGTACCCTTACAGATACTTCAATTTCTATTGCAGAGTTACATCTTTTTTTACTAGAGTAACTACTGCTTTCTGGTTGATTTGTAGAACCTTCACTCCTCCTTTGTGGATTGATGCCTTTCTGTATCGTAATGTTTTAATTCTCATTTTCAAAATTTTTCATATGTGTGCTAAGGACATTTTTTGTGGGTTCCAAAATGTTTACAGTAAACAACTTATACTAATATTATTTTAAGGTAATGATTACTTTAGTCACTTTCTTTTATTTTTATTTAATGTGTGTGTTGTGGGCCGAGATGCCAAGATGTATGTGTGTATTGCCTCTATGCATGTAAATGTACCTGTGTCATTCATATGCAATCCCTGTAGTAGCCAGAAGAAGGCATCAGATACCCTAGGACTGGAGTGACAGATGGTTGTTAGCTAGCCACCATGTAGGTGCTGAAAATTGAACCCGGGTACTTTGGAAGAGCAGCCAGTGTTCTTAACTGCTAAGCCATTTCTGTAGCCCCTTAAACCACTTTCAATCTATACTTTTACTACCCTCTCATACAGCTTATTTTATTGTTATCGTTGTGTTTTTATAGATTATAATTATAGACATTATTTTTTAAAATGTTGCAACTATTATCATTTTAGTAGACTTGTTTAACATTTATAGCAGAAGCTGATGTTTCTGCCTCTGTTACTGTGTAAGAATTGCTTGTGTCTGATGATACGCTTACTTTACTTGACTGACTTTTCTGAGTTTGAAATTCTCTTATACTCTGTTTTTAGCAATATTTTCCTTCGGCATGAGTGACTGCATTTTTACATTTTTAAAGGCAGATCTCATGGTAATAAATGAAGAAATACCCTCTGCTTTCATGGGTATGAAAAAAAAGATACTCCTACATTTTCTTTTTCTTTTTCTTTCTTTCTTTTTTTTTTTTTTTTTTTTTTTTTTTTTTGTGTGTGTGTGTATGAGTGTATTGCCTGCATGTAGGTAAGTGCGCCCGTGTCATACAATACCCACAGAAGACAGAAGAGACTGTCAGATCCCCCTGGAACTGGAGTTATAGACAGTTGCTAGCTGCCATGTGGGTGCTGGGGTTCGAACCCGGGTCTTCTGCAAGAACAGCCAGTGTTCTTGACTGCGGACCCATCTCTCCAGCCCCCACTCCTACATTTTCAAAGGACAGCGTTTTTGAAAGTAGCATTCTTGGTTGACAGTTTTAATTCTTAGAGTTTCTTTTCCCTTGTGGCAAAGGGTTTTGTTGAAGCAATTGATGATGGTTTTAAGGAGATCCGTTTGCACATAACAGAGGTTTTTTTGTGTTTTTGTTTGTTTGTACATAACAGAATAGTTTTCGTTAGCAGCTTTAAAGATTCTCCATGTCTTTTAATTTTGTTGACACAGATATAAGGTATCTGAATGTGCGACTCAGATTTTACCTTATTAAGTGTCATTAAAGCTTCTTAGCTACGGCTTTGTATTAATTTGCCAAGACTGACGACATTTTCTTCTATTATTTCTTTCAATGTATTTTGTCTCTCTTTTCTCATTTTCTTCTGTCATACTTCAAACTTCGTGAATTATTCAACTTCAGGATGTTCCATTTACCTCTGAGACTGTCGTTACTCTTTGGATGATTTTCTTTTCATCCACCTTATTTCTGGTGATCAGACATTGACTTCTCAAATCTAAAATTCCTTGCTGGAGAGCTATGGACTGAGTGCTATCAACTGTACTGAGTTGTTAGTTATGATATTATGGAGTATGACATTTTCTGCTTGCTTTTTAAAAAATTATTTATTCAATAACCACATACTTAGAAGTATTTCACTACATCAGCATTGATATATTCAAGAACAATTTTCTGAGCTAGGCTGCATCTCTTACAAACTTGGCTGTACATTTTCAGGTTTACAGTTGAATTACTACAATTATACAATATTGTACTCAGTATAAACCCTATAAAACATAAAATTAAATAAGGTTTTAACCTTTAAAAAGACCTCTGTTTCATTATTAAAATAGGGTTTCATACAGAAAACTTCATTTTCAATGCAATTGACATTAAGATGTTTGCACACGCATTTCTAATCTCTACATATCAGATTATTATTAGTCACAGTCGGTTATATCTCTATCTGGAACTTCCTTTTTAATGGTATTTTAATTGATTCTTTGAGAAGTCCATACAGTGTGTTTTGGTCATATTCAGACCCTCTCCTGCATCCTGTCTCTGACCCAACCCACCTCCCTACAACTTTACTTCATGCCCTTTAATTTTTAAGGTCTAGTGAGTCAAATGCAGTTCTGCAAATACTCTTGGGCATGGGTTCATCCCCTGGAACATGGTCAACCTACCAATTGCCATACCCTTAAGAAAGACTGACCCTCCCTCCCCCAGCAACTAAAAATTGTCAGTACTTCCTCAGCTAGGCCTTGGGTGTTTTGCCCACATACCACATCCATGCTGGGTTTTGATCTGGCTGGGGCTTGTGCAGGTCTTGTGCGTGCTGTCCTAAGTTCTGTGGGTTCATATGTGTGACTGCTCTGTTGTGTCTAGAAAATACTGTTTCCTTATAATCATACACACCTCTAGCAAACCAGGGGAAGCAAGTCAGCAAGCAATATTTCCCCATAGTTTTTCTTTCAGTTTCTACCTCTAGTTTTCTGCCTTGAGTTCCTACCCTGACTTCCCTCAATGATAATTGACCTAGAAGTTGTAAACTGAAACAAACCATTTCTGCTAAAAGTTGGTTTAGGTCAGTGTTTTATCTCAGCAGAAGAACCAAACTAGGACAGCTCATTACTCATTTCCTGACCTCTATGACTTATCCAATTGAAATATACAAATCTAAATGGCAAAAGCCAGCATCCATTTATGAGAGAAATCATAAACCATAAAGGCAAAAATTGCATGTTCTCTCTAATGTGTGGACATTAGCTTTGAATATTTAGTTATACGTGTTTGGGAAACATAATTGGGAAAAACACAGAGGTCAGGAAATTCCATAGGGACCATAGGGAAGGTGCGTTGGGTAGGAGAGGAGATAGAACGCAGTGATTAAAAAGGATCCAGGGAATAATGGACATGTTCCCTGTTTACATTGTCCTGTCAATTGATGTTTCCCTTGTACAGGTCTTGTGTAGGAAACCATATTTTTGAGATTTCATGACTGTCTTTTTAAATTCTTCGTCAGGTACATCATCTATCTCCATTTCACTGAAAATCACTTTAAGATCTTTATCTTGTTCTTTTATTTGAAAAATACTCTCTATATTTTTCATTTTCTTTTACCCTTTGCCTTGGTTCCTGGACACTATTAAGTAAACATCACTTTAATTCTTTGCAAGCTCACGCCATGTAGGAGATGTTCCTTGCCCCTATGCCTAGCAAAAACTTCTAGCTGCATCCAAACTCTGTGTGGTTCACACTGTACTGTCTCTGTGCTTTGTGATCCTGAAGAATTCATGCTTCTGTGTCTTGATATTCCCTTAAGAGAAGGAAGACAAGGATGGGCCTCAAACCGTAACTGGAGGTTTTGATGTGCTAGATGTGTGTTTCAGTTCCTTCCTTCCTTGAGGGAAGATTATAGGCAGAACTTTGTCCTATATAAAGCAGGGGGCAAAAGTCTGCACTTTTGATAAGACTTCTTACTATGAGCTGTGGAAAATTATTGCTGAGCATTTGTGGATTTTAAAGCTACGCTTTCTTTGAGTTCTAGGAGCCTCATACGGCAGCGCTGAGTCAACTCACAACGATATGTAATTTAGGAACCAATTGCTTGGTGACCATTATAAATGTCTGGCATTTTCAACATATGGAGAAAATGGTTGTAAGAAGACTCTGCTGATTGGTGCTTGTTGCTGGATAAAACAAAAGAGGAAGAGCCTAGTCCTGTCTGAGTAATTAGAAGCCTAGTCCTAGCAAGGGGAGGCTTCTCACCTGGAGTCACTATGAACCAACCCAGGAACGAAGAGGGTAGGGGCCCACTTAGCTTTTCAGGCATGGAGAGATAACTTTGCTTCCTGATGGGAAATGGCAGGAGCGCAACTCCACAGGACTTTGGGGCGAAAGGCATGGGGAAGACTATTCCTTTTGGCCTGCTGATCGAAGCCTCCAACCACTTTCCACAGACAGAGTATATAGGAATGTGGTTATGTTTGTAGCAAGCTATGGAAGAGGACACAAGGTGTAGCCTCACTCTTATTCAACAAAGATTTTTCTCACGTTCTTGCAAGGGGTGCTCTCTGCTTCTCAGGTGTCTCTGAAGAAAATAAAGCTGCCTCTCTCGCTTTTTTCAGGTACACAGTGATGTGTTGGCCTCCTTCTAAAGAAAGATTGCGAACCAGGGACAGGAACAGAAGGAACTCCCTCCCCAACCCCGCATACCCAACCTTACTGGCATCAAGCCCCAACTTCTTCCTAAAGGTGATTATGAGGCTGAGAATGTTTGAAAACCAGCTTCTGAAGTAGATACTACACTGCTGTTTCTCATTTAGAGAACATAAGCAGTTTGCTCTCTATTTCCTGTGCAGACTTCAAAACGCTGGCTTTTTAGGAGCCCAAACCACAGAATCCATTTGAAAAAAGATTTAACCACCAAGATTCCAGGAGAAGACAGAAAAAGAGCTGGTCCCTGTGCAGGGAGGCACAGTGCTTGATCGGCCTAATATGATTCCAATACCTCCTGTGTTCCTTCTGTTGAAGGAAATCCTCGAGGCTCTGGTGTTCCTCTTGGTGATTCAAGAGCAAAGTCTTGAAGCAAGGATTGTGAAAACAGGACTCATGCTCCTCATCCCTGAGGAAAATGCTGGATTTGGGATTTCTTTTCCAAGTGCAAGGTTCTGACCTTAAAGTAGGGTTAGTTGCCTAAGTGCATGAACACTTTCCCAACACATTTTGATGTTATTCTCACACCTATACAGAGTATAGGGATTTCTAATTGGATTCTGGTTTTTTACCTTGGAGATGGCTGATCTGTCTGTAGGAATTAGTGCAGAAGAGTCAAGCAGCTTCTATTCTTGCATCTGTAACTGTGAACTGCATTCTACCAAAGATGTCAAGATTACATACAACAATGGGAAAAATAATATCTTCAACAAATGCTAATGGAAATAATACATATCTTCATGCAAATATGATGTAAATCTATCTCATGTCATGTTATAAGCATAAAGAAACACCCTAAATGCAATCTGACAACCAGGATAAAAGAACTGAAATCACAAAACTTTTGGAAGAAAACAAAGAGGTAAATCTTCATTATTTAGAATATCATGTAGTTTTCTTATATCATGCACAAAATACACAGCAATGAAAAAGAAGCAATGAATTTGAGCAAATTAGAACCTGCCTCCACTCCTTTGATCTGGGGTCAGGTACACGGTTCAACTTGTGGTTCCTAAGAAACCAGGAAAATATAGAGAAGTCACTGGGGTGGAATGTGTTGACAGAGAGGGGAGAAGTAGAACAGAGGTCTTGTAAAAGTAGAGAGGCGAATGCTGTGGTTAGAAATGTGTGGGCATCTACGCAGATCTTCAAATATGTAGTATGCAGAATAGTCAAAAAGAGGAAATAATCTCCTCTTCATTGGATGTACCAATAACCAAATGATGGTCTTTGGAGGTTGAGGAGACGGTTCACTGAGCAAGATGCCTTGCTATGCATACAGAAGCATCACAGTTGAAATCCTGAGAATCCACAAAAATGCCAGACAGAGTCACCCATGCACCTGAACCCTAAGTGCTACTGTACATATGAGTTGCATGCTTGTAGCCAACCTAGTTTCAGATTCAGCAAGAGACCTGTCTGAAGGGCCTTATTCAGGTACAGAGTGATAGAATAAGACAATAAATGCCCACTTTGGGGCTCCACATGGATGCATGGGCACATACACGTACATACATAAGTTCACATATCACACACACACACACACACACACACACACACAGAGTCAATAAATATTAATATATACAAATACCCAAAAATGTTATTTAGAACCTCAAAAGAACACAATATTAACATGGTACAGCATGACCAAACCCCAACAGAGAACAATTAAGTGGAAGATATCAGATTTAGACAGAAAAGGTTATATGAAATTAAATCTATGAAATATTCAGAATATGTACATCTAGAGAGACAATGAGGTCCCCGGATGACATCAAAAGTCTATGTGGACTTGAGATCAGAGCAACCACGCCTTGGCACAGGAATCCTTTTGGGAAGATTCAGAAATTTGAAACTTATGGAACTATGTAGAGGTGCTGGTGGTAATAAGTACCATTGAATTGTTCTATTGTTTATTTATTATTTATTTGTTATTTACTCATCTGTCTATTTACTTCACTTTACTTGAGGCAGAATTTCATACTGCTCACTTGGAAGAGCAATCCTCGTTCTTGGGCCCCTCTGTTGGAATTAAAGGCAGGGGCCACAATACTCTGCTTGAATTGTTTGATTTAAAATGATTCATTTTATGTCATTGCATTTCACCTTGAAAATTTTTTGGATGACCAAATGACTCGAACAGATATTTCCTTAAAGAAAATATACTAATAATGAATAAGCACATGAAACGTTAGTAGCCTTTAAAAGAACATAAATCAAAATCTCAATCAATAAAATAGCACTTCATACCCATTAGGGTGGCTGTCATAAAAATGAACTAGTAATGTCAACAAGAAAATGGAAGATATGGTCTGTTCACTGTTCACTGACAATAATGTTGACTTTTACTTTGTCTTTGAAAAGTAATCTGGAAATTCCTGACACATATAACCATAGGAGGCAACACTGGAGGTAGTCAATCCTTTTAGGCTACATAACCAAAAAAGTTAAAATACACACACACACACACACACACACACACACACACACACAGCTTCTAAGAAAAGTGTACACAAAGAACTGTTCATATCAGCATAATTTTTTTGATATCTTAAATGAGGACAACTAAATGTCTGTCAACTGGAAAACGAATAAAATGTATTCCATTTGTATGAAGGACTTTTTTTATTCAGTCCTATATGAAATTTGAATGGATAGTGCTAAGTGAAAGAATCAGGTTCAAAATTCAACATGATGATTGATTCCACCTGTAGACAAAATCCATCCTAGGCCAGGAAAGGAAATATACACCTTTAATCCCAGCTCTCAGGAGAGGGGAGAAAGACTATTTGGAGTATAATTCCAGCTTGAGATACATAGGAAAGTTACAAATAAAAAGAAAATAGAATATACAATAAAATAAAAACAACAAAAAATAGAGAATAAAATAAAAGTTGAATGAGACAAGTGCATGCTCCTGTGACGCAGATGAGTGGTTTCCAGGGCAGGAAGTGCAGGAGATGTCTTTGGTGCATTTTGATATTGGATGCCAATAATGGTTGCACAGGTTTCTGATTAATCTGCAAGTCAGCCTCTTTACACCTCCCTTGAAAGGGGGACCTGCTGCATGGTAGGACTTGAAGCTTGTGTCATCTGTACTGTAGTACATAGAGACTGTGATTAATCAGAAATTGTGAGATTCTATCATCATCATCACAGTGGAAACAGCTCACAGACAGATTGTGTGGCTGACACGGGGAGCACTTCTTATGTTCTCCCCAAGACCCACATGGTCCTTGCTCAACCTGCGCTTTTCTAACCCTTCTCCATCAGTTGTCAGTTGTCATCACTGCATTGTAGACTATGCATATTTTTCCCCAGACTCTGGACCCATTTTGTTTCCATTCAGGTACCACAGTAGTCTGATATCCTCAACTTTGAATCACAGATTAGGCTTACATGTACCTATCATAGTAGAGAACTCATAGAATTCTTCTCAGATCTCAGTTAAACCATTACCACCTCCATAAGGTCACAAAAATCATCTCAACCTTGTGTGCCCAGTAGGAATGTGTGTGCATGTGTGTGTGTGTGTGTGTGTGTGTGTGTGTGTGTTGTTCCTATGAAAGCCTGGCATACAAATAAAGATGCCCTTTGCTCCACATCCACATGTTACTGAGTTTAGTACATATGCACAGAAGCTCATTTTGGCCCATTTTCCCATAAAGTATAGCAAAATACTCTTCCACCCCCTACACAGCTCCACAAGGCTGCTCCAGAAAGATGACTCAATAAAGCCTCCTCATGCATCCTGAGGGCACCTGAGGGCACAGTGCCAGAGAGAGGCTTATAGAGGGGGGAGCTGTGCGACATAGACAGCTGTGCAGAGATAGTTCATTATCAAAGCTGCAGGGACTGAGGGAAGAGAGGGTCGATTTAGCTCTGAAAACGCTGCTGAGACAAGGTGGGACACGGAAGTGAGCCAATGTTTTAATCTGACAAAAGACTTCCATCAGATTAGACTTCCATCTTCCAAATTTAGAACAAAGAACAGCAGGCTGTTTCTCTGAGTGGGCCTTTAAACAGTATGTGTAAGGGGAAGTTGGTACCACACTCTAACCAGCACGGCAGGAGGTGTGAAATAGTATCCTGTTTGGTTTAAATTTGCATGCCCTGATTGACTATTTTGAGCATTGTGCATGTGCTTGCTTATCACTTCTGTGTCATTTTCAGTGAAGAAAATTTCAAATATGTATGATTATCTTTACTGGGTTTTACGTTTCTTTTTTAATACTCTCTGATTTCTATATAATACATTCGAGGCCATGACAAACTTTGCTAGAGCTTTCACATCAATAGCTTACAATCTGTGGTTTCCTTGTATGCTATTTTTCTCCTTTAACTCTTTTTAAAAAAGATTTATTTTTATTTATGGGTGTATGTCTGTGTCTGTCTCTGTGTGTGTATGTACATGCACCTGCAGATGCCTATGAAGGTCAAAAGGGGTCATCAGATCCCCTGGAACTGGACTTATAGGTGGTTGTGATCACCCAGATGTGGGTGCTGGGAACTGAACTTGGGTCCTCTGCAAGAGCAGAGAGTACTTTTCACTGCTTAGCCATCTCTCCAGCCCCTTCCGTTATCTCTATTTAACAACATGACAAGATACACATATGACAGCTTACTTGTTTCAAATGTATGATTCAGTATTTTCAGTATATTCACATCGTGTTAATAACATACAGAATTTTTTCATTTTGCCAGTCAGAAAAACCATTCTTGCTAAACCCCACTGTTTGCTGCATCTCCTCACTGGTGACTGCCCATGGCTGTTGCAATGGGATTACTACACTTTGTACCATACATGAGTGGAATTGCTTGTCTCTTGAGATAGACTTCTTTCAGGGAATATAATCTCCTTAAAGTTTGGCTTCATAATTGTAGCCACCAGCACTAGCTTCCAGTGCAGAGTGAATACTGATCAATTATATTCCTCATGCTATCTTTACCAATCCATCTATCTGTGGATGCTGCCAGTTCATGGCTGTTTTGAAAAGTGCTGATGTGATCCCAAGCATAGAAATCCCTATTTGAAAACAAGCATGATGGTACATGCCAGTAATCTAAGCACTCAAGAGACAAGCAGGAAGAACACACAGAGTTCGAGGCCAGCCTGGGATAAAAAAATTAGGTGCTGTTTCTAAAGATAGATGTATGTATGTATGTGTGTATGTATGTATGTATGTATGTATGGATGGATGGATGGATGGAGAGAGGGAAAGAGGGACGGAGGGAGGGATGGGCTGACAGAAAGACAGACAGATAGGTAGACAGATAGCTAGATAGATTAGTAAATAAGTAAATAAATACATAAGTAGCACCAAAAAGAAAGGAATTATATGAGATTCTGTTTTCAATTATTTTGTTAATATAACCTGAATGGATTTGCCAATTATATGGTGAGTTGTATGCTAAATCAATTCACAAACCACCAAACTGTATTCCACAGCAATTTCACTGTTTTACATTTTACCAGCAGTAAATAATCTATAATAAAAGGAAATATATTTATTTGAGTCTTCTTTAATTTCTCATTTGGTTCTATTTTTAATTAACAAATAGCAATTATATGTCATATATTTGTGGTTTTTCATCTTATGTTTTGTTACATATTTGCAAAGTATAGCGATTGAATCATACTTCCCAATAAATCTGTCACCTTGTATACTTAGTTTTGTGGTAAGACCATTTAAAATCCGTTCTAATCAAATTTAAAATGTACAGTGTGTTATTACTATTCTCACTGATCTGTGAAAGAATCTTTGAAGCATTTTCTTCTGCCTAATTAACTTGCTCTACCTTTTAATCGACTCTCCTTTCTCTCCATCATCTCTCCCATGCTGTTCACCATCACTCTATATTACACTTACATGAATTCTATGTCTCTAAGTTTTTAATTCTTTAGACTTTGTATTTTTCATTTTTTGAGAATTTCACATAGAAGTGCTGTATCTTCCAGTTCATTATCACCCTCCCCTTTCTCTCGTAATCCCTCCCATATCCTCTCTACTCCCTTTTAATATCTTTCCTCTTCTTTGATCATTATACACACACACACACACACACACACACACACACATACATGGCTATCTAATCCTAATCCCAATCTTTTCTTTTTTAAGAATAGAACATGAAGGGGGTTAGAGAGATGCTCAGTGGTTAATAGTGTTGACTGTTCTTGTAGAGAACTCAGGTTTGGTTTCCAGCACTCGCCTGATGGCAAACAACCATCCATGTAACTCCAGTTCCAGGGAATCTGACACCCTCTTTTGACCTTCCCCGGGATTATATGACATGGGAGCACTTACATAGATGCAGGCAATAGACTAATGCACGTAAAAATAAAAATAATAAGTAAAATTATAGAAAAATAAAGGACACATTGAGAACATGCAATATTTGTTATTTTCCCCCTGGTCTATTTAATTTAAATTGGCGTTTCATAGATTCATCTCTGTTGTATCAAAAAACAGATTTATTTCTTCTGTAAGGTTGGATGGTATTCCATTTATCATCTATCATCTATTGTTTATTTCTATTATCTATCTACCAATCATTTATCTATCTAATACAGCTTCTATCTAGATCTTTCCATCTATTATCTATAAATCATCTATCTGTCATATCCCTCTACCATCTATAAATCACTCTATAAATGTATATTTCTATACGTGTCTATCAACTATCTACCTATCTCTCCATGCACATTTAGTTCATCCAGTCCCCCAACAATGGACCGCTCATTTGTTCACATATTGTGACCATTCTGAATGTAGTAAACATGTGGGTAGAGATGTATCTTCACATAAAATATTTCATTTCTTTTGAGATATATATTCAAATGTGGGATTTGATTCGTTTCTCCAGTTTTGTGGTTTTAATTGTAGAGGTCTTTTACCACTGTGGTTGAAATTACGTTGTGGTACTTGGTTTTGTTGTTGTTGTTGTTGTTGTTGTTGATTTTTTTGACAGGGTCTTCCTAGTTACAGCCCACCTGGAAGTCATGATGTGAACCAGGGTGGTCTAGATCTCCCAGAGATCCACCTGCCTCTGCCTCCCAATGGCTAGGATTAAAGGTCCATATCACCACACCCGGCACGGTACTTTGTTTTTGTAGCGCTTTGTCAACAGGATTGTTTTGCTGATTTCACATACAGCATACGCAGCACTGGTAGGCCGAAGAGCTCCTAATTTTTATGTGTTGGTTTTCATCCTGCCATTTTGCTGAAACTATTTATTGATTCTTGGTGTTTCCTGGTTTTACTCTTTAAGTTCCAAGAATGAGGCTTCAATTGTTACGATGGTTGTATGGTGGTCAAATCAGGACAATTGGACTTCTTCCATCCCTACCTGCATTCATTTCATTTCTTTTCTTATTTCATGTTGTAGCTAAGAAATCAAACATAATATTGAGTAATGCTGGCAAGAACGAACATTCTTCATTACAGATATTAGAGAAGATGCTTTCAGTTGTTTCCATTTGTTATAATGTTGGCTATTGGTTTGTTTTATACATAACTTTTGTGATGCTGTTATGATGATTCTCTTATTAGTATCTTCTACTCTTTTGCCAATTCTAAATTTTATCAAAGTTCTTAGCATCTGTGGAGATTTTCCTACAATTTCTATTTCTGATTCCATTCATATGTCATCATATGTTTGCTGATTCACATCTGCTGATTCTTTGTCTCATCCTTGAAGTAAACCAAGTTGATAATGATAAATGGTCTTTACATGTCTTGATGAATTTGCCATATATATATATATTTTTTTTATGACGTTTGTGCCTGTGTTCATCAAGAAAATTGACCAAATTTGTTGTTATTGCTGTTTTGATTGTTATTGTACCTTTGTATCATTTTGGTACCAAGGTGATATTATCCACCTTTGTAGAATGAGTTTGGTACAATTCTTTCAATATTTCGTGAAAGTTGTCAGGGCATCTGTCAGAAGCTTCCATCCTTTGCATGTCAGTAGCTCTAATGACCCTAATGTCCTAATGAACTTTGTGTCCCAGGCAGGTTCCCACCAGCTCCAGAAACTCCAGTGTAGGTATCTGGTGGTAGCAAACATCCATGCTGAAGTGTTCCCTTTAAGTGCATCAGAGAGTACTTGATTTCCCGCATAAAAGTTGTTCCTCTATTGCGCAAGGGACCACATCTTGTCTGGTGGGTTCCTATTGCAGTTTGGAGAGTTCTCAACAGGGTAGAATCACTGATGAATTTTCTCCCCAAACAGTCTATGTTGCACCTTCTGTCACTATGCAAGCTGGAAGGCAGGGAGGAAGCTTCCAGCTCAATTCCACTTTCATTTCTCTGCATCTTGTATCCAAAATGTGTGGTGTCTTCAGCAATACAGTCTTATCAACTAGTTCTGGTGGGGAGCCAAGGGGTATAGCAAGAGCTTGCATTGTCTGGGGAGCCTCTGGGGCATCCCTGACCTGCAACTCATACAGAGGTATTCTATAACTGGCACTGGGATTGTGGCTTGATAGCCCCTGTCTATTAGGTTCAACATTATTCTGCCATGAATGCTATCACCCTTTGAACTCTCACATTTTTAGTTGGCTTGCAATATCCAAATAGTCAAAACTAGAATATACAGATGAGAGAGAATATGGATGTTTGTCATTTAGTGTGTCTGTGTGGGGGGAGTGTTTGTCTGTCTGTTTGCATGCACATTCCATAATACGTGTGTGGTGATCAAAGGACAACTTAGGGGAGTTGTTTCTCTTCTTCTTCCATGGATCCCAGAGATTAAACTCAGATTGTCAGTCTTAGCATCTTTACCAACTGAACCATCTCACTGGCCCAATTTTATTCACATTTTCTTTCACAGTTTCACACTTACTGGCCTAACGTTTATGGCTTTGGCCCATTTTGAGTAGATTTTTGTACTAAGTGTGAAAGAGTCCAGTTTCAATATTCTACATGGGGATAACCAGATGTCCAGCCCTATTTGTTGAAGAAACCATTTTATCGCCATTGTATGGTTTGGGCCCCTTTGACAGCAGTTAATTCAGCATAAGTTTTTGCTCCACTTCTAGTCTATTTTGTTCTATCGGCTTATGTACCTGTCTTATTTCAATAATTTCATAGCATTTTAAAATCTATGAATGTGATGATCCAAACTATATCCATTTTGCCCAAGATTATTTGCACTAATAGTATTTTGTGGTTCCTTGTTCATTTTTCCACTTCTGTGAAACAGTTCCTCAGCTTTAGACTCTCTCATATTACTTCTTGCTTAAATCTGATATTTCCCCATCCCGGTTTTCAGTCCATAATATCTGTTCTCCAACTTCATCACTCAAGCTGATGCAGTGTACAGCTTTGCTAGTTTTCTCCTGCTCTTTCCTTGAGGCAGTGGTGTGTGAACACAGCTGGCAATGAGCGGGTTTCTCTTCTTTCAGGAAGTGACACAGCCCCTGTTTTCATCTTCATTCATTCTCCACTGCTTTAAATTGTTTAAAAGTATTTTATAGAGTTTATAATTCCTATGTGCAGGTGATTTATTTTTTATAAAATGCACTCTTCCTGTCCTAGAATCAAATCTCTAAAAATAAATGTATATTTTAAGTTATATATCCAATACACTATTATCATATAAAGTGCAAGGACTGTTTAAAGAAAGGATTAACTGTAGCTCCAATTTCTGAACACATTTTGAAATGTTTCTGTTAATTTCATAAAAATTTGAGTAGTGTGAAGATATAGACTAAGCCTCTGGTTTATTGATTCTTCAATGGAGTCTTGCAGATAGAAACTAACTGCCAAATGCATATGGTAAACATGAAGACCAGAAACTAAAGTGTGAGTGTGTGAAGTGCAAATTCAGGGTCCATTTTACTAGCCTAGTGTGTCAAGGAATTTAACATACGCTGCCATGACCATGTACATGTGAAGCAAAACATCCAAAGAACAGGCGAGCCGTGGTGTTTCTTCCCACCAATATGCACATTTCCTTAGAGCTGTTCTAGTTTGTTTCTCCATTGCTGTGCCAAAACACTCTGACCACTACCAACATGGGGAGGAAAGGGTTTGTTTGTCATACATCTCCCAGGTCACAGTTCATCAGGGAGCCCAAGGCAGGAACTACTCAGGGCAGGAACCTGGAGGCAGGAGCTGGAGCACAGGCCATGGAGGAACACTGCTTACTGGCTTGATCTTCTGGGATCCCACAGTGGGCTGGGCCCTCCCACATCACTCAACAATCAAGATGTTCCACAGACATGGCCACAGGCCAGTCTTATGGAAGCAATTCCCCAATTGAGGCTCCCTCGACCCAATGTGTCAAGTTGACGCTAAAGCTATCTAGCACAAGAGGTAACTGAGGAACTCTGAATTCAGGGTTATACTGGTTCTTTCACTGGATGCTCTTCACTGAAAAAAACTGGTGGGAAGCAGGAGAGATTCCCTACAGACTCTCAGTTGATTATCTATCTATCTATCTATCTATCTATCTATCTATCTATCTATCATCTATCATCATCTATCATCTATCTATCTATCTATCTATTGATCTATCTATCTATCTATCATCTATCTATCTCTATCATATATCTATCATCTATCTGTCATCTATCATTTATCTTCCATCATGTATATATACACATATCTATCATCTACCCATCATATATATATACATATATATACATATATCTGTCTATCAGTCAAGCATCTATCTATATATCATCTATCTATCTATCTACCATCTATCATCTCTCTATATGTATCTGTCTGTCTATCGATCTAGCATCTATCTTTCTATTTATAATCTACCATCTATCTATGTATATCACTCCCTGTATTAATTTTAATATTTTATTTATTATTTTTATTTTGTGTGTATGAGTGCATTGCCTTCATTTATGCAAATGCAATCCCCCAGAGGTCAGAAAAGGGTGTCAGATCCTCTGGAACAGAAGTTCTGTCTATCTACGGTAACTATCCCTCTGTCATCTATTCATCCATCTAGCCATCTATCTATTCATCCATCCATCCATCTATCCATCCGTCCTTCCATCCATCATCTGTCTTGCTACCTATTATCTATCATTTATATATTTCTCTATCTTCTGCCTATCATCTATCTGTCTATCTATCATCATCTAGCTGCCTTTTATTTACAGACAACCTCTCAGAAGGCACACAATTCAATGCTGTGTGGTAGAAGCATTAAGAAAGCAGAGTTTATAGTATTTTTCTGATGAATTCAATACATGGATTGCATATGTTAATGATAGAACAGCTGTGGGCACACAAGAAACTGACACAGCATTCTAGAGTTGAGAGAGACTGCCAGTAGCATTCAGGATAAATTCACATGAGAGAAATCAATGCCATAGAGCTCAGGGACCATGGCTTTCCTCTAATGGATGTGATCAGGTGAGCCTACCAAATGTGTGCTACAACCACACAGGATGGACACCTGATGAAAACAGCACCTGGAGAAATACCTTGCCTTCTTCCTTTCTGTTGTCCTGCAGTCTCTACCTGTACTCCCAGTGGGAGAAGCCAGAGAGAGTCACGCTTCCAGCAAAGTCTATGAAAAGCTACCCACTGAGGTAAGCTTGGTCATAAAGAGTAAAGAAAGGCTATGATTTAAATAGAGCACGGTAATTTAATGAAATACACTTATGTGTATTCCTCTTTGGTAGATTCTGTAAATACTATGTGAACAAGCCTGGTATATCACATCAATATTCATATTTACCACATGTCTCTAACAGAAAATATGATATTTCCATCTGTTTACTTGAAATTGTTAAATTAGGAATAACAGTTGTTCTCTGCATCCAGTGAACTGTGATTAAGAACATGGAACCTCAGGGCCGCAGCAGTGATGGTGGTCATGTCTGGCTAAGCTTCATTAGGACATAACAGTGAAAGATGATGAGGGACAGGGAGAAGAGCTGAGCAGACTGAGCTATGTAACCACAAAGTGGAAGAAAGAACTCAGCAGAGCAATGGGCATTGAGAAGTGGATGGTTTCTGCCAGCCAAGCACTGCTTTGTTTAAAAGCAGAGACTCTGGGGGTTGGGGATTTAGCTCAGTGGTAGAGCAATTGCCTAGCAAGCGGAAGGCTTTCGGTTAGGGCCTCAGCTCCAAAAAAAAGAAAGAAAAAAGCAGACGCTCTGAAGCAGGGATAACAAATGACCCAGACTCTCTGTGAATAAAATTAACTAGATATGCCATGCTTCCCCCCACGAAGAGTGACCCGGAACCTGAAGTTTGAGTAATCAAGACTTGTAACTACTAAGCAACTCCTATTGAATGGACAGACCTGGCAAAACTACAGAAATGGAGGGATCTTGAAGTAAGACCGCTTGGGTGGGTTGTATTTTTAGGTCAATTCCAACACTCCTGGGATGTTTATGTGGAACATATTTCACTGAATAAAAATGGCTTTCCCACTCCAGCTGCCAATCAGTTGAATATTTTTTCCATCTTAGCATCAAATATGACTTTTAAAGCACTGGACTATGGTAGTAGGAAAGAGCTTTTAAAATAAATGATTAGTTCTTAGACTTTTAGGAAGGCTGGGAAGTCATTAAAAGTTCTTCAGAATTATTCATTGACCTCTTTAAAATATTGATCTGGTCTAGACTGTCCTTTGCCCAGTGCAGTCCTTTGCTGTGTAGCAACAGAGGCCCGACTTCACGTGCAGATTCAGTAATACCCAGAAACTCCATGGAGTCCTTTCCTCCCTTCATCTTCCTTCCTTTTCTCTTTCTTCTTTCTCACCTTCTCTTCTTTATTCCTCCCTGCTTCCCTCCCCCTCCCTCTCTCCCTCCATCCCCCTCTTTCCCTCTTTCCCTCCGTCCCCCTTCCCTCTCTCCCTCCATCCCCCTCTTTCCCTCTTTCCCTCTGTCCCTCCTCCCTCTCTCCCTCCCTCCATCCCCCTTCATATTTTCCTTCCTTTCTTCCTTCCTCCTTCCTTCCCCCCTTCCTACTTCCCTTACTTTTGTTATATTAACAGTATTTGAGCTTGATCTTCCTTCCTTCCCCTCTTTCTTTCCTTTGATAAATTAGTCCTCTTGAAGACATTGTTTTACTATATTAACAATATTTGCCCTTCCTCCCTCCCTCCCTTCCTTCCTCTCCATCCCCCCCTCCTTCTTTCCCTCCCTCCTTCCCCCCTTCCTTGTTTTGCCCCAATCAATGTA
The DNA here is from genome assembly GCF_000622305.1 of Nannospalax galili. NCBI lineage: Eukaryota > Metazoa > Chordata > Mammalia > Rodentia > Spalacidae > Nannospalax > Nannospalax galili. The sequence goes on from NW_008331789.1 coordinate 8,340,841, forward strand.
GATATTCTAATTTTCTCTCCTAAGTAAAGTAGGAATTATAAAAATGAATAAATGATAATGTGTTACTTTATACTGTCCACAGTGTAAAAATATGCAATCAACATGGTTAATAAATAATGGCAGTATTGGGGGAGGGGCTGGGAAGATGGCTTATTCCCAAATACTCACATAAAAGCCCTGTGCAGCTCTATATGTCTGTAATTCCAATTCTGGGGAAAAACAGAAAAGAGATCCTGGGGATTGCCTCCCAAGGAGTTCAGCAGAATAAGAAAGCTCCAGATAGGGTGACAGACCTAAGTTTCAGAAAATAATAGAGGATGAGGCTGAGGAGATGGCTCAGCTGTTAAGAGCACTGGGTGCTACTGCAGAGGGACCAGGCTCACTTCCTTCCAAGCAGCTACATGGCAGCTAACAACCATCAGTAACTTCTGTTCTAGGGAATTAGATGCCCTCTTTTGACCACAGTTGGCATTGCAGAACAGGGGCACTTGCATACATGCAGACAATACACTCTTAGACACAAAGTTAAAGTAATAGTAAAATATTAAAAATTAATATACAGAGTGATGGAGGAAATTACCAGATGTTGACCTCTTATCTCCACATGCATGTGCACACGCAGGCAAGCACACAAGAACATGTAATCACATATATAGTACATACATACACATAAACATATGCAATAAATAATGATAACATTAGAAAAGATATGTGCTACGATAAACATATGGAAAAATGATATACATTATCAAATCTTTGTAAATATTCCTACAGTTTTACCCACTACAGCCCTTCTTAAGGGCCAGATTTTGTTGTTGATACTGGTATTACTGATATTTTGGGTATAGTCATTTTAATATCCATAGACTTATAAGATAGTATTCTCTGTTATTAGAAAACTAAGGATCTACAAGATTAATTTCCCCATGATAAAATGAGAATAAATGCCACAGCAAGAAAACCATCCCTTATCTCTTTTACACATCACTATGTGGGTGACCAAGGGAATACTGGGACAAGAGTTGTGGCATTGACAATGCCTTCAGGCAACATTCTGGAATACAGACAAAGGAGGAACACTCTCAGTGGACGAAGAGCAATAGCATACGCATGGTTATAACAGGAAGATGCACAAAGTGCAGAGAATGAGGTAAAGTGATGCAGCTGAGACGGCTTAATTCTTCCTGAATTCTTACTGATTGCAAAGGGTGATTGTGGGTGGTGGTTTAAGCTTCACTGAGTTATTGATTTAATAAGTAATATGATACTGGAATGAAAACCTACTATTAAGAGAAAAATGATTTATGTATTTTTCCAGTGTCCAGTCAGAATATTGTCTACACACAATTCGAGGTGAGCACAAGGAAAGTTTCAGTCTCTCCAATCCTTTCCTACACTCGCCTCTAAATGCATCTTGTCTTCTAGGACCCAGGGCAAAATTCAAAGACATCCCTATTGAGCTGAATAAAGGGAAGTTAATGCAAAACATGAGCATGAATCTCCAAAGCACTCTCCCTTTGTATCTGCCCATCATCACTAGGTTAGAAGTTCTATTCAGAACCACAGCATATACTGTGAGGCCTCTGAGCATTCTTTTTGCAAAGTGTTTGCATAATCTTTGGTGGCCAGCTGCAGTAATTACAGCTTTAGCATTGTATAGAAACTAAAGTATAACAATATAAGAAATGTAATAACATTTGAAACAACAGTGATCATGATTTATAAAACATGAATGGGTTGTGGAATTGGATGGCTTAAGCATAGTTAGTGTGGAAGTATGTTCTGTAGAAATGGATATATCCTAGACCTTGTATGGATGCAAGGTTCTTATGTTAATATAAAGATTTGCCCACTTGTGCAATAGTGGCAACAGCATCTAGGGCATGGACAACAGTTGTCTGATTATTCTTAAGGCCCACTCAGTAGATGGGTACTCATGCATGGTACTGTAAACCTAGCCAAGAGCCTGTTGCTGGAGATGACATAGACCCTTTATGTGTCCCTATTCATACAACCTTGTTAACTTGAGTTCGAATCCAACTGCCTTCTAAATATTTATGCTTATATGCATAAATTAGCATATCTTCCACCCCTCATCAAAAAAGCTGCTTTTTGCAGCAGATGGTGGGTATGACTGAAAAACACGACTTGTCAAAACAAAGAGAAGAATTGACTATGGCGTGCACATCCCCAAGTGAGTCATCTATAGCATGACCCCTTCAACAAATGTTCAGGAAACATCAAGGAAGAGAGAGTAAAAAGATCTCAATAGCCAGCAAACTGGGAGGACTTCTGGTAAATAATAACTAATGGACATGACAGGGATGCAGCACAAGGAGCTCTCAACAGCTACGGTTGCCTGCACAGGAGCTGGACAAGATCACACCTGTCAACACTCCAGCATGTGCAGAAGGGCTTACGGGCACCACCCCTAGTTGAGGGATTGCTGAGAGTTGACAGAGTTGAGGGAGAGTCAGTTTCCTTCAAGGGTGAACACTCTGAGAGGTTGCCTCTGTCTCAGTGGTAAGCCCAGCATCTATATGTATACAGGCAACACAAATTGGACTTGGTAGGTTATTTAGTAATAATAATAATCGTAATAGTAATGATATTAACAGAAGAAGAAAGAACAAGAAAAAGGAAGAAGGTGAAGAAAGAAGAAAAGGGAGGAGGAGGACGAGGAGGATGAGGAGGAAGAGGAAGAGGAGGAGGAGGAGGAGGAGTGAGGGGAGAGAGCAGCGTGTGGAAGGAGACAGGAGCGGGGTTGTGTGGCATGCAGGTGCCACACACTGTAGCCAAGTATGAAATTAAAAAATAATTTTAAGATTTTTAAATTTTGTTTTTAAAATGTTTATGTGTATGAGTATATTGCCTGCACGTATATAAGTGCGCACATGCAGGCCAGAAGAGGTCATCGGATCCACTGGAACAGGAGTTACACGTGGTTGGTAGCCACCATGTGGGTGCTGGGAACCCAACCTGGGTCCTCTGAAAAGTATCCAGTGCTCTGAGAGAGTTTTTCAGCCCCTCAATTTTTATAAAGCAAGTGTAATTACATGAGGCATTGCTACACAGAGCCATGTTTTGAGAAAAGCTCTTTCTTATGAAAAGCGATCATAAGTTTCTTCCCTTCAATCCTGGCCTGCCTATTTAAACCGTATCTGAGGGAGGCCCCCATACAAAGCGCTCTGCTGTTAAACCAACAGCTCCTAGGGAAACATGCCTTTGGCCATCTGTTGTCTTGTGCTATGCTTTCGTAAATGCGTTCTAGGTTTGTCCATCCTCTTAGCTTTGCCAGTGTGACTACAAGAAATGTAGCCTAGGAAGATATCAAATAAACATTTGTCCATGAGGGCTTGCAATCTTTGAATGACTGTGTCACATGTTTAAGAAATCCATGCTATTGAGTAGTGACAAAACATGTGGGTAGAGACAGCAAACAAACCTAGAGCTGCTCATGAGAATATCTTAGACCTCTGAACCCAGAAGTCTCTATGTTAAACCTTCTGCATGAACCAGCTCAGAAAGGACACAGACCCAGGCACCTGTCCATCTGAGACTAGTCAACCCATAGAACTGTGAAAACAAACAGACAAATGTCATTTTGGCGTGGGTACTTGTGCAGTAATAAACAGTTCTTAAAACAGCTTTGACTAGATACTGCATATCAAAGCATGCAATAGGGGTCTTGAAATCATATATGCAATAAGAAGTGGGGAATCTGTCTGCATCTGTGCACTGAGCGTCTCCATGGACGTGCCTTTGAATGAGAGTCCAATCTCTTTGCGTTGACTTTTTCTCATCTATGAGCTGGAGACATTAAGATGGTGTTCTCTGGGGTTATCTTATGGAGTGCTGGTGATCAAAACAAGGAACTGGGGTATGCTAGGCAGGCACCCTTCCATCTAGGCTACATTCTCAGTCTCTCATTTTTAATGTATCACCTGACATGGAACAGAAAGTGTGCTGGACCCTCGATGATTCATCTTTGACTTGTAATATTTGCACATACATAGTAGAGTTCTAGTGCAGGGTAATTTCATCTGGCTGAAATGACTGAGTCAAAATATAGATGAATATGTTATATTGCCAAATATCATTATATTTCCTTTCAAAGAGGTTCTACCAATTCATATATAACTATTATAATCAGTAATATAAGGGCATTCAAATAGTCCACTCTTAACGTAAAATCACATTTCTGAACACATCGCATAATGACATTTCAAAAGCAAAGACTGGAGTTTTAATGAGCATCGCTGGAAATTAATTAATATTAGTTGATGTATTTTGCAGTATTTTCATTAATTTTTAGTGAATTAACTTTCAAAGTCATCAATCTATTTTCTCTAGGGTTATTTAAGTATTTTAACGTTTTCTAAAAGAAAATTAGCCTTTTTACATATTTGCTAAATAATATTACCCATTCAGTGTTAATGTTACTCTTGATATTTTGTAATTTGGTGCATACTGCCAACTTTAGTAACATACTCTCAATACATTTTGGTCTTATGTTCAGTGAAATTTTCCATTGATAGTTTTTTTTAATTAATTGTCTAATTCTTTCTTTTAAGTAGTTTAATGTTTACATTACTTAGTGATATGTAAATATGCTTTTATGTGAATACTTCTTAATGTAAGGAATTAAAGATCAAAGTAATAGTATAATTTTAGTGTTTCTTGAATTTGAGGATTTTAAAATTATTTTCTGACCCTTTCTTTTAAAATAAAAAATAAATTACTTTATTAATTATTTAAAATGCAGTGGATTTTGAACATATTCACCTCAAACACCTCTCCTTAACTCTCCCCAGATACACACTTACCTGGGTGTGTGTAAACAGATGCCATTGAACAATATGTTCACTATTTACCAGTCACATCTCTAAATATTATAATGATTAAAAAATATTATTCCTGACTGTAAACTAGATAGTTTACAAATAAATAAGGCTTACTGTTCCTATTTCCCTTTAACTTAATAATTCCACTGCTGGCTGGTTTGGAAGTGAGGACGTGAGCTTCAGAACTGTGTTAAATGTGCTTATCATCCTGGCTTTGAAGCCGTATCTTTTATTCTCTCTCTTGCTCAGTGTTCCATTCTGTAAAATGGAAGTGTCTCTGTAATCAGTTTCCAGAGCACTTGAAGGCTTCACTGAGTTAGTACACTGCTGGATAGCTTTAGTGTCAACTAGACACACCTGGGCTGAGGGAGCCTCAATTAGGGAAGTGCATTCATAGGACTGGCTTGTGGCCATGTCTGTGGGGCATCTTCTTGATTGATGAGTGTTGTGGGAGGGCACAGGCCACTGTGGGTGATGCCACCTCTGGGAAGGTGGGCCTATGTTGCACAGATATGTGGTGGTTTGAATGAAAAGGTCCCTCATAAGCTCCAATATTTGGACATTTAACAGCCCAGATGGTGGCACTGTTTTGGGAGGTCTTAGAAGGTGTGGCTATCCTGGAGGAAGCATGTCACTGGGGGTGGGCTTAGAGACTTAAGCCTTGCTGGATCTCCAGTTGCTCTCTTGCTTCCTGTGCCCCCTTGAGGATGTAGAGCTTAGTTTCTGCTCCTCCTCCAGCCACCTCTGCTACTGTGCCTCCCTGCCAAGATGGGCTGTAATTCCCCTGGAACTGTAAGGTCAAATAAATTCTTCCTTTTATAAATTGCTTTGGTCAGTGTTTTATCACAGCAACAGAAAAGCCATGTCTGAGGAGCATCTTCTTGATGAGTGATGTGGGAGGGCCCAGCCCACTCTGGGTGGTGCCACCCCTGGGCAGGTGGACCTGTGTTGCATAAGAAAGGCTGAGCAGGGGCCAGGGGAGCAAGCCAGTAAGCAGCTCCTCCATGGCCTGTGATCCAGCTCCTGCCTCCAGGTTCCTGCCCTGAGTTCCTAGCTTGGGCTCCCTGATGAACTGTGACCCAAGAGATATAAGCTGAATAAACCCTTTCCTCCCCAAGTTTGAGTGGCTGGAGTGTTTTGTCACAGCAATGCAGAAACAAGCTGGAACAGTACACATGCTATGTTTAGAACAGTTTGGCATAATGGGGATTCAGCTGGTGTCAACCTTCTTTGCTTTATCTATTACTCAATTTATGAATGTCATTCCATAACAATGCCTGCTCTGGCTTCTCTTGAAGGGCAATTAAAAGGCAAAGTGATTTGATAATAAATGAAAGTGCTATACAAATGACGCTATTATTTAAATACAAGATTTAAGTTCCAAGGTCACAAGAACAATTTTTATAAAGTAGTATTTACTATCTTGCTAGTAACTTTTTAAAAACTAGGAACAATATTTAAATTCTTACTGAGAAAAATTCAATGCTATTTTCTTGGATTTAGTGAAATCTTTTATGGTGATAAACCCAAATGAGGGATATGTCTACTGGGAGTTCTTTTCTCGGTAATAAGAGAAATCAGTTAATAATTATCACTATGAATGCACCAATCAAGTCTTTTAATAGAGCCTGGTTTTATACATAGAGCAGCAAGCAAACAAATTCACTACATTATTTTCTCCACAGAAATTTTAGCATGTGGACAGTAATAGTATCCGTATTTCATAGATAGGCAAACTGTATAAAAACTTAAATCATCCAGCCTCATACATCTGGAAGGAACTGGGACTCCAGGCCTCTGAATGCTGATTCTCTATTCTTATTTTTTATGTGTGTGAATGTATCGCCAGCATGTATGTAAGTGCATCCTCAACCTGAAGTGCCCCTGGAGGATAGAAGAGGGCATCAGATCTCCTGTTACTGGAGATATAGACAGTTAGCTGCTATGTGGGTGCTATGAATTGAACCTGGTTCCTCTGAAAGAGCAGCCAGTGCTCTTAATGGCTGAGTGATCTCTCTAGCCCTAATTCTTTCTTATTTATTTATTTATTTATTTATTTATTTATTTATTTATTTATGTTTTGCCTACACTGGGTCCTTTTGGGACAGGGTCTCCTAGATGGCCAGGAACTGGCTATATAAACCAGGTTGACCCCATCCACCTGCCTCCGCCTCCCAAGTGCTGGGCTAAGGTACAGACCACCACACCTTGTTTTCAAGTATTTTTGAAAATTGTTTTATCACTACTAATGAAAAATTGAAACTTAGTAAGTTACTTGTCAAAATCATATAGCTAAGTCACCTGGCCAGTTCACAGCTTGTGGTCTGTGCAGGGCTTGGTCGTCTCCACTCATTCTCACCAATCTGTCCTCTGCCAAGGCTGCCAACCTCAGTAGCTGTGCTGGGCAGCTGAGCCTGCAGGAGGTGGAGGAGCCTCCCCAGCACTCACTGAGGACGGAGGTGGACTGGCTGGGCAAAGTGTTGACCCCCACCCAGGTTAAGAACAAACCCAGCAGCTTCTTGTGGGATGACCTTGACCCAGGGAAACTGTACAACTTGGTTCTAACAGACCCGGATGTGCCCAGTAGGAAAGGCCCCAAATATAGGGAGTGGCAGCATTTTGTGGTGGTCAACATGAGGGCATCAATGTGGGTAGAAGAATGGTCCTCCAGTACCATGTAGCTCTGGGCCTCCCGGCTGCACATACCTCTGTCTCTGGCTGGTCTCGTAGCAGGGAAGCCACTGAAGTGTGATGAGCCCATTCTCAGCAGCTGCTCTGAAGCTCATCCTGCCAAGTTCAATGTCACAGCCTTGTGCAAGAAGTACCACGGTGGCCTGCACGTGTTACCAGGCTGAGAGGGACGGCTATTTTTCCCAGCTGTATGAACAGCTGTCTGAAAAACACGGGGCCACGGGCCTATGCAGTCCTGGGGGCCCCACAGTTTTCACAGGTTTAATAATGCCTGCAATTTCTCCTTTTTCCCATCCCTCAGCAAATAGGGATCCTGAGCTATGAGGATAGTGGTTTAGGGTGACTCTTCCATGGCCCAGGTTATGTTTTGATAGAATTAATCTCCTCTGGGGAGACATTAGTATTTGGTAGAGTCATTATGTCATTAATAAAAGAGCAGCAACTCTGACGGAAACAATCCAGGTTCAGAGTGTGATGCACACAGAAGGCCACAACTGGTCAAGTTTTAGAGAATAAGACACTGTAGAGCACAGGATAGGACTCCTATATGGAACCTCATCCACCCACGGCTCAGGGATCACTGCAGAAGAGGAGGCGTAAGATTGTAAGAACCAGAGCTGGTTCTTGAACACAGGGAGGTGGAGGCTTCCAGGCCACTGGAGGCTTGCTCATGTGAGCCTGTGATGGTGGTGGCATGGCACACAGGACCCATGTCAGCTTAATTAAACAAGGGTCCAAAGGGGAAGTAAGAAATAGGTTGTGGACCAGCACTAGATTGAGAACTATTTGAGACTGATTGCTGCTGGGTGAGGGAGAGTATGACTTACATATGACCACTGGAAGGGCTGACTAGACTCCAGTGGACATGTTTACACCGAAGGACGTTTGGGTACAAATACCTGAATGAATAGGACTCGGCATGTATGGCAGAGTGCATAGGGTTTGGTGGAGTGATAGGGGAAGCATGGATGGGAGAGGGGGCCTGGATTTGAGTAGGAAATGTATGAAATTTTAAAAGTGCAATAAAAAGAAGTGGAAAAAAAAGATAAAAGAGCAGGTGTAAAGGAAGAGGACGAAGTGTGGAAGTCTTTAAGGTGATTTCAAAACAAGAGACAATGTCAACTGCCCTGCTCCTGTTCTGAGTCCAGAGCCCCACACAGTGGCCACATCTTCTGAGGTCTGGTTTTTAGGTTCCCATCTCCCACAACGCAAAGCACATCTGGCTAAGACCATGCAGTTCAGTCACGTGTCCAGAAGTGTGTACTACTGTCACTTTAAAGAGCAGAGCTGGGAAGTGCAAGGATGTAGTTCTGTGGTGCTGAGGCCTGACCCTCCTCAGGGCCTTCAGAGTCAGCTGTTTCTATCAGTGTAGGCAAAGCTAATCTGGAGCTGCTCAATGCTGGGTTAATTCTGTTTGTTAATTCTCAAATAAAGAAAAAAAGCGTTAGAGAAAAATCATATAGCTAAACTATGAAAATGACAAACATATAAGTCACTGAGGATTTTCTGTTTTTAAAAATGGAGTTATGCCTACTTAGATGAACTTGAGATGGTGGAGTTTCTCTCCTTTGTCTCTGATAGTGGCCCAGCTGAGTGAGCCAACAGGGGCTAAGTGGTCGTCTCTGTGCAGTTCCTGTTCAGTGTCACACATGCCCTTATGATGGTTTTCCACTTTGGAATGAAAGATGCGATAAACCCTTTCCTCTCCAAACTGCTACTGGACAGCGTTTTATCACAGCAACCAAAAGAAAACTAGGACATACTCTTGTGTTTTACGGTCTCCTCTGTCATGAATTAGTTTTAAATTAGTGCATTCCTCTCACTGACACATTCTCTGAATGCTTGTGTTTGCCCTGTAGGCACCTGCCAACCTGCCACTGCAATTTCTTCCTGGGTAGAAAATTTTATATTCGAAGTTTACATTTTCAGGAGATAAAAATATTTATTTTTCTCCTTTAAATCATCATGAGAACACAACATAATCAACATTTTCGAATGTGTACATGGATGTCTGTGTTAAAACCATACCCTTGTGTATCCCAACTCTACACCAATGTACAATACCTCTATACCCCCAAAAGCCTCTCTACCTTTCTCTAACCAATGACAACTCCTCAGAACAAACATTATTTACTTTTAGCTTCATATTTATTGTTCAATCGCCCGTCAAATAGCATGTCTACATATACTTGTATGTCTGAATTCTTTCTTACTCATCAGAATTTGTCCACAGTCAGGCATCTCAGCAGTTTCTCATCTTTTAGGCATCTATTATTTTACTTCAACTGAATGGCATATCATTGCATGACTATACCACTATTATAGTCATTTGCTGAGGGACATGTCACGTATTTCCAACTCTTGCCTATCATTACTATTATTCTTTAAATATTTTATTTATTATTTTAGTATTTTTATGTACATGAGTGTATTTCTTGAATGTGTTTAGGTTGCACCTGTGCTGTGCAATTCCCATGGAGGTCAAAAGAAGGCATCGGATCCCCTGGAACTGGAGTAACAGATGGTTGTTAGATGCCATATGGGTGCTGGGAATTGAACCTAAGTCCTATGCAAGAGCAACCAGTGCTCTTAACTGCTGAACCATCTCTCTAGCCCTCATTACTATAATTTTGTGCCATGATAATTTATATGAAAATATTTGGCTAGATAGATAGCTTTATTTTGAATTAGAAGTTACCTCAGAACTGAATGAATTCTTGTGACATCAGCAAGTATGTTCAATATTATCAGAAATTGCCCAGCGATTTTTGCTCTGCTTTAAATTTGAATTTTTCTATTGAATAAAGATGCTGAACCTTTTTCATAGATTTATTGAACATTTTTTACTTTTTTAGTGAAGGTCTATCGAAGTGTTCATGCATGGATGCAGTGCAGAAATTCTGTATCTAAAGTACGATTTAGGACTGGCAGAAGCTTTTCAGTTCTAAATCACAGTTCGACTTTCAGTTCTGCCCAATCTTTATTCTGAGTGCTCCTTTCCATGGCTTATGACCCTAAACTGTGCACACATGCTAAGGCCTCTTCCTCAGTGTAAGTATCACTAAGACACATAATCATTTTTGTCAGGGGATGCTGAGGGAACAGAACATGAGGCTAGGGATTGCAATAGAATTATCTGTACCATACACATGCACATGGCATGCAGGCGTGTACACACACACACACACACACACACACACACACACACACACACCAACAACAACACAGAAGTGCCTGACTCCTGGGCCTCTTCGTGTCTTTTTCTCTTACCATGAAATCTCTTTCCAAAACACTGTTCTACAAGATGCCTCATCTCATGTTGTAATCTTACCAAGGGGCCCTCAGTAAAGTCATGATGCTTGGGTGCTTAGCCTCTTAAACTGTGAGCTACACAAATGTTTTAAAAAATAATTTATGCTGATTCTGTCATTTTCTTACCACAGCGGAACTGGGATCATAAAGTATGCTAAGACTATTCACTTCATGTGTGCCCTATGATGCTTCAACTTTGAATGACTACGACAGAGTATAGCCAGTCACACATTTAGGGCCATCTGTAATTGGAATAGACCTATCTGAGAATTGGTACCACTTCTATTTGGTCTCTTGGTTGGCAGAGTAAAATTTATAAAGAATTTTAATGTTTTTTTTTTCCAGTTGAAACACACGTACTAAAGATTCAAAGCTAGCATCCACATATGAGAGAGAACATGTGATGTTTGTCTCTCTGAGTGTAGGTTACCTCACTCAGGATGATTGTGCCCAATTCTAGTCATTTACCTGTGGACTTTATATTTTTTATTTTTCTTAATAGCTAAATAATATCTCATTGTATGAATAGAGAACAATGCCAAGTAAAATTCTCTAAAATGGACTTTTACTATATTATGAAAAGTTAAATCTTTCCAAAATATAAGTTGAAACCAGGTGATGATATTAGGTTATCAGGATTTGAGGAGGTAACTATGGATATATGGGCAGAAGCCTTGTAGATGAGATTTGGATCCTTCTAAAGCATCCCAAGTGAGCTTGTTTGCCACTCTGCCCTGTCAAACACAACTAGAAAGGTTTCCATGACCTGAAGGCTCCCAGAGAGAATGAATCTGCTGAGGATGAATCAGCCTCCAGAACTGTGAGAAACAATGTTTTCTTGTTTTCTTGTATGGTAATCTGCTATAGCAAGTTAAATAGATTGAGACACCATCCCAATGAAAATCAATTAAAAACATACTAAGTCTCAGATAGCTAAAATACATGCCGTTTGAAAGAGCTAAAGGATGTAGAGTACATGACTTTGCCACATATCTAGGAAGCAGACATATCCTTGGATGTACAGTCCTGTGAGTTCTTCATTACACAGAAAAGGAGAATTTGAATATGGATTAAGCTAATGATATTGAAATGATAGCTCATCATCAATTGTTCTGAAATGTCTGATTTAAGTACAACAATAGTCATAAAAGGACACAGGAAGCTGGATCTGCACATACATACCTGGACAGTATCCCGCTACTTAGTGGGAGAATGGCAACTCACCGCATAGTCTGGGCTGCGTAGTGACTTTCAGGACAGCTCGTGCAACCTAACAAAGCCCTGTTTCCTCAAGATGAAAGTAGTAAACGGCTGATGATGTGGCTCTGTGATAGACTACTTGCCTAATATATGGAGGATCCTGAGCTTAGTCTCCACTACTAAGAAAGGACGAAAGGTTGGAAGGAAGGAAGGAAGGGAGGAAGGGAGGAATGAAGGAGAGGAGGAATGAGAGGAGGAAGGAAGGAAGGGAGTGAGGGAGGGAGGGATGGAGGAAAGAAGGAAGGAACGAAGGAAGGAAGGAAGGAAGGAAGGGAGGGAGGGAGGAAGGAAGGAAGGAAAGAAGAAATGTTGGAGAGAAGGAAGGATGAAAAGAATGAAAGGTTGAAATGAAGGTTGGAAGGAAATAAGGAAAGAAGGAGGAATTTTGGAACGAAGAAAGAAGAAGAGAGAAATAAAGGTTGGAAGGAAGGTTGTATGGATGGTAGGTTAGAAGGAAGAAAGGAGGGATGGAGGGAAGGAAGGGAAGAAGAGAGGAAGAAAGGTTAAAAGAGGGTTTAATGGAAGGAAGTTTGGAAGGAAGGAAGTTTAGAAGGAAGTTTGTAGTTCAGAAGTTAGGAAGTTAGGAAGTCAGGAAGGAAGGAAGTCAGGAAAGAAGTTGGAAGTCAGGAAGGAAGTTGGAAGGAAGGAAGGAGGAAGGAGGGAAGGAAGGAGGGAAGGAAGGAGGGAAGGAAGGAAGGAAAAAAGGAAGGAAGGAAGTTAGAAGGAAGGAAGGAAGGATGGAAGGAAGGAAGGAGGGAAGGAAGGAAGAAAGGAAGGAAAGAAGTTAGAAGGAAGGAAGGAGGGAAGGAAGGAAGGAAGAAAGGAAGGAAGGAAGTTAGAAGGAAGGAAGGAAGGAGGGAAGGAAGTAAGTTAGAAGGAAGGAAGGAGGGAAGGAAGGAAGGAGGGAAGGAAGGAAGGATATGCAGCAAACACTAATAACAGAGGATAAGGAAGTGTGTTACAGAAAGTGACATGACTTTGAAGGTAAATGAGAGGCTACAAACCAAGGAACACAGGTAGAGACTGGGAAACAAAATGAACCTTTCTCTCAGGACTTGATGTTCCCAAATTTTATCCTAAATGCAATGGAGTTTATTTCAGACTCTCCATTCTTTAACTGTAAGAGACTAGATGGTATTGTCTTTACCCAGTAAGCACACAGTCACAGAAAACAAACATAACAGGATTTGTTCTATACCTGTAGAATTCCGAGTTTGGGTCAAGTTGGCATCTAAATTACTGAAGGATTATCCGGGTGCTCTAGTCAATTTGGGTTTGGACACTTTTCAATTTTTTTCTTTAATCTGTTTTAATGCTAAAAACTATGATGCCTTTCCTGGTAGGCTATAACCAGGTAGGGTTTCAAGGAAAGCCTCAAAATTTTCAGAGGATCCCTCCCAGGCCCTGGATAGCTTTTGAAAAGTCTATTCTAACCCTATACTGCTTTAGCTATTGCTCTCAGTTGTGTTCTTTGCATCCACTGTCTACACATGCACAGCTCTTGAAGCAGATAAGAATTAAGACCAAGTTGAGCCCTTTGATATAGGGCTGTAATCCCAGATACTTAAAAGACTGAGGCAGGATTTCAAGTTCAAGTTTGGATCAGACTATAGATTTCAGGGCCAGTCTGAGTATTTTACTGGAACCCTGTCTGAAAACAAAAATAAAAGGTAAAAGGGGGAGAAGCAGCTCAGTGGTAGAGTGCTTGGTGAGCACACTCAGTTCTTTTAGACCAACCCCAGTACCACACAAAAATTATAATGCAACTTCTCAGACCCCTCTTTCTCAGTCTCTCCCTTCCCGTTCAGTTTTCCATGACTTTCTTGCATCTCCCTAAACGTAAGCTCTTACTAATACTTTCTGTTTGAACTCTATTTCCCTTGAACTATCTGGACTAGAGCTTATCTTTAAATACACAGTAAGAATAAGATAAGCAAGAAAAACAAAGGTTTGATCAGTCTTCATTAACCATGTTTACATAGCTAAGAACTGTCTTATCACTGATGTATAAGCTGACACCCGTTTAGCTTTAAGCATCAAAGAGTTTTTTTCAGAGCATACTCCATCAGCAAATGCCAGTGACTTTTCTTCCAACGGCACAGCTTCCACCACTTTGTAGAATGTGGAGGACAGGCATAAATAACCGTTCTCAGAATCACTTCTCAACATGAGCAATACAAAACCCCACGTCACTCTGAGTTCCGCACAATCTTTACAAAATATAGTCTGGTTCTGAGCGTATTTATGATTGTGTTAAGCATATGTGACTTATAACATCTATAGAATCAAACCCAAATTCTCTATACAGAAAATAGTTCAGAATTTTTCATTGTAATTCTGATTGGTTAAAGGGTGATTTAGAAAGTAGTATTTAATTCTTGAAGCATTTTTCTAATTTCAAGACATGGTAATGATAATCTGCACATTAATAGAATAATAAATCACACCAATGATGACTAATCATCATAAATAAAAATAGAAATGTGGAGCTTAGGTTTAGTCTTTAAATTTAAATGTAGTAACTAATGCTAAGACTAGGTTTAGTCTTTAAATTTAAATGCAGTAACTAACGCTGACAGTGCAATAGGAAAGCTGATATTTGCTGGGAGCTCACACTATTCTAAACACTTCATTCAGTTTGGTCATCTCATTAACCCCATGAATGGTGTGATAGAGACATATAACTTTGAAATATTATTTATGGCAAGCTGCAGACATAAAACAAATGCATGGCAGGGTATGTGCCCAGATCTTGTGGCCTATTCTTAGAACAAACTTCTGTTCAGTGTCCTGATGCTCATCAATCATTCTTCTTGGCTTCTAGAATGAAAGACGGAAACTATTAATATAAAGTAAAATAAGTGTACATTTGTAGACAAAGGTATAATTGCAGAGGAAAAATTTTTGAAAGCTTGAGGACTTTTAGCAAAACATTCAAATTACCAGTGAGTGTTTCCTGGAATAGATTGTGTCAAATATCAGATGCTGCTTCAGAATTCATTCAACCCCTCACCTATCCTTGATCCCATGTTTTACAGAGTGCCCTTTCAGGCATTTGGCCTTGGCTGTGGCTCATTTGATTTGCTTAGGCCAATGGCTACTAGGAGATGTGAGCTAAAGAGCAGAATAGGCATTCTTTCATTATTGAACTTGCACCTCTGAGTTCCTGAATTTCCCACCATGAAAAGCATGGTCCTCAGCTAACTTTGACCTGAAGGGAAGAAACATGGGGCACAGGATTGAGCTCAACCTATGTCTTGTTGGAAAATCAGCTAGCTCAGTTTAAATCAGTGCAAACCCAGTGGTCCAGTAAATGCTTAAGAGACAAGTCAAGTCTTGGCACTGTGTGACTATGTCACAGAGTAAAGTAATGATCAAGGTTACCAGTAGACTATTACTCTTCATCACAAAATACTGTTGATTTAATTCATATATCATGTCCTTAATGTCTGAAGAACCCTCATATTATTAACTCACTCCATTACTGTGGATGGAAACCATGTTCCTACCATGTACGGTACTCACCGCTCATAACACGGTGCCTTCTTTCTGCCTAGAGTAAAGAGGGGAATATCCCAAATCCATGGCCAGTAAGGTTGTGCATGATTTCACTTACAATAAGCAGGAATAAAAAACATTTAAAAAGCATGTAAGGATACATAATCAACAAAACACCTTCCTTTGAGCTAAATTCAGCTTGTGTGGCACGTCATTCGGCTTTTACGAGATCAGATCTCTAAAAACGCTCTGTCGTCACCTCTGTGCAATACAGAGATACTGAGAAAAAGGAAAAAGTAACATTTTGCTAATGCAATGTATGTTTTTGGTGTGAACACATGTTATTTTAAAATTCTTCACTCTGACAGATTTTTATTTTTCAAAAGGCAATGGAAAGTGTCAAGGGAGACAATGAATGAATTCTCCTCCCTTCAGCTCTCTATTTCTGACCTTTATCAAAGTCCACCGTCTTCTCCTTTGGGGAAGAAAAGTGATTCATATCATCTCCTTCAACTAAGAAAAAGTGTCTGAGGAGAGAACAAATAAAGGAGCCTTTCATCCGGTCATAAACAATTATTAATTGCACTATTAAGTAACCTACAGAAACCTGGGGGAAGTAGACAAAAAGTAAGTCTCCTTGAGAAATATTCCCAAAGGGCTCATATTCATTAAAGCACGTGCGATTCAGACAGAGAAGAAAGAACAGCCCATGGAAAGGCAGCTCATGAGGAGGTCTTGAGGGCAGCTCCCCAAAGGGCTGAAGGAAAACACATTTCAGGGATTGATTCATCATTATAGCACATCTAATTAATCAGGTCACATGAATTCTTTGTAAATTAACACCAAAATGCTGTTAGCTCTGAGCAATGGTTTCTTTAATTATTTTTGTTTTTATGAGATTTGCTCCTCCGTGGGTAATAGAAATAGCTCAGGAAGAAATGTGTGAGGCAGTTAGTAAAAGATTAGCACCCCATGTCTTCATAAATCATGTCCTTAGGACAGAAACTCTGAGTGGTCAGTGTGACCTTATGGGGATTCCTCAACATTAGGGTGTATCCTAACCATGTGATAGGGGCTGACTGTTGGTAGATACTCATCAAGTACTGGAGAGAGTGTGTGATTGCTACTAACTCTACTGAGCTGACCTTTTATTCTGGATGAGTCTTCTATTAAAATACTGAATAAAGTTGCAGGAAACATAAGACAATGGCAGTTAGAGGACACTTATAGAAATGAAGCCAAGATAAGCCAAGGTCTGGTCTAAGACCCTGCGATGGTGGGAAGACCGTGGAGGAAGTAGCCTGTTATTTCTGTTGATGGTCTTCCAGTCTTCTTCACTTTACCTCTTCTTTACCAAACAAAACATGAGGAATCCGGGGGTTTTGCTCATTAACCTGTTTATCCAACCCTTAGTTATTTTCAGAGTTTGTGAATGAAGCTTGAAGAACATGCACTGAAGTGGATCCACCGTAGACTCTAACCGTTTGAACATGCAGTGGCCCCGTCCATTGTGATCCTTTGGGAGATTTTAGGAGGTGAAGCCAGAAAAAGCATATCATTATAGGTGCACTTTGAGAGTCTGTAGTTATTCTCACTTCAAGTCTGGCTCGCTCTGCTTGCGGTGCCTGTTTGAGGATGTGAGCCCTCCGATTTCTGCTGCTAACCACCTCTGAAACCATGCCTCCCTGCCTTATCCTCTGGAACCCTAAGCCAAATAAACTCCCTCTTCTATAAGTTGCCTTGATTATGGTGTTTTATCACCGCAACAGAAAAATAATTAATAACCCCAGTGAAGGAAATAGCAACAGTGGAGATGGGAGGAAGACAGAGTGGGAATAAGCATGGCACATAGCTCAGGTGGACACAGCGGGGACCTGGGCATAAGCCCACTGAGTAATCCTTTCAATATCAAGCCCACATTTACCACAATTGAATACCTTACTTCTGCCCTGTTGTTATTCTCAAAATATGTCCAGTCACTTCTTCCATACAAGCTTTCAGGGATTACTAAACTAAATCAAAGAGCAATGTTCTCAGTGTGGCCAAAGCAGAGATGCTGCAAACTGAATATAAATTCATACTTGCTGAGAAAAACTTTGATCATACTAACATTCAGATTCAATGACTTTGTAACTTCAATCTCAAATATTTCAAAATCAAAATCAAAATCTCTCAAATTAGGGCTAGAGAGATGACTTAGAGGCAGACATCACTTGCTGCTCTTAAAGAGGACCTGGGTTCAGTTCCCAGAACTAGTATGGTGGCTAACAACCAAATGTAACTCCGGTTCCAAGGGGTCTGATGTCCTGTTCTGAACTCTGCACAAACCGTAGGCATGTGGCAAATATATATATGCCAAACACACAGATACATAAAATAAAATAAAATATAACATAACAATGTAATACAACATGTTTCACAAATTAACATATCTAAGGAGAATTAACCTATATATACTGATGTTTTATTTTGGTTTTGTTTGTGGTTTTTGCATTCTTTTTTTAAAGTAGATATTGGAAGACCATCTGCCCAAAGAAAGATCATCAGTTTCTGTAAATAAAACTTTATTAGAACATTGTCATATAAATTCATTTACTAATTGCTGATGGCCACCTTCTTTACAGATACAGAGATGAAGTTAAGCATTCTATACAGACACATTATTTTGTGCTAACTTTGAAATAGTTACCACCCAGATCTTTGTAGAAAACACATTTTGATTTCTCTGTATTGTGTTAATAACCAAGCTAAACCTAGATATTTGCAATGTTGGGGCCCAGATAACTGGATCCAAAGCCCCTAGATACACACTTCTCCTCAAGACTATTCAAGCCTATCACCTTTCATTTCCTCTTGTTCCACATGTTTCTAAAACATTATTTTTCACTCTAAATCAAGTCTGGCAAATGCCACAAATCTAAAGTATGTACTGAGCATTCTCACACCAGAGTACAGAGCTCAATACTAACTTGGAAGGACTCAGCTCATGAAGCTCCTTTTTCAAAAATACTTCCCCTGTGGGAGCTTGTCTAGTAGGCTCCTGTACTGAGGGTTCCTGTGTGTAAATGACCCTAGCATAGAAGAATTTCTCTTCCAAACGTTCTGAAAGACACCATGTGCTCTGTTTTGGTACACTGGAAATCAAATGGATTATAGCTTAAATAAATCTTTTCTACCATCTTGGGTTAGATAATATCACCTAGAAGACATTTTTCTTCTCATTTGATAGCTGTCTAACACAGGGCTGGACATTATTATACACTGTGCTTCAGTGTATAGGCCCCATCTAAATTCCTACCCAAGGACCCTCACTCTGAGGTTCACCTCATATTCTGAATGCAGTCTGAAATTAGTCCAAATGTAATCCTCTCTTTCCTTTGAATGAGAAATGGGATCAAGAAGAGTCAACCTAGTCCTGTGTGCTGCAGTCCAGTGTTAATAATTTTAGATGAGCCCCTCATGAGTGTTTTCAGCATAAACAGATTTCTTCCTCCTCTATCTTCTCAATTCCCAATGCAACTTATGCATTCTGGTAAGTTCATGAATTGTCATTGGTCCACAGCTTTCTATACCTTGAAATTCCCAAAATAACTAAGCACAGAAACTTTTGATTTTATCTAAAACTCTTTTAGATAAATTTACATACTTTTGTATGCTAGAATACTATTTCACAGTGAAAGGAGAAACAGCTATTTTTATGCAGAAACACTAACTATAAACTAAGACTGATTAGATAACCAGAGTGCCTGGTCACTTCACTTACAGATGCTAGTCCTAAGTTTAGCCACTGATGAGCCCTAAACTTTAGTGCAAGCTGGATGATACTGAATAAATCTTGTACTGTGTAGCACTGAATATGTCACTAGGGCCTGCGCCTTGTCTAAAATATAACCTTTCTGTGAATACCAATATAGGCACTAAGTATATAAGTGGGATAGACAATGTAATAGCAGACTTACCTATTTCATCTGAGACTTGATAGATGAGCCGGGGTTGAATAGATCACATGACATGGTACTTTTAAAGCAGTCAATTAATCCATTTCTTCAAGCTGAAACCAAGAAGAAAGATATATGAGCAGTGAAGCTAAAGAGCAAGAAATCAATTTTGTATAGTTTATTAAATATCGGTAAGTGATTACACTGTCCAACATAAACCAATAAGATTACTCTTTATGGGGTCTGGGGTTGTACCTCATTTGATTGTGTGCTTGCTTAGCATTCATGAAGCCTTTGGTCCTAGCCACAACACCACGTAAACCAAGTGGTATATGCATGTCATCACGTTACTTAGAATTTGGAGGCAGGAATATGAGGAATTCCTGGTCATGCTCACCGACAACATAAGTTGTAGACTAGCCTTAGGTATATGAGACCCTTTCTTAGAACAAACAAACAAAAAATTAAACATGGAGAAATTACTCTTTACGAATATGCTTTCTCTGAACTGTTACACAGAGGCAGTCATTATACTTTTTGTGTACTGGGTCATGAATTAAGAATAGAACTCTGCAAAACATAGCCAAATATACATGGCTGAAGAGGTCATAGATCCTAAAGAAAATCCTACATCTTTCAAATTCCTAGACAAATGCAATTTCTTACTATATGCTAAATATGACTCCTTATATGTACAGACAAATATCCCAGTCACCACTCATCAAAGAAGCTTCCTTAACAACAGACGGAGACTATTGCAGAGTTCCACAACTGGCCACACACAGAGAATAAGTGTCTGTGAGATACCCAGCCTACAGTGAAACTCTGTCTCAAAAAGACCGAAAGAAAAAAGAAAAAAAAGAATAGAACTCAATGAGATGGCTGCATTAGCCTAATGATATAATCAGTTACCAAAGTTGTCCTCTGATCTCTAAGCACACCAAGGCATGAATACATGTTTGTGCTTCACCCTCTACTCACAAAATAATAAATAAATAAATAAATGATCCGGCAACCAAAGAACGGTTGTTTAAAAAGTGGTACTTATTCACAATGGAATGTTATTTATTTTTAAAGAAAATAAGTTTATGAAATTCGCAGGTGAATGGACGAGAAGTGAAATAATCATTATAGGTGGGGTAATCCAGACTTGGAAGGACAAAAACCACAAGCTCTCTCTGTTATGTGGATGCTAGTTTTGAATCTTTAGATGTTTTTGAATGTTTAGATGTGTTAGGAGTGTCCACAGAAGGAAATAAACGGAAAGGGCCTTGGAGGGGGAGCCGAAGAAAGGGAGTGGAATGCATGTAATACAAAGAGGGACAAGAGTGAAATGGAGAAGGGACAGTTAAATGAGGTTGGGATGGAAAGACCACATAGGGGACTGAGCAGGGGATGGAAAACTAACACTGAACTCTAAATACATTGAGAATGCCATATGGAAACCTACTGCAGAAACTTCCTAAAGTATGCGTACATACACATATAACAGGAACTTAGGTAGCATTACCCTATAACAAGGAAGAATGATCTGACATCACAGGCTATCGCATGCATAAATGTTTGCCAGGTCTGAAATAACTCCTTTCAGATTATTTCTCAGTGTGTTCCCATAGAACCCTAAACATTGCAAGCTCTTGTTATTGGTTCCCTCCAGAACTTGATGATGGGACTCTATTTTGAAACACAGCACATGCCTGAGTCATGGGAGATGGAGAAATCAAATGGGCTTTGACCTGGAAGCTTCATCCCTACTTGGCCAACTCTCATAATTCTGGAGGATTCTATGCATACTACTGGGTGATAATCAACAGCCTTAAAGAGTTGGGAAACATGTGAGCTATGACATGTTGAGCTACAAACTTACCAGACAATACATGCCCATGAGTGCATTAGCAGTACAAATGTCACGGGAGTAATCAACAGTTTTCTGATTGGATGTAAGTTCTACTCCACAAGCTGGAACTTAAATCTGGTACCATTACTTGTGCCCAAAACCTGTGACTAGGTAGGTCATAGGGGAGAATATAATACTATTTTCATGCCAAAAGAACATAGTAACAAATTGCCTCCTAGATGTTACTTCATACACATAGATTAGTGCATGTCTTAACCCTTACCAGAAGATCTTTTTGAATTGCATGGTGATTAATAATGAGATCATGACTGGTCAACATGCCCTATATAGGACCTGTATCACAGTTCAACTTCCCAAGGCAGTGGAATCGTTATGGATGAGAGGGTAGAAATATTGTTAGAGACAGAGGACATGGATGGTTGTATTGAAACATCAGCTAAACACTCTTTGCTGACATGACAGTGCCATTAAATACACGATTTCACTGACTGCATGCACAAGATCTGCACAAGACCAACCCACAAAAAATCCCAACATGGACAGTGGAGAGCTTCATGAAGCCAGGTACTAACTGAGGAGGTATTGGCAAATGACAAGGCAAGAGTCAGTTTTCTTCAGGAATGTGACCCAAAGAGGCCGCTCATGTCCCAGTAGATGGCCCTATACCCATGCACATAAGGCAGCATTATGTGGACTCAGTGGTTTTAAAAATACATCACATAACATTGGGAGAGAAAAGTAGTAGGTATAGGGGAGGAACTGGAAGAGAAGGAATGGGGGCAGATTTGATCCAAACACATTATATGCATGCATTAAATTCTCAAATAATAAAAATACAATTTAAAATAATAATATTTCCTACTTAAACTGTGAATTTTAGTCAGTTTAAGTATCATAGAATACACTTTTTGCAAAAGTCCAGAATGTTTTTCCCGTTGTGGAGCTGGGAAGCACAGGATTTTAGAGATCTCAGTTGAATTCCCGTTGTGGAGCTGGGAAGCACAGGATTTTAAAGATCTCAGTTGAATTAATAAGATCTCTACCCTGTGCTCTAATATTTTGTCGTAAGTGCTTACAACTTAATTTTTTCATGGCATCCGGTTTGTCTGTAATCTTGATCTCCCCATTCCAAAAGCAGATCTCCCCCATGCCTGAGCATTTACAGTTCTACATCTCTTCACAGTTTGACTCAGACATCTACTTCCTACCACCTTTCTACAGGACACCCAGGACCAGCTTTCCTCAGTGGCCCCACAACCCTTAAAAATTGTTCTAATATGCACAGTGACCTTTTTTTTGGTCACAGTGTGATCCTCACACTCATGTCTAACAGTTAGCACTCCCCATTGGATATGTGTTTGAATTTCCTACACCTAAGTAAGCCTCTTCTCCTTTGGTTCCCATCTCCTTCTTCCTGCCTGACCTCCGAATGGCCTTGCTTCCATACCTGCAGCTCCCGAAGAACTCCATCTTGCACACTGTGCTTGCATCAATGGAGTCCATTGAGAGTGCAGTCAGTCACCCAGAAGGGCCAGGTGAGGCGACTACCTGTGGTTCTCCTTTGTGGTGACTACTGAGTCCAGTAGCTAGCAACTCAGTTGTCATAGGAGTTGAAAAACTTATATTCAGTATATGACCTCCTGAAGGTTCTGAACAGAATTTGGGGTAGGAAAGATCAAATTTTGCTGATGAGACTATCTAATCCTTTTAAAATAATACTTTTATTGATTCTCTGAGAATTTCATACAATGTACTTTGATCACATTCGGAGCCCTGCACAATCCTCTCAGATCCACCCCATCACCATCTGCCCCTACCTCCTGTCCTTATTATTCTTTAAGGCCTATCCATTTCTTAGTTATTGTGAAAAGAGCAGCAACAAACATGAATGTAAAAGTATCTCTGCAGTAGGGTGAGTGCTTTGGGTACATGGAAAAAAAGTAAAACTAGATCATATGGTAGATTCATTTTTAGTTTTTCAAGAGTGGCACTGTAACATGTACACATGACCAGAGGGTCACAGATGTTAAAGAAAACCCTAGGTCTGTCACATTCCTAGACAAATGTAATTTCTTGCTGTATGCTAAATATAGATCCTTATATTTATAGACAAGCATACCGGTCAGATGGAGACTCTTACAGAGTCCCATAGCTACTCACACACAGAATGAGTGTCTATGAGAAGCCCAGCCCTAAGTGACACATCTAAAATGGAACCTCTAAACCTGAGATGCACCGAACATAGTGGGACAGGGGATAGAGAGAATGCTAATGCATCTCTCAACTCTTGTCAGCAAAGTTTCCTCATTCAATAGAAAATAATGAAAATGAAAGGCCACAACTAGACAAAATATAGAGAATAAATAAGAATCTACAGAGTGTGGGATTCTGAATTCCTATATTAAACTTCACCCACCCAGGAGTCAGGGACCAGTCCAGAAGAGAGGGCAGAAAGACTATAAGAGACAGGGGAGGAGGTGCATGACCATAAGGAAACAGAAATTGACGGGCTCCTGGGACCTTGCTCATTTGAACTTAGAGCTACGGTGACAGTATATACAAGACCCAAACTCAATCAGGCAATAACCAGCATAGAACTGGGGAAATGGGCAGGAGGCCACAACTTTGGTGAGGAGCTAGTGGTAGCTGACCACTGCTGGGAGATGGAGAGTTGATTTTTCTTTAAGAGAGTGATTTTTAAGAAAGTGATTTTTCTTTAAGAGAGAGTAACAAGCTCCAGCAGATGAACTTATACCAATGGATATTTGGGTACACAAACTTGACTCAACAGGTCTTATGACAAAATGCATGAAGTCCTATGGGTGGCCTGTGGGGGGTGCAGAAAAGGAAAGTATGGCTAGATATAATCAGGATGTATTTTAAGAAATCCACAAAAATTCAATAAAATATATCTTTTTAAATGAATGAATGGGTCTGGAAAAGTGGTTAGGCAGATTCAGGTGCTTACCACCAAGCCTAATGCCTGAGTTTCATCTCCAGAACCAAGAATGGAAGGAAGAAACCACCCTGCAAGATGTCCTCTGACCTCCATAGGCAAGCTACGGCACAGGCATACCTGTCCCCAATAACTAAATAAATGGACTTTAAAAATAGAAAAAGGAAGTGATAGAAAAGAACAGAGAATCCAGAAATAAGCTCACAAATAAAGTCAGCTTACATTTGACTGTGTGATAATTTAAGAGGACAATTTAACAATAACATAAAAAATCCAAATTAATGCTGATTATAGACCTGAAGGGAAATTTTGAAGTTTCAATAGTTAAGGGAAAATATGGAAGCAATACATGTCACTGTGGCTTAGGCTATGTCCTCAGTGTGTACTCTAGAGTCCATTTTCTCACTTAAAAATATGAATAACATGTTTGTATGTTGACTAGGGTCCTTGGAGAGTCACTGTCTTGGAGTCACGGTTTAGTTTGCTTTCTCCACCAACTAAAGAATTCAAAGGTAGGAAAA
Source organism: Nannospalax galili (assembly GCF_000622305.1). Classification (NCBI taxonomy): domain Eukaryota; kingdom Metazoa; phylum Chordata; class Mammalia; order Rodentia; family Spalacidae; genus Nannospalax; species Nannospalax galili. The sequence goes on from NW_008331789.1 coordinate 8,365,719, forward strand.
ATCTCAGACCCAACAGAGAGCAACAGAGAAACAGGCTCTATTTAGAAATTTGAAGACTCACACCCATTCAGGCAGAGAGAAAAGCTCTCCCAGAGTGGACGGGGGAATCTTAAACCAAAACTCCAAATACCCCAGAAGGGAGTGCGCCTTTCAAATGTTTTTGTTGGTATGGTGCTGATCTCCCTCCCCTGTTCAACTCTACAAAAGTAGAGAAAATCCATAGGTCACAGTTCCAAGCAGAGTAAGATGCCTAGGTCTGGCTTGCCCTTATCTAACCTGGCTGGGACCAGTCAGAAGGAAATGGTGCCCTACTCAGCCTGAGAAAAAGCTGGCCAGTTCAAAGAAGAAGCAGGAAGCCTGCCGTTTTTATTATTCATTAACAACACTAACAGGGACTCTGTCCGTTAAAGTGGCTGCAGAGACAATGGTTAAAGCGGCCTCAATGAAGAAGCTGTACTTCTTAGCTCAGCGCTCACAAGGTAACAGGTAAAATGAAGGCAGTACATGCAAAATTCCTGGCTTTTCATTCCTGGCTTCAAAGCTGAAATGACTTCAAAGTTGAAAGGTATGTTGATGACCAAAAATACAGTCAATTATTTCCTTTTGTCTTAGATACAGCCTGAGTTATCTAGGCCACACACAGCAAATCTTAGCTAACTACAAGGTTAGACAAAAATATTAATGTAAAATATTCTTCTTCTGTTGTCCAAAAGGGTGGAGCACTACTTTTGTGCCCAGTGCCTCTGCCAACATGTGAGGAGGGCAATCTTGCACACCCTGCAAAAAAAACTTTAAGGAAAAAAATGTTTTGTTATGGTTCCATTATGTTTAGTGTTTGCTGTGTGGAAACTCAGGTCATGATTCCATTTTCTCAGAAATCTACTCAACCAAATACCCAGATTGGATACAATATCTATCCTCCACAAATCACCAGAACACTGTTTGTCATGTTTGTCAAGTTTTCTTTCTCTTTATAAGGAACATTTTCCTTTCAGTTTTCCAATAAATTCATCAGAATCACCTTTAGCACTGATGTCCCTATCAATCTTTTCAACACAATCTAGGGTGTTTTAAAGATGAAATCCATCTTCTATTTATTTCCACTTTCAAAAATACTTCCATAGTCCTAGTCATTTGTTAGAGCAGTGCCACTTTATCAATAATACCTGGCCTGTACTAGTCAGCTGCTGAGGTCACCTATAAACAACAGAATGGGAACACAGGCAGGCCAGTGGAGAAACAGAGGACAGGACGATGATAATAATAGATAGGTAGGCATAAAGATAGCAGATGGGTGATGATAGAATGAGAGATGATAGATAAATGATAGATAATGATGGCTTCATTATTGATGGTAAATGATAAATAGATGATATATAGATTGGTGATAGGTAGGTGAATATATAATAGATACATCGACTGAAGATAGATGGATACATAGATAGATGATTGGTAGATATCTAGGTGAAAGATATATAGGTAATAGATGAGTAATAGATGATAGACAATAAACAGATAAATTACTGATATAGATCGAGAGACTTGAAGATATCTCAAATGACTATGAATATTTGACTGAACTGAGTATTACAAGGCACTGGTGGTTCAGAAGGTGACAGCAGCAGCTTACTTTGCAGGATTTCTCGATTACCTGGGATGCTGTCGGCACAGGCTCTGACCCTGAGTGAATGCACGCCTCAAGACAGATCATTCCATTTTCCATCCATCTTTTGTAAGTACGCAAGGCTCCTTTGCCTTTCCTTTTATTTCTGTGCTTCCTGGTGCCTCTGTATTCTAAGGGAAACTCAGTCTGTTTTCTAAGTGGTCACGAGGTAATCAGCTCAGATTATGGGTGGCAAAATCTGATGGATCTCTGGCATAATTACACTGCAGTAGGGAACTTTGCTTCTTTAAGACACTAAGGAAGCTGAAGGTCTAATGTGTCAGCGTTGAGACAGTCTCAATAATTTTTCTTCAAATTTTCAAGACTGAGTGGTGCCAGCAGACCTCAGAAATAGCAGCTAAGTCGGGGGCACCTCAGAGACAGCTTGCCACTTACTATTATATAGAAAGTGCTCAAGTGTGTAAATGGTATAAGCTTGGCTCCCACGGGATGGCAATGCAGTGGGGCTGTCTACAAAATGGATGCTATTGGCAGGTCATCAGGTCCCTGGGGACGCTGCCTTCAAGAAGGTATTAATACTGATCCTGAGTGAGGTTACACCAGGCTTGGCCCTTCCCCATAGAGAGTCCTACTTTTTCATTGTACTGTGATACAGATACTCACCATGCTGTTAGTGCCGTGCTGTTGTGCCTCCCGAAGTCTGAGCCAGATAAACTTCTTCTCTGTATAAAGTCCCCTGATTCAGGTATTTTTGTTACAACAACAGAATACACCAAGTCAGCATCTACAGGCAACTTGAGCAACACTCATCTGACCAATCAAACAAAGAGGAATAAAATTATACATGCTCAGCAAATATTTTGACTCTTCTTTAAGATGCACTGTTTATTTTAGGTAGAACAACATACTCTCAACTTTAATCTCATTGTTAGCATTATAATTCTGTCTGGCTCAGTTGGAATATGTAACTACAGTAGGAAAATTTCTTCATTAAAAGCAGTTATAAATCCACTACCAAAAATGTTTATTTTAAGAATACATTTAAACTTTTCAAGGCTTTATGGAACTATAAGAAAAATAAATGACTATGCAGAAAAATCTTTAAGAAGTTCAGAAAATAGAAATATGAACATCAGGCTATAGTTTTCAGAATCTTATTTAAAAGAAGGGACACAAGTATGTTTAAAAATCTGTGACGTTGGTTCAAATATTGTAAATGGAAAAACTGTATGGAAGAAACCTGCCTCCCTAGGGAGACGTCCTTCCTGGCTACTGTACCTTTCAGAAATTTGTCAGTCATTTCCTAACATTGCTCATCTTAAGACTTAATTCCCTTTCTAGTGCAGCACAGTCTGATCAGCATCCCCGCAGCTGGTCTCGTGGCCTACTAAAACCTCCAGCTTATTTTGCTCATATTACACCTCACTGTGTGCTGCTATTATTGGAAAGCCTGTGTGGCATCCACGCGGGAAGCGAGCTCACATATGCCGGCCCGTCTTGTCTTGTAACTGCACTCGGGGAATTCAAGCACATCTGTGCCAGGCATGGGGTCAGGTAATCAGCTCCTACATGTTTCCAAAGAAACGCAACTTCTTGCCTCAGCCCACCACCAAGATGTCGTCACATGATCCTGACTAACGGTAACGAGGAGGGAGATGGGGAAAGCATTCAGACTGCTTTTCCAGTCCTACATTTTTCATTCCCTTCTCCCCACATGCAGAGCATAGATCTGTGTTTCTCGGGGAGAGCACTCCAAGGTCAGATCTTGAACCTGTGAGTTGAATCATTATGTGAAACCCTCCCATTCTGAGTTCCTGGTAGTGACCGACCCAGGCTCTGGTGCTCTGGTGTCAGTGTTCTTGGTGCTGTGTAAGATGAGTCATGATACAAATACTTTAAAGCTTGCTTCTCTAAAGAACTAGAGTGATTGTGAAGTTTATTTTGTATGTTTGCTAGTACACATAATTTGTTTTTTATTGCTTTTCATGACTGTACCCTAGGTCTTCGATGTTCCAGTTGATGCCTGTATTTTTGGTTTGTTAGCAGGTTCTGGGGCTGATGTACAAACATTGGGGTACCTTTTTTTTCTTGTGGGTGTAAGGTTCTATTTCAGTCACGTGTTCATTCACTCAGTCATTCAGGTTTTACTTGGAATCGTAATTCATGAGTTTCACAATGAGCACAGGCTTAGCTGTAGTAGAAATGTTGAACCAGATTCTGAAGTGACTATTTCTTTCTGCTTCTTTTTCAGAAATGTGTGGATATTTCCAACTTATCTACATCTTTGCCTCCTGATATTGCTGAGTTTTCTATTTCTGATTTATTTTTCCACTCTAATATGTGTATTAGTTTCTCATTGCAAACTAATTTGCATTCCCCTGGGGATCCATTGCTTTCAAGATATTTCATGCACTTACTTCTCTTCCATTTGCTTAAATGATGTTATGTCCTCATTTAAATTTTCTGTTTACCTTGGGGTTGTTTGTGTCATTATTCTCAGACTTTACATATCTAGGCACTCGTATGCTCCCTTCCTCCATTCATTTCAGGGGAGAATGTAGAATCAAACTAGTTTTACTCTATCATGCTTTTGCTGGAGATTTTGATATTGCGTTTGGACGTGGAGTCCAGCATGTAAGCTATGCACAGTCTCCATTTTCTCAGACTGCATTGCAGGTTTGAGTAAGATAAAGAATTACTTCTCCTTTTTATCTATAAAAAATCTCTGCCTGTTGGACCTGTCCCACTACCAGGCACCAAGAGGTCTGCAGTCTTTTTCCGTTGCTCTTCAACAGCCCTGTGTGCCTTCCCCTACTCCCTAACTGAACTTCTAGAGGTAAACATCACAGTCTGGGAAGTTAAAAAAAGATATAAAAAGTGCTGTAACAACTAACTATAATTCTCAAAATAATTATATGTCATTATATCTTAGAATCTAAATTTGAAATTCCATATGTCTTCTATAACTTTTGAATATTGTTTATTGACAAAACTGTACTATAGACTTCAACAGTAATGTGAAATTTGTAACTGTTTCTATAATGTGATTTTGCTACTCACTCCCTTTCCAAATTTTCCAACCTATACAAAGCCTTTCAGTGTAATCATGTTACTTCTTAAAGAAAACAATGCTAATAAAAGATTTTTAAATTAAAAAAGCCAACGGGATGAATGTGGCTTCGGTGGATGCCCCCTTTTTCAGTGAACTCTAAACTAGGCAGCATGTGATGTGTTTTTGTCCCCCCGTAGGCTAGTGTATGGTCTTAAGACAAGATCACCAGCTCCATGTTTGCCTGAGGAACCACCATATGATGTGTGAACAACAGGAGAGAAGAAATGTGAATCCCCTGACAGTATGAATCCACCAGCCAGCTTTGAGTATTTACCAGGTGATTTGTTATAATTAGTTTATTTGGGCTTTTCTATCCCCTGCAAGTGAGCATACTAAAAATCAATGCAAAAAATCTCAGAACACCTACATTTAGCTTTTCACTGCCTTCATTCTAGAGGCTATCCACCTTTAAGAAGGCAATTTAAACATTTTTATTACTTTTATTTTTTGTGTATCAATGTTTTGCCTACACACATGTAAGTGCACTATGTGTGTGCAGTGCCCTCAGAGGCCAGAAGGGGGTGTTGAGTCTTCTGGAACTGGAGTTATGAATGATTGTTAGCCACCATGGGTGTTCTAGGAACCCTGGTCTTCTTGAAGAACATCAAGTGTCCTTAACTCTTGAACTATTTGTCTAGTCCCAAGAAGATAATTTTAGAAGTTAATTTTAAACATGAAAGATGAGTGGCACAGGGAATGTACACGGACAAGGGAAAGTGTATGGTCTGTATTGGACAAGAATGTGGAAGGCACCATCTAAGGGAACTGGACCCAGGGATTCTATGCTGCTTGTAGCGTATGTGATTTTTCTCTTTACTTCTATCACAACCTCCATCAAAATTTTGGTTTGTTTGCTCTGTCTTAACCTTTCCTTTCTCACTCTGGATCCCCAGTGTGCACTGAGATCAGAAAAGGTTTGCAATAATATTTGTTCAGTGAATAGAAAAACACATGAGCCCTATGTGAACAGCTAGACCTGGCTCTAACCTTAGAGTCCTTCTGTACCTGCTATATATTTGGTCATCTGTGTGGTATACTCAAGCCTCAGATAAGGTAGAAGAACAGTTCCTCATGCTGTTCCTCAGTGATTCATGGGAGAACTTCTGTCAAGCTGCTCTGTATTCCAGACCCACTAGTGAGCAGAGGAGAATCTAGTATCTCACGTTGGGCCATGTGTGGATAAAGAATTCCTAGAATGCTTTGGCCACTGAGGACATCATGTACTACGTCAGGGAGCACTGAGGTGGGCACATCATCATAAGGCTTTGTGGCCAGAACAAGTCAAGTTGTCAGTCATGTAAAGAAAAGAAGATAAAGTGTTCCTAACAGTGGGACCAGAGGGAAAGGAAGTTGGCATCTGAGTACGTCATTCAAGTGCAAGATTAGGTGACCGTGTCCTATGAAGACAATCTGAGTTGGTTGGTATGGATTAAAAATGGACAGTGGAATTTTCTCATGTTTCTCCTGTTACCTCTATTCACTGAGGTGTCAAATGCTCATTAAGACAAGGTGTCATTTCCAGAGCCATGGCCCTTGGGGTTCCATGTAACCTCTAGTTAAAGTCCTCCTTTTCCTGCCTTTGCTCTGCTCCTTTCGACCTCAGTGTTCTGTCACACTTCAGATGCGTTTTCCTAACAATGATTAAATTTGATGGGTACTGGGGGTGGAACCCAGCTCTGTGCTCATACAACACAAGGTCTCTAGCATTGAAGTATAACCACAGCCCTCATTATGTGACCCCTAGGGTCTCACTAAGTTACCAGGTTGGCCCTGAGTTTACACTGTAGCCTGGAAAGGTCTTAAACTTGCTATGCTTCTGTCTGAGTCTCATGAGACACCTCAGGTCTGTGACACCTGGCCTGACTCCTAACTTTCTCTGGTCTAAAACAATGTCTGATTGAACTTGTGTTCTGGTGTTCCTGCATTTGGTGCTGACTTACCACCTCAGCCCAAATACCTGCCTGTCTACCAAGGGCAACACCTGTTTCCCTTATTATTTTCCTTTACAATGTCTGGCTTCTGGAGCACATGGGGAGATAACACTTCCTATCTTGTAGCTCAGTGTTCACCCCCACACAAACGAAGGTTGATGCATAAAATCCTGCAGCTCCTGTGACTGAATTAATGCAAATCTTGAGGGGGGGAGGTTGTTTCTCCTGAGCTTCCAGAGTTTAACAAGTAGAATGAAACTATAGTTGATGGGCTCTAAACTACTTGGATGGTCCCTAAAACTCTGACTCTCTTCCATTGTTCCATATCTCAAATTACCTACTAGGGGTATTTCCTGAATTCCTACCACAATTAACTCCATTTGACACTGTGGGCTACTCTACATATGAAACTCATGTTAAACATTGATCATTTCCCTGAAAATGTTAGGTACTAACCCATGCTGTGTATCTTGTGTCTTTTCCTCAGCTTTGGCCAGAGCATAAGTTTTTCCTCCTTTAATTTACAAATAAAAAACAAACAAAATTTTAGATTCAACTAATTCATAAAACTCTAAGTAGTTCAAGAGAGAATTATATTATTGCTTCTGAGTATATGTCCCTTTGATCCTCTGCAAATTAAATGAACCCACTTTCCATTCATCAATGTCTCCAAACTGAGTGAACAAATGTATAATTAAATTAGCATGTGATGCCAGAAGGATCAGACTTACGCATGCATATTACATTAGAATCCTCACCCGGCTAGAGAGAATCAACTTGTACATTTTTTCCTACAGCTTCTCTTCACAGAATTTTTCTTTTGAGCATTTTTCCCCTGCTTCCGGGTATAAGCATTCTTCATTAGCCAACTGCAGTTTCAAGAATGCTGTTTTCCACATCGTCTTGGGGTTGCCTAAAATCTGTAGTAAGTACAGGGCAGAACAACCATCTGTGTCAGTTTTGAGTCAATAAATGTGGAGAAAATGACCAAAGGAATCAGAGGAAGTAATGGCAAAACCTGGAAGCCAGTGTCTCCTGCAATGCTTGAATGAACTTAAAGGAATTCCTAGGTGCTGACTCCTATGCTTCATCCTCACTGTTCATCGATGTTGCAGGAGATAAACAGACTGGGGATAAATCTGGGACTTTGGCTTCATGGCAACTCTGGGACTGGACCGCAAGAGGCTTCTCTGTGTATAGCAGAATGGTCTTGGAGCTCCACCATTCTGACCCAGAAGGTGACTCAACAAATGTTGTAGTATTTGTATTAAATACCTCATTGACAGAAGGATGAGTCTCTTGTGGGAAGAAAACCGTGTCCTAATAAACTGGAGTAGTGAGCCAGCAAATACTCCTGTGACTCCTTGCCTGTCAGCTTTCCCACGATCCCTCCTAAGGTCCCTGCTTGATCTTTTTTCTCAGAGCCCTGCATCTACATTTCCTCCTTTTGTTATATTCATGGATCAATTCTCAGGTTATCAAACTCCGATAGTAAAAATCTTTAAATGTTCTACCACCAGTGAAAATAGAGTGTCCATGTCCGCTTTCGTCCATGGTAGAGTATGAAGTCAGCTTTGCATTTGTACATGTGTGTTCCCTGGTCCCCTAAGGGAATGACAGGACCTGCCAATGACTTTTTTTGAGGACCCACAAGACACTGAAGAGATGTCTCAGCATAAACTTTTCAGTGGAAAACAGAACCTTTTTTGCTGCCATAAAATGGATGCATTAGCCCCATGTAGACAGGATTCTGAACTGGTACCCAACATTCACGGATCCAGATGTGGAGATGGTTTCTCATAGGTACCCTATCAAGCACTAATATAGATGCTGCTGTGTGTGAGGGATATTCACATACCACTAATATCCAGATTAATTGACTTTGAGAGAAAACCATCTTTATTCGACCTAACAATCATTTGAGCTCTTCAAGATTAAACTCTTTCTGGAAAAGGAACATTAAAATGCAAGAATGCTTTGTATTAGTTACTTTTCTGTTGCTGTGATAAAGCACCATGACCACAAGCACAGGAAGGGAAAAAAAAGGCTCCCTCAGACACACTGATAGCTGGTGTGATTTGGAGCACGACTAATGACCAGGAGTAGACCAAAGAGCAAAAGGGTAGAAGTTTTCTCATCAAAGAAGCGGATTGTGAACTGTCTCTAAGATAATAAATGTTACTGAATATATTACAGCCATTTGGGCTATAACTAAAAGGTGATTTTTGGAAATATAATAAAGAACATGTAAGAGAAAAATCTGATTTGCACCTATTTGCTTTTATGCTTCATATATTTCTTGAGACCATCTATTTACAAACCCCAGTATCCCAGGCCACCCTGGAACCCAACCATCCTGCCTCTACACCTCTCCAGGGATGGGTTACAAGCACGAGCCTCCGCAGTAGGTTAAAATCTCAGTTGAAACTGTGAAATCCTGGGATTCCTACAATGTTTCCCTTGGCTTCTTTCTCTCTCTCTCTCTCTCTCTCTCTCTCTCTCTCTCTCTCTCTCTCTCTCTCTCATTCATTTCTGTAAGTATATTTATCTTTGTTCTCAATTTGAACTATGTTGCATGTTATAAACTGTGATTTCTACTTCTAACATTCTAAATCCCAATCATTATAGATTATTCTAGCTGGTTCCATGTTCCCAGCTTCAACAGAACTCTATGGTTTCCTTGAACTAGCCACTTGGTTGTGGGACAGGAAAGGCGTTTGACAATTTGTCTTCATTTATCTGTTCGTGGTGATGATCCAGCACTAAAGTCTGAGCCTTACTCATTCTAGGCTTGTGCTCTAAATGTAAAAATGGAGGATGAGTCTTATAAGTTTTCAAAGGAAGCCACATAATCTTAACCAAGTGAAGCAGAAGAAACGCAAGTCATAAAGGGACAAACAGAAAAAATAAGAGATGCAGGGTCATTGCATATAATGAAAGATTCTACACAGCAGGTGATGAACCCAGTGATGGCTCATATAATGATGTGCAGCATTTCACTCCACACCATGGATTTCCCACAGTGCCCTACCAGTGATTAGGAACACAAGAAGAATAGGCACAAGTGGATGGTTGTCTGTGTAGACGCACAGCTGTGAAGAACAGGATGTCCATCAGGCTATTTTAGAGCCACACACAGCAGCTCGGGCATGGTTTATCCCAAAAGTTTCTTGGCTTTCCGTTTGGCGGTGTGAATGGTTGGGAACTTTTAAAATATGGAACTGTGAGGAGTGTTCTAGGGCGCTATGTATGTGACATCAAAAAGCTATGGGAGCCCAGTCTCTCTGACTCCCTCTTCCAGGGTATGATTCTTCTTTCTTTCTTCCATGGATTCCTTCATCCCCATCCTCCATTGGGTGATGCTGCCACAGGGACCTCCTACCAGACGATGTACCATGCTGGCTAAACTTTCAGGACATATATTGTGAGATAAATGCACATCTTTTTACTTTTGTAAAGTTGCTTATGTTAGGTAACATCCATCAGCACAGGAAGTCCAAACACAGGTCCAGCGGGAAACATTCGCTGTCATGCTGGCCTTTTCACTCAACATTAATAATCTCTAAATGTTCAACTGTCAGCCACCACATCTTCTACTGCAAAGGTCACCGTACAATAGAACTTTCAAGGAATGCCTCAAACAGCTTTGCATTCGAACGTAATTGCTGGCCCGACTGCTTGGATCACACATGATCTGCTTTTCTCGTGCCCAGTACTGTTAGCAACTCTCCCTTTGGTTTCAATGCCTGTTCAAAAGCTTTGCTACTTTTCAGCAGCTGAGGACTTCTTATGCAGATCAATCTTCAGATGTCATTGTGTTAGAGGTTTATTTTCATATTTTATTGAATTTTTGTGTATTTCATACACAACATCTGAATCATCTTTATACCCCCTTCCCCACTGGCACCTTTTCATATCCCCGCACTGGATTTCATGCATTCTGTCATTTATGTTAAGGCCTATTGAGTCAAGTTAGTGTCCCCAGACGTCTCTCTCTCTGTGGAAGTTCATCCACTGAGGTCTAGTCAGTCTACCTAGAGTCTCTTCCTTAATGAAAATCAGCTATTCCTCACCCAGAAGTAACCAGCTGCCAAATAGTTCTTTGGCTAAGATTGGGGCTTGCAGCCAGTTTCCATGGTTCTATGCTGGATTTTTGTCTGCTTGACTTAACATGGGTCGTGTTCATGCCGCCACCATTGCTGTAAGTTTGTAAGTCACATTCCTAGAAAATAGAATTTCTTACTATATGCTAAATGTGGATCCTTATATTTAGAGACAATCATACCAGTCACCACTCATCAAGAAACTTTCTTTTTTTCTGCAACAGATGGAGACTATTACAGAGTTCCACAACTGGTCACACACAACAGATTGTCTATGAAACACTAAACAGTAAGGGACACATCTACAGTGGAACCCCTACACCTAAGTCTCATGGAGCATAGTGTTATAGAGTTTTTATTTCAGTATCAGGGTAAAAGTTTATATCTCAAAAACATCATGGTAAAAGAGCACACTTTGTGAGTTGAACTCAGTCCTTGTTTCTTATTTCATTATTCAAGAGTCTGTCTCTGACTTATTTTGAAAATATCTTCAAAGTGTAAAGTTCTATAAACTTCAATATGATTAACCAAGTAAGCAGCAGGGCCTTTCATCGATTCAGAATGTGTGGAAAATGTGGTGAAGTGTCACCTACAAACTTCTACAAGGCAAAACGGAAGCAGGAAAAATCAAGCCAAAGGCTTAGTGCTTCCAATATTTCAGTGCATGGATATAATGGACTTAGATTTTATGAGCAAAGTTTAATCTTTTATTGTGATTAGATATTGAAATTAGAATTTGAAGAATGGGGATTTTGGTATCAGCTTTGTCATGATATACCTACAATTCTCCCAATGTATCAATCATAATTTGATACAAAATCTCATTACTGAATCTCATATCTATGTCCAAACTTTACCATTATATTAAATAAATGTATTATTTTCTCTGTGCCATGCTCAAATCCCAGCATTGTTAAACATAAAATCTATTTATTTCATTCTTTCAGTGAATCTGTGCAGTATTTGTTATAATCTTCATTTTGTAAATGTTCTAGTTTGCCTTCAGTTGCTGTGAAAAAAAAAAAAAACACTGACCAACACCAACCTGGGGAAGAAAGGGTTTATTTAGCTTATGCCTCCTGGGTCATAATACATCACTGATGGATCCCAGTGTAGGAGCTCAGGGCAGGTACCTGGAGGCAGGAGTTGGAGCACAGGACATGGAGCAATGTGGCTTACTGGTGTGCTCCCCTGGCCCATGCTCAGCCTGCTTTCTTATACAGTACAGAACAATCTGCCCACAGTGGGCTGGGCCCTCCCACATCACTCAGAAATCAAGAAATACCCCACAGACATGGCCACAGGCCAGTTCAATGGAGAAATTCCCCAAATGAGGCTCCCTCAACCCAGGTCTGTCTGTCAAGTTGACAACTAAAGCACCCAGCACAGTAAACTGGGAAACTGAGGTAGAGAGGGGTAAAACTGTACATCTGGTTTTCTAGCACATGACCAAGGGGGATGGCACTTGAGTCTTCATAGCTGTGGCCATTTGAAATGCCTACCACACGCTCATGGATTTGAACAGGTTCCAGTTGGTGGTACTGTTTTTAAATGATATGGAACCTTTCAAAGTTGAAATCTTGTTGAAGGAAGTATGTCACTGCTGGGAGCGATTTAAAGGTTCGTAGGCTGGGACCACATCCGGTTCTCATTCTCCCTGCCTCCTGGGTGCATGAAATATGAGCCTTTTGCTGCCTGACTGTGGGACCCGAGTCTTGTTCCTGCTGTCATGTTACCCCACCATTATAGACGCCTCCTTCTGGAGCTGTAAGCCAAAATATGTCCTTTCTCCTCTAAGTTGCTTTCTGTCCATGTATTCTATCACAGCAACAGAGAAGTAGCTAATACAATAGTATAGATACAAAACTTGAAAAAGCTCAAATCAGTGGAATCTCGCGGTTGAATTATTGCTCCTGTGTTCTAGGTACCCCCCTCCCAATAACCTTCTCCACAGTTCTCTGCTACTTGCATGGTGAGAACTACTCTGTCCTTGGCTTGGATCCAGCCATGTGATTACTATTAACCAAAAATTGTTAATGTCATATCCAACTAATTGCCTGAAAAGCACTTGAATGCTGGAATTGTTCTGTCTTGTTTTTATGCTATAGAATATGCCTCAGTTTGCCTGCATACATTGTAAGATAAAACATACTGGGAAAGTTTAACTCATCCTATTTGGTTAAAGACTATTCTAGATCATTTGACAGACAATCAGCCCTCAGCTAGAATCAACAAGATCTCTGGGCCTGTCAGCAGCTGAACACAAGAGCTGAGTTACCCCAGCACAAACGAGAAAATCCTTGTGTATTCTAAATTAAATAAACATTTTACAAGTACCTTTTAGTGAAAGCTGTTAGGATATGGTTTCATGAAAATGTAAATAATGATTATAAAAGCGCTTTAAACTATTTTATTTATATTTTCTTTGAGAATTTCATAATGTGTACAATGCATTTTGATTGTATCCACACAGACCTTCTCTTTTTCAAAAATGTTTAATTTACTTTCTTCACACTGCTTCATTAGTTAGTCTTCGCTGGCCTAGAACACGAAATCTTCCTGACTTGGCCTTCCTTAAAAAAAAAAACATTTTATTTATTATTTTTTATTTTATGTGTACGAGTGTATTTCCTGCAGGTATGTAAGTTCACCTGTCATGCAATGCTCATGAAGGTCAGAAGAGGGCCTTGTATCCCTGAAACTGGAGTTACAAATGGTTGTTAGCTGCCACGTGGGTGCTGGGAACCAACCAAGCCCGGGTCATCTGCAAGAGCAGCCAGTGCTGTTAACTGCTGTGCCAACTCTCCAGCCTTGCAATCTCCCTGACTCAGCCTCTTAGTAGAATGTTTAATGGAGTGTTTCACCATGCCTGCACTGTGTAGATTTACAAACACACGTGAGGACCAGGGAACAGGTGAGTTAATCCAGATTTAATTCTTAGTGAGGTATTCCTTAAGAATCTGTGTAAAATCAGTTATGAAGAGATGACTTTCAAAATCAACACATTGGTGGGACTGGAAAGACAGCTGAGTGTTTCAGAGCAGGGGTTACTCTAACTGAAGACTCAGGTTTGGGTCTCAGTACATGGCAGCTAACAACCATCCCTAACTTCAGTTCCAGGGTATCTCTGACACCCTCTTCTGTCCTCCATGGGCATTGTACATTCATGTTGCACCTGCATATATTCAGGTGAAACATTCTTACACATAAAAGAACAAATAATAAATTTTAAAATTAAGTAAAAGTAAATGAAACTATTATTTATTCAGGGAATTATTCTCCATTTACATCCAGGGATATCCAGTATAACTGAATTATCTCAATTGCAATAGTTATGCTTTTGAACATGTGCATACGTATTCAAGTGCATTAAATGCAATGTCACTCTAGGAAACTGAATATTTCACTAGGTAAAATTCAAGATGATTTTATTTAGTTAGTTATGCTTTTAAAGTAGCAGTGGGGTCCTTGGAAATTTAATAATTTCTACAAATAGCTAAAGCACGTTGATTTAAAGGAGATTCACCCAAATAAAGCCTATATGTACATGCCATTTCCAATTTTTAAAAAAGCAAGTTGTTTCTACTGAATCTTAATGTGCCCATAAATATAATTTGGTTGTTAGTTTCAAATATTTCTGATAAAAATATTAATTGCATTGCTAACATTTAAATTAGTATTCTACTTATTCATGATTTTTATGTTCAAATATCTTTTATATCCAGAACTTATTTCTCTGAGAGAACTTCCTAAGTGCTCAGTTCAGGATTTGAAAGTTTCCCAAAAGCCGGAGTTCACCAACTGACCAGGAAGCTGACTCTGAAAAGGAAATCGATTACCTATAATAAAGAAGATGACCATAGAATCACTCACACACATACACACACACACACACACACACACACACACACACACACACACAGAAAGAGAGAGAGAGAGAGAGA